>NW_028076953.1:1158297-1558297 GCF_014824575.4 Sturnira hondurensis | reverse complement strand
CTTAACATCCACATCACCGAGGGCCTCACCGGCCTGACCGTGGGCACCAGCAACGGGAAAATGATCGAGACCCGAGCTGCTCCGAGGATGCTTCTTTTACACTCCCACCCTCGAATCTCGAGGGGGGAATCCCATTGAGAAGAGGATCCTAAAAGGCCCGAGCTAGGAGGTGGGACCTCCAGTTCTCGGCCAAGGTGTTTCAGTTAAGAGTATTTTAATTCATTCACAGTCGCTCTCCCAAATCTTAGAAACCTAACCAGTTGAAGACGCATACGCACAAAAGAGGGAAGGGCAGCAAAATCAATCCACCGGGTTCAAAGTCCTGGGGCGTGAGATGAGGCTTCAGGGTTCTGGGCGCAGGGCCGAGCGTACTGCGGCAGGTCCCACTCACCGCGCAAGATCGCTGGCCCCACCAGGCAGACACCTGACTCTGAGTGTGTGTGTGTGCGCGCGCGCGTGTGTACGTGTTGGGGGGCATCGCACCCCAATCCTCCCCACTGCTTGCCTGTCTCCTATGTCAAGAGCCGCCCATCCTCGGAGAGAAAAATATGAGTGTGGGCACTTTACGCACCATTAGGGAGACACTACAGTTTTAATGTGGTCTAATTAGTGCCGCTAACCGAGCAAATATTATTATATTGAATAATGATAACGCGATGAAAATATTAACGCTTTTGAACTTTGCACGTGGGAGCCATTCCTTTAGTTCTCCCGGGACCTCGCCCCCCCCCCCTCCCCAAGCATTCATTCTCAGTCGCGCCAGCAGAGGCCGGCCGACGCACCTACAGGAAGGCGAGTGCACAGGCCGGCCCAGGACGTGAGTGTGTCACCGCAGACACAGAAACCACACTCTGGCCCACGCCACACATCACCCACCACGCAAAAGACCTCCTTCCAATGGCGTCCTCTTTTTCTCCGTAGCAGGCCGTAAAAAGCAAACTACACAGGGGTCCGATGGGGTCCCTCTTTACTGCGAGTATGCTGGGCACCCCGGTAATGTCGCGGTGTGCGTGCTGGGTGTGTTCTGCTTTAATAAGGGCCGCCAGGCAGGTGGAGTTACAGGAGAAGGACCCACTTAATTAGCATTTAAATTCACAGCCCCCTCTTATTACCAAATACTTCTCCCTTGAGAATTTGGTGAAAAGCAGGCATTTAACAATTAGGAAATAAGGAAGGCTCAAAACAGAGATTCAAATCTTAACTCTGTTAGCGAGTTTGGAGAACCAAAGCCACGCGGGAGCTTGAGAGGGTTGGGCGGGAGGCACGCATGGCCAGTGGTGGAGAGCCAGCGTCGCTGAGGAGCAGCACATCCGCTCCCGCTCCCGCCGCGGACCCCACTGCGTTCTGATAGAGCCCCAGGAGACAAGAGCCAAGGGACTGACCTGCCCTTGCTTCCTGAAGGCAGGATACCTTTTGCCTAGTTACTAGGCTGGACCTGGGAAAAGGCCTAAGAAGTTTTCAAAATGAGGCAATGGGTTTGTACGGGGGAAAATGGAAAGGTGTCGTTCCAGCCGGAGAGCGCCCCCTCTCGGGCTGAATTGCTTCCCTGCCCCCAACCCCGCCCGCCTCCCTCCACCCCGGCCCATTCGCTTGCGGCGCTTAGTTCCTTCCCCGCGCGTTCTGGGACGCCTATTCCACCAGCAAAGTTGGTGTTAGCTGCTCTAGTTCTCCCACGCAACCCTCTTCACCCGTGCTGGGCGCGCCTGCACAAGAAATGGCCTCCTAGCCTCGTGTCCAGTTCAGCAGGTGGTCCGGCCCGAGTACACCCCCGGAATTGGAGTATTCTACAAACCCCGGAAAGACTGCAGGAGCTGACAGCGACCGCCCCACCCCCCACCCCCGGGCTGTGTCTGGGAACCCAGCCCCACCCGCTCCAGAGGCAGGAGCCTGGGCGGGGAGCTTTCAATTTGTTCCAGTGATGGCTCTAACTTAATAAGGCGATTGATTAGCGCTCAAAGTGCCGTTTTAATTAGACGCTTGTTAATTAACATCGCAAATGAATTTCCCCTTTCCGGATTGGCATCTTCGCCCAGCTCTCTGAGGTTTTCATTTCTTTTTCTGCCTGGGCCCTTCCATTCCCTCTTAACCTAAGGAATGGTTAGAAAAATGAACTCTGCCCTGGCTGGTGTAGCTCAGTGGATTGAGCGGGGGCCTGCGAACCAGAGGATCGCGGTTCAGATTCCCAGTCAGGGCACATGTCTGGGTTGTAGTCCAGTTCCCTGCAGGCCAACTCCCAGCAGGGGACGGACAAAAGGCAACCATACATTGATGTTTCTCTCCCTCTCTCCTTCCCCTCTAAAGATAAATAAATAAATAAAATCTTTAAAGAAAAAAAAAGAAAGATGTACAGAGTTGAATAAATCTACTTTTTAAAAAAAAAAAAGAAAAGAAAAATGAACTCTGGCCCAGAGCCTTAGAGGCTTTAGTGTTTTTTAAAAAGTATTGTTTAATCTGTAACAGTTGCCCTCTTTCCCCCCTTTGCCCCCATCCACTCAGCCTGTCTCCCTCCACTCCCATAATCAGTTCCTTCACCATTGTCCATGTGTTCTTCACACGGTATTTGACGAATCACTTGACCCTCTTTCAATCAGCGCCCCCTTTCCAGTCCCCACCTCCCCTCTTACAGCTGTCAGTCAGTTCCATCATTTTATGCCTATCTTCCCCCCTCCCCTCTCCCACTCCTGCCCCGACTTGCATGAAATGGGTGGTACTGCCAAAAGGGTTCGGGACTGTTGCGTTATATTCCTAAGTGAGATCACATGCTATTTGTTTTCCACCTATTGGTTTATTTCACATAGTGTGATAGTCTCCATTTCCATCCATGCTGTCGCAAAAGGTAGGAGTTTTTCTTTCTTTCTTTCTCTTTCTTTCTTTCTCTCTCTCTCTCTCTCTTTCTTTCTTTCTACTGCACACTATTGCACTGTGTAAATGTACCACAGTTGTTTTTCTTTATCCACTCTTCTACTTGTGGGCACTTGAGCTATTTCCAAATCTTCACTATTGTAAATAGTGCTCCTACGAAGATGTATGTGGGTGCATAAATTCTTTGGGTGTTTTGGTATTCTTCAGGCATATTCCCAGCAGTGGAATCGCTGGGTCAAAGGCAGTTCCACTTTTAATTTTTTGAGGAAATTCCACACTGTTTTCCACAGTGGCTGCATCAGTCTGCAATCCTGCCAAACAGTGCACTAGGGTTCTTTTTACAGTGGGAAGTGCCAGTGTCATATGGGGCCCCTTTCATTTCTCCAAGAGCCAGTCTTTGATGGACAATGGTTCAGCTGAAGAAGAGAGAAATAACATCTCGACTCATGTTTCCCCTAGGCTCCTCCTCCAACTGCCTCTGCTTTATTACCATCTCTACCTCCATCCCTGACTCATGGGAGATGTCTTTCTCCCTCCAAATTTGTAACTCTGGAAAGAAGAAAGGAAGTGGAAGTAGGAGTGGGGGATAGTAGTTACAGTACTGTTTTGAGGGCATTGGACCATCTCATCAGATCAAACCAAACCTGCTGTAAAATCCTGCTGCTGGGGTCTTTGGACATATGTGCATTTAATTCCTGTTCTCTCCAAGGAGCTCCAAGAGTATTTCCCTGCAGCACTCAGGAGAGATGCCTGGAGCGAACATACATCCACAAATTGCAGCCAGCCCCACAGTCAGAAGATTAAAAATTTGAACAAGTTGTGGACATTTTTACATTATTCCTCATAGATACCAAACAAATCCCTCTGAAGATATCCCTCTGCTTGGAACTTACCTCTTTACTTTCAAAACGAAAGACACACACACACACTTCATTTCCTTCAGGAAGCCTTTCTGTTCCTCCCACTCCTCCTAAGGCAGGACTGTCCAGTCTTTTTTGCATCCCCTCTGTAGCAGATTTATATTGGCCTCCTGGCATTTAGGACAATTTCCACCATGTTTAAACTCTGTAAACTCTCTTAGGAGGGTTAATGTCCCATTCTCAAGCATCTGGCACAGAGTGCACATTCAGTAATGTTTATGGACTGAGTGATTGAACAAAACAAGTGAGAGAAGGAAGAAGTGGAAAAATATGGCTACTGTATGGTAAATATAGCCAGAAATAGCTGCCATCTTTGTGTCGTTTGTTTATCAAACTCTTGCTTCGCAGTTTGTAGAGAGCTTTTACATAGCAGGTCTTATTTACTCACCACAGCGCCATTTTCTAGGCAAGGTTTCACCCCTTTAATAAAGAAGGAAGTTGGTGATCAGGAGGGTTAAATGCCTTGTTCAAGAACATTGAAAAGTGGCAAAAAATGAGACTAAAACTCTCTTTTAGCATTCTTTTGTCTACATATTTACTTGCCTTCATGCTGACTGCTTAGGTACAACACACATCTAACCCCCAAGGGAGAACCAACTCTGCTAAGCCTCTTCCAAACTGCTGATCTGTAAAGTTGTGGAGAAACATATAGCTCTCACAAGTTTTATTATGATACCAAAATACTCTTGTGAACTCTTTATTTCCCTAGAACAATTAGTAATTGCATGGACTGTCATTTTAACCTGTTTTTCTGTTAAACCAGTTTTCAGTTACCTTATTAGTTTGCTTCCACTTTACCTTTCTCCTGCTGTTCCCAACCTCCAGTCTCCTGGTTTCAGCCTATTAGGTAACTCAATTTCAGTGTTTTCACGTCTTTCTGTTTATTACATTATGTTTTCTAAGCAAATACACATTAAGCCCTTACGCAGTTTGAAATATATTGATAGACTGGGGGCGGGGGGGGCGGAGAAAATGCCCAATGTTTCTGTAACTTTGAAAAGGCGAGAAGTCGCACTATAGTTGGGGAATCAGCTTTCGAAAGGGAAAGCTTACTTGTGTATCATGCATCTTTTATATAGAAAGAAACAATAGCCGACTCTCTTGGTTTGGGGCTCTTGGCGCCGCCCAGTGGAGACAAGCGCCTTTGCACCTCATGCCAGCCAGTTGGCATTGTCATCTTGTGGACCTTTGGAATAGGTCAAATAAAATGTGATAGGAAGAAACTCCAGTTCAAAGTTCTTCATAATCTATAGGTGAAGACTTTCTTCAAAGTTCAGTTCTGTTTTTAAAAACCTGATGCTCCAGTTTACACATAATCCCAAATCTAGGTTGTAAAAGTGAGCCTCTGAGAGTGAACTGAGAAACAAAACTTGTTAAAATACACAAGTGTTTGAAACTTTCTCTGTGGTGGGGAGGGAGCATCTTTAGTGATCAGGACTCACAAGTCTTTCAAAGCTGGGAAGGAAATGTTCTCTATTACCCACAGTTGGCAAATAACTGCTTTCTATGCAAAAATTCTAAAATATTCCAAAATTTAGAATTTTTTCTTTTTCTTTGTCTTATTTCGAAGGAAATTAAGGCCTGAAAATGGAAGATACTTTTAAAACTTATGTCAATTTAGGGGCTATATATATTTGTATTTTAAATCCAGTGGGGAAAATCTGATTAAATCCAGTCAGTGCATTTCTTTTCCTATACATGGGAATTGAAAATGTGATTAATCTGCACTCTGTTCCATTTCTGAGTTTTGATTTTTTTTAAATGAAAAGTTAATTACGTTTGCTTGGGTGCATATACAGTGTGGGGCAAAAGTAGGTTTACAATTGTTCATGTGCAAAATAATACAGTAATTAAAAAATAATAATGCAAGGATAAATTCTACATTTGTCCCTCCATATATATATACATACATACATATATATACATATATGTATATATACATACATACATATATACTTATACATATACATATATATATATTCTCAGGAAAAAATGGTAAAAGAGGAATGTCTGTAAAGAAAAAGAACTGTGGAAAGTTAAGTAACAAAACTCCACCTCTGAATACTTTGTTTTTCATTAAATTTTTAATCTAGTTTTAGTCTTCCTGTCCCTCTTGTAGGTCTTCAGGACATTAGCAGCATTTCCTCCCTGGTAGGGCCCAAAGACGAGACTCGCCTTGATAAAAGTCAAGGTCCTGCTTTCCCCTCGCAATTGTTGCTCTGGAAAGCTGATCAAACATTCCACCCAAAGAACTTTTCCATCATCTTAACCTTTTCTTAAGAAAACACGATCTGAACCATTCATAAAGTGGGGCCTACTGGGCAGAACTTCTGCTTTGTTTGCTTTAGAGGTTTCATAAAGTGAACACCCCCCCCCTTTCGCCTCACACTTCCACCTTCCCCTCCCTCTTCCTTTTTAGATTTCATTATTTCACAGGGACATATTTCTGTGTCTTCTGCTAATGCTGTGAATTATTCCAAGCAAAAAATCTTGCCGAACCACCCAACACAAGCTGTGCGCCCAGTTTTTTTTGAACTCTTGAGTCATTTTAGACACCAGAACAAAACAAAATCAGGCTTAAGTAAATTATTTATGAAGGTCGAGAATAAGTGACTTGTGCGGCGCCTTCAGTTCTGGATCTTAAATGTCTTTCCTCCTCCCCTCTTCCCTCCCAGAATAGTCTTCAACGGAAGGGCAGGGTAGAGCACCACGTTTGGGAGGAAACGCCTCGTTTGGGAAGTTGGTGGATAAAGTCTGAACGCAAAGAGCCCCAATTGTTATCAGGAAGAAGAAGAACGTGTACCGACCTCCTACAGCTCGGACGGCCTCCGCGCCCTGTCCACAGAGGCCCAGGGTGCCAGGGGCGTGGGACACCGGTGCCTGAGGGTGTGGGGCGCCTGGCCTTTCGGGAGGGACTTCTAGGCCTTAGACTCCACACGCGCCCTCCGAAGACCGAGGCCCGGGCTCTAAAGTCCCAGTTGCCCCGAAGGCCGAGGCCGGGCCCGCAGGCTCCCAGGGAGGCCGAGCCCGCTCCAGGCTTCATCCAGGCCCTGCGCGGCTTCCCGGCCCAGAGGGGCTGGACCCAAGCCTGCGGGCCGGTCGGCGGGTCACGCGCCCCGGAGGGGCCCCCTCGGCCCTCAGAGCAGCTTCCGCCGTCGCTGGCCGCGCGTCCGGCCGTGGCTCGCCCACCGCGGCTCCCCTCCTTTCCGAGAACATTGGGAGCGGCCCGCAATGTTCACCTTCTGGCCTCGGTCTTCCCCACAGAGCTCCTCAGAAACACACCTCAGGGGCGGGGGGGAAACGGCACAGAGAAGATTAGAAACAGCTCCACACACCCTTGAAATAGTGCGGGCCCTTTCTGGGTCAAAAACATCGAATTCTCTGGGAAAACGCGGGGAGGAGGAATCCGCCACGCACCCCCTTCCCGGTCAGGGCCGCGCAGACCCAGCGCCGACAGAAGGGCGGTATCTGGCCCCCAGAGGTCGTTTGCCCCCCTGCCCCCACCCCCCACTTCTGGTCCTGAATGGGGGGGGGAGCTGCTCCCCAGAAAGTGAGCTTCAGAACCTCAGCTAAACCCCAGGTTTCTGCCCAGCCCTTGAAGATGTTAAAGACCATTTTATTCCATTATTCTGCACCTAGTCACGGAAGTGATGCCAGCCACTCAGATTCGTAGGGTTCTTAAAATGGTAATTTGGAGTAAAATGTAACTCAAAGAACTTTGAATCATTCATTAGCACCTTATAATTACTCTGCTAATTAGGTTGACACGGCACTTAATCAGGAGTAATACGCCGTCTTGTCACTGGCACTTCCCATTACTCTGACATTCAACAAGAGACAGGTTGGAGACGTCCTGGAGGAAATAATGCGAGTGGATACCCTCGACGAGGCGCCACGGTCGAGCCGCGCTCCCGGCCCCCCAGTGGATCCGTAGTGACCGTATCCTTTCCGAATGACGGGGAGGGGAGTGGGGGGAAGAGGACATTGAAGACGTGGCGACAGGGCCGCTGCGGACCCGCCGCCCGAGCTCAAGCCCCCGGCAGCCTGACGCCGCGGTGAGCCGCGGCTGCCCTCGCCGCAGCAGAGCGCCTCGTTGGGGGCTTCTCTTCCCTGCTCGGGAGAAAGTGTCTGGCATCTCCTCCGGCACAGGCCCTGACTGGTGACCGGATAGGGTCCCTGGGTTTGAGCAGCAGGCCGCTTCCCCAACCTCCCCCAGCCCTTCCCGAGGGCGGCGGGGGACGCGGACCCGCAAGGCCCCGCGACAGAGCTGGGCCGGTGCCCGGCGCCTGAGCTCCTTTGGGGAGAAATCAGAGCTTGCCGTCCATCCGCCCGGCCGGCCGGAGCCCTGGCTGCTGGGGTTACACACTTTCCCGCAGGTTCGCTCCTGCGGGGGTCCCCCTGCTCTGCTCTCAGGGTCCTCAGACTAGTCACGCGTGTCTGGGAGGCCGCACCGGCCAGCCAGCCGGGTCCTTCTCACTTCCCGCACTCTTTCCCTCCCCTGCTCGGATGGGAGACCGCGGGCAAACCCTGCCGTTCTGCCTTTTATCCCTGTGGGTCCCTTCTCTAGTTTCCCTCGCTCCCTCTCCCTCCGCCCTCCCTCCTGACACGGGCCCCGGGACCGCGGTCGGACTAGGCGCTGGGCCTCCGGCCACGGGCAAAGGGATCTGCGGCTTCTCAAAAGAGCAGCGGAGCCCGACTCGCGATCACTGACGGGCTCACCAGCCGCTTGGCCATTGGCTCCCGGCACGTCGGCGTCGCTCGCTCGCGCGGGCGCGGCCAATGGGGGCGGCGGGCCCGGCGCGCGGCCCGGGCGGAGGGGGCGCGGTGCGGCGAACGGCGGTAGTGGCCGTGACGTCACGGGAGGGGGTCGGCGCCGCCCGCCGGCAGCCGGATTACAAGCGAACGCGCCGGGCTGCCGCCGGAGTCGCACGGAGCCGCGTCTCCGCCGTCTCTGCGCCCGCACCTGCTCCTTCCTTTCCTCCTCGTCCTCCTCCTCTTGTGGCCGCGGCCACTGCGGCGTTGTCTGCTCCGCAACTTTACAAGAAAGTTCAGAAACTCAGCTCCGGGGGCGGCCAAGTCGTACGCGACAGCCACCTCGGGGAGCCGCCGCGAAGCTCCGAGGGCGCGCAGCCGCCTGGGCTTCGGGGTCGCTGCACCTGACGCGTCCGCCGCTGCCGCCTGGTGCCAGGCTGTGTGCGACCCAGGCGGCGGCGGCAGAGGCAGCGCAGCAGCCCCAGGGGTCGTCTCCTGACGCCCGCGCCGCCACCGCCGCCCACATGCACGGTCGTTCCTGGAGCGCAAGCTCCGTGCTTCCTCCACAATTTTTGTAACTTTCCCTCGGCCTTCCTTTTTTCCCTCCCTTACTTTTCGCATAAAGGGAAAAAAGTTGTGTCGAAACTGTCCACCGATTGTCACGTCCCAATAATCCTTCCTTCCGTCCCTCCCCACTTTTTTTTAAGCGGCAACAACATTGTTTAGTGTTCATTTTACGATCGATAGCGTTCTTTGCTTGGTCGGGGCGGCTGCTGAGCGGCGGAGTGGCGTGGACCTCATGTAGAAATGACAACAATGGAAGGGGCCAGCGGGTCGAGTTTTGGAATAGACACGATTTTGTCCAGTGCCAGTTCGGGCAGCCCCGGCATGATGAATGGAGATTTCCGCCCACTCGGCGAGACTAGGACCGCGGATTTTAGAAATCAGGCCACTCCATCCCCCTGTTCCGAGATCGATACGGTAGGAACGGCGCCTTCCTCTCCCATCTCTGTCACCATGGAGCCTCCGGAGACGCATCTGGTAGCAGACGGGCCCCAGCATCACCACCACCTCCACCACAGCCAACAGCCGCCGCCGCCGGCCGCAGCCCCAACGCAAAGTTTGCAGCCTTCGCCGCCGCAGCAGCCGCCGCCGCCGCAGCCACCCGCTCAGCAGCTGGGCTCGGCCGCCTCGGTCCCCAGGACTTCCACCTCTTCTTTTTTAATTAAAGACATCCTGGGCGACAGCAAACCTCTGGCGGCGTGTGCACCCTACAGCACCAGCGTCTCCTCTCCCCACCACACCCCGAAGCAGGAGAGCAACGCAGCCCACGAGAGCTTCAGGCCAAAGCTGGAGCAGGAGGACAGCAAAACCAAACTCGACAAGCGGGAAGATTCCCAGAGCGACATCAAATGCCACGGTGAGTAGCGCCGCCTGGGCCCCCTCAGCCTCAGCCGTCTAGCTTCTCCTGCTGGTTCCCTGTCACCCCTTCGGCCTCCCGCAGATCTCTCTGATGGGGACTTACTCCGCCACCTTCTAAGGCAATTGCGCCGCAATTAAAAACTGCGCGGGAGGGAGGCCTGGGCGTGCGGTTTCGAGACTCAAGACTCATCTGAAGTTCTGTTTATTGTTAACATTTCTACCTCTCAACTCACACCAACATTCACCTCCTTTCTTTGTTTTCCTTAATTTTAATTTATTAGGAAAGGGCCAGCGGCGAGGGTATCTGACCGGAAATACTTTTGTTGATAAAAGGCAAGGACTCGAGATTTTTTAAACCGAGACCTTGTGAGTGCGAATAGGGAGACGGGGAAGAAACAGGCTTAGCTAGCGTGGTGTCTTCGGGTGTGATCACAACATGGTACTTACTCTTCAATGAAAATTATTTCATTCGCCCTACACACCGTATTTTCTAAACAACAGCACAGGAATTATCAGACTTAATAAAGAAAAAATTTCCTAGTTGATTAACAGAGCAACTTCTTGAAAATTAGATCCTGGTTAATATAGGGAAGTTCACAAGATAAAAATTTATAATCAGGTTTTCAGTATTTTTAAAAAACCCTTCTTACCCCATGGACCCAACTGAATATCTGTATTTTTGTAAAATTTCTGGTTCCTTGCTAGTAATTGAGACATAGCATTTATGAAAGTAAAATTTATCGAATTGAATTTATCTTTTTCTTGGTAAAATCAGAAGATGGCAATTGAAATTGTCCTTCAACTCCCCTTTTCACATTTTTTCAGAGACTTTTATTAGTGTTCTGGTCTTTACGACAGAAGCATTTCAACATAGCAGGAAAGTTCGTTTTTTCCTTTACTAGGTGGTCTATTATTATTACTGTTACGATTACTATTATTATTATTATTAATCTTTGCCATTTCTAGGAAAGATGTGTATGGACTGTCTGGAAGGTGGGATATTGGCTCCTCATTTTACTATTACAGCATTAGCATAATAGTGCCCAAAACAGATGTACAGTCTGGTCTGGTGATTTTTTTGTGCACCAACCTCCCCAGTGGGTCAATTAGAGAGATTATTGTTCTTCCTGCAGGGAAGATCAAGGAGCGCAGCAAAAAACGGGTACAAACAGAGAGGGATTGACATATCGATTTCCCAGCATTTCAGTAAAAAACCAAAGTTGACAAATGGAATCCGGAAATCTCTGGGCTGTCACCTGAATGGGTTCAGTGGTTTTGAGCTCAGCTCAGTGTCTGGGTGACATATTCTTTCGGAAGCTTTGCAAGACATGATACAAGCAGCTGCAGAGACCTTGATTCCAACATTTCCCAAGTGTACCTGATAAAGGAAAACAAATGCCTATAACTCTGAGTAAACAGAAAAAGTAAAATGAAAAAGGTACCTCCTCTGCAAAAAAAAAAAAAGAAAAGAAAAGAAAAGAAAAAGAAAGAAAGAAAGAAACAAGAGAAACAAAATAGACCTTTTAAAAACTACTAAATCTAAAAAAAAAATGAAATGAAGTCATAGTGAAAAACAATAATGGAAATGGACAGGGTCTCCCCACCCTTTTAGTAAGTAAACAATGACAAAAGGACCTTTTACTATTAAGTATTTTTTCTTTTTCAATTTCAAAAATGGAGAGATCAGATACCCTTTTAGAACCCTTTTAAGGAGCTCCGTACAAGGCTCCATTCTCTCTAGACAGAAATTGGTCCTCTTTCTCCATACTGGCTGAAGTCCAAGTGTGTGTGTGTGTGTGTGTGTGAGGAAGGTGGCATAGTCCAGTCCCTAGAGACTAGCAGCTGGCTTGGGAATGTGGAAATGTGTGCCAGGAAGACACTCCATCCTTCCCTATTCCAGACTAGTTTACTGAGCTGTGCCTGGGTTTCTGTCATAGGAACAAAGGAGGAAGGAGACCGGGAGATTACAAGTAGCCGAGAGAGTCCCCCTGTGAGAGCCAAAAAGCCTCGCAAAGCCAGGACGGCTTTCTCTGACCACCAACTCAATCAACTGGAGCGTAGCTTTGAGCGGCAGAAGTACCTGAGCGTGCAGGACCGCATGGACCTGGCTGCTTCGCTCAACCTCACTGACACCCAGGTCAAGACCTGGTACCAGAACCGCAGGTAAGGGAGGCTCTGTGGGGGAGCAAAGCCTCTGGCCATCCAGGTCATGACTATAGCACTAGTCTTCCCTCCTGGCCTTGGGAGACACTAGGGACTCAGAGGGCTTCGAGTGGGCACTTGGGGACTTTTAAGCATGGGCAGGGATTAGCCACTCCCCCAAGGTGCGAGCTCTCCATAGGCAGCTGAAGTTTAGAAAATTTTGCACTTCTAAGTGTCCTAACATGCGCTACTTTACTCTCACATCTGACTGGCTGGAATTCCCCCCCCCCCCACTTTGCCCCCAAATCAATCAAGCCACACCTTCTCAAAACCAGACATCTGTGCAGCTGACACTCAGGCTCATGGAGCCTGTGAGGTATGCCCTTTAGGCCTGCCACACACTGGTTCTAAGTGTCTGTAGCTGGCCACGCAGCCTAGCTATTTTGGTCTTGGGAGAACTGCCCCACTGCTTTGATTTAAATGTCTTTGCCTTGGCCTGTGAGGCGGCCAGGACAGGTAGGGTGGGCAGCAGCAGGCGGGAGAATGAATCAGCATCCGGTTAGGCATCCATGCTGAGGATTTGTCCCCTGTACTGGCTGCCTTAGAGCCCACCAGGAACCTCAGAGGAAATTAGGAAAGGGGCTGACAGAGTTTGCGAGGCCCCTGAACTGTAGAGGAAACCCAAGCAAGCTGAGGCCGAGGCAATACTGTGTTTCCAATCCAGATAGTCGTCTCCCTTGTCCAGATTTTTCTCTCCCCCTCCTTTTCTCTCGTTTGTGTTCTAATCGTCCATAAGTGCAGTTGGAAATGCCCATCCAGTTGTCATCTTTACCATAATTTTCTGTCTCATTACATACGATTGCAGCCACCCTAATTCTGTCGGAAAACATTAGTGTCATTTGTAGCCAATTTTAAATGGACGACATGTTTATTAATTTGGCTGGAGCTGCCGGGTACGGATGGCCCACCAGTCCTGAGTTCCTTTATGAGGCATTTGAGCCAAAGCCTCTTCTCCTCCTGTTCTTAAGGAGAGTGCAGTGGGGGAGGGAGGAGACTGAGAAAAGCTGATCACAGATTTTAATTGTTACCCTCTCCCTAAGGAGAAAATATCTTGAAATGCATTTTTCCCCTCCTGAAATGGCCTGGAGGTACTGACCCCTTGGGAGAGCACTCCCTCAAACGAATTCCGTTTGGAAACCTTGCTACCTTCCTCTGCCTAAGCCCCTTGCCTCCTGTAAGGTCCTGTCAGGCTGATGAGAGAGATGCGTCCCCACAGCCCTGGGGACTGAGAGGGGCCAGGTCCAAGGCCCAGGAATCTCGGTGCCCCTTTGTTTACCGTTTTCTTCTCTCCCAGCCGCAAGGAAAGGGGGGAGGGGCAGAGAGACGCTCTGGGATTGTTGGGGAGCTACTCACTGGGAAGAGGAATTAGAGGAGGAGGCAGAAGATCGCCTATAGAAAGAGTGGCCTTAGTTGGCCTTCAGGAAAGTTTTGGGAGGTAGCCAAACTGTAAGGGGTGACGGCAACCCAGGAGAAGAGGATCAGGAAGAGGCAGCAAAGCTAGTACAAGTTCATTTGCGAATTCTCCGACATCAAAAGTGTCATTTATAAAATTGACTTGGCTTTTGGGTCACTCTGTGAGCAAAAGGGTAGTGTTGGGATGCACAAGACTCCGGTTCTTGGAGCTCTCTTGGCCTCCTGTCCCCCAGGAAAAGAAGGCGGGGGAGGGCGAGAGAGGGAGCGAGAAGGGGCCTTGGCGCCTGGACCTTGCCCACAGCTGCGGGGTGTGTGCACGTCCACTTTTTTTTCAGGACCAAGTGGAAGCGGCAGACCGCGGTGGGCCTGGAGCTGCTGGCCGAGGCGGGGAACTACTCGGCACTGCAGAGGATGTTTCCTTCGCCTTACTTCTACCATCCCAGCCTGCTGGGCAGCATGGACAGTACTACTGCAGCCGCAGCGGCCGCCGCCATGTACAGCAGCATGTACCGGACTCCTCCCGCGCCCCACCCCCCGCTGCAGCGGCCCCTGGTGCCCCGCGTGCTCATCCACGGCCTGGGGCCCGGGGCGCAGCCGGCTCTCAACCCCCTGTCCAACCCCATTCCAGGCACCCCGCACCCCCGGTGAAGGACAAGAACCAGGACAGCACTGCAGTCCCTCTCCCGTTCCCTCCCCTACTCGGACTGCTGTCCTTTTTCTCCCCGCACCGGGCGGACGGGCCTCCCTGGCAGCGGACCGGGAAGCTGCGAAGTGAGAAAGGAAGACACTCACCAGTGGGCGGGGCCCCCGGAGAGGAGCCAGCCCTCTGCCCTCCCTCTCCCTACCCCCGAGACAGGGCTGGAAAGCTCCCCCACTGCAGTGTGACTGGTGAGAACGCTGACCCCACACAAAGTGCGATCAGTAAGTGAAAACATCAACAAAAACAAAACCTCAAGTTCTTTTAAAAATGACTTTAGGGACATGCAGGAGGGAGGGAGGGGGAGGGGTAAGGAGGAAAGAAAGAAGGGCATGGAGAGGAAACTGCACAGACGGAGAATTGTAGACGGACAGACGGCCTCAAATTCTGAGGCAGAGGGTGTTGCTGTGGACATTCCGCCTGCCCCGGAGAAAAGAGGAGGGTAACTGAGAACTTTGCACTGATTTCTCATGACCTTTTTTCTTTTGGAAAAGTGGCATGCTCCATAATATGAAGAAAAATGTACATTTGAAAGACTGAGTGATAAGTGATATATCATATTTATTATATGTTGTCCAAAAAAGAGTCACTTATATACGTTAGTAAAACATGATTTTTCTTTTCATGTCTTTTTGATTCAGTAAAATAAATGCTTAGACAAAAATATAGATTTTTTTGTGATTGAAAATTACAAAAATAAAGTTTATCTTTTTTTAACAAATGATGAAATCCAAGGGAGCTGATTTTACTAAAACAGAATGTAATATGATGAAGTGACCAATTTGATTTAGAAAAAAAATTATTTCCGGGATATTAGGAATTTATAAAATCTGTAAAGACGTCGGGTTGATTTGTATAAAAACAGCTCCATTTTTCATGCTGGCCTCTTCTGAGCCGTTATTTATATGTGTGGTTTTCTTTATTTTTAAGTGAATGATTTCAGAGCAGCCCGCGAGGTCACGGGAGAAAGTCTGTCGTAGGTTGTTGGTGATTGATAAGTGAGCGGCCCACTTTCCTTGCTCCCCGGGCCTCCTGGCAGCCCCAGCTGAACTGGGTCTGTTCACCCCTCCTCCTTCCAGGGTTCCTCCCGGGGCAGCCAGGGTCCCCAGTGTCGGGCGGGCGGGCGGACGCTACGCGGGCCTAGCAGCTGTTCCAAAGCCGGAGGCCCGGTGCCTGCTCGGCAGGACAGCTTGGGAGCGTGAGGCTGCAGGGCGCGCAATTAGGATGCCCCGGGGACTCGGAGGGGTCTAGCTAACGAACCCTCCTGGCGGCTTTGATCCTCGCCTTCTCATTCCCTGGGCAGGCATCCAGCCGCTGCCCCACGCCGAGCCTCTTGTCCTCGTGAGTACGTTGTACTGAGATGCCTCATGAGGGAAAGTAACTCTGGCCGCGGCGTGCGTGCCAAGCTTTTTATCAAAGCCTCTGGAGGAGCTGGGACCACAAAATGAGAGGACCTGCGCAGAGAGTGGAGGAGGCCCTCTGCCTGCTTTAGGAGTGTGTGAATGGGTGTGTAAATAGTTGTAGTGACTCCCTGGGGGCCTGATACCTGCCTAGCCTCGCACCCCCCATGCTTAGCACTCAGGACTATATGAGAGGGAAAAACTGAATGGGTGGGCGGTGGGGTGGGGTGCAGTTCCTGGGCTGCCCCCAGCTTCTCCAGCCCCTAGCTGACATCCTGAGGAGCCAGAGAGTAGGATCCCATTTGAGTATCCTCATCTCTCGGTCCTCATTCCTGTCTTTGAACAGTGTCGAAGGCATGAGACATGCAGCAGAAACACATCCAGACCCATCCTCCAACTTTCTCTGATGTCTGGACCTTAGTAGAGCTACAAAACATTTTAAAGAATTTAGAGTGCCATGGGAGTGTGTGCATTGGGGAGGAGGGGATAAGAAGAAGGGAAGAAAGAAGTGAAATCCAGGAGGAAATTGCCTCAGGCGCTTCAATCAGACCTTTGCTAATTAGAGAGTGCTTTGCAGATTTCTCTCCAGCTCATCAATTTGTTTTAAAAATGGTCTTGGTCTAGTTTGATTCTAACAAAAGGGTCTGGACTGCCCCTTTTCCTTTCCTTCCCGCTGAGCTGGCCGAGCTGGGGTGCACTCGGCAGCTGGGCTGGGCTGGAAACTGGGTGTCGGTGTGGCCAGCGGGGATGCCCAATGCCAGAGCACTCGGCAGACGCTCCTCATTCCACCTTAGCTGCTGCTCGGTTTTATAGTCAAGTTGAAGTAATTCAAAATGGTCTTCCTGGGCCTGAGAAGGTACTTTCCAAGGCTCAGGGGTACTAGAGTTTCTGTCTGCACTGGTCCTGGGACTGGTCAGCTTCGACGTAAGTGGGACCTGGAGTTCACACATCCCAGGTTCCTTACAAAAAATGACCTCAGGCCTAGCTGGGAAAAACACATAAACCCACAAACACAAACAAGGCTCTAGCACCCATCTGCTGCCAGCAGCCAGCAGCCTGCGTGCTGCCCCTTCACTGCCAAGGCTTGTACTGCATAGATGGACAACCTAGGGGGAAACACTGTATCTATAGAAACCAAGGTTTCTTTTTTTAAAAAAAGATTTTATTTATTCACTCTTAGAGAGAGGGGAAGAGAAGGAGAAAGAAAGGGAGACAAGCATCAACGTGTGGTTGCCTCTTGCATGCCCCATTGTGGGGACCTGGCCTTGAACCCAGGCATGTGCCCTGACCAGGAATGGGACTTGCAACCCTTTGGTTCACAGCCTGAGCTCGATCCACTGCGCTGTACCAGCCAGGGCATGTTTCTTAATGAACCGCATATTCCACTGCTACTAGAAATTACTCTAGACTCACCAGAGTCCTCCCAAATTTGCTTTTCTTCAAAGTCGAATTACCATCCCCACAACCATGCCGCTGAAAGTGCCAATTCTCTTTCTAAATTTGGTTACTTCCTGTTGCTTCTAAGTTGTCAAATTGGATGATGAGGGTAGGGGGTTGTTCCAGGAAAAAAAGTTGAGTCCTGGATTTCTACATTCTTTCTGAGCATCAATGCCAAGGGCACTGCAGCAGGTGACTCTCACTTCAAATATCAACGAACTACTGCTTGAAAGTCAAATGCAAACCCAGTCCTGTCCTTTAAAATGGGTCCTCTTGTCCTCTGCGCCTACAAAGTTGGGGGCGGGGAGCTGGCTAGGAGGTGATGAGTACAATGCCAGATTTTCCTGAAAGGCAAGGAATGAGATAACAGCCGTAGGCCTCTTCTCTCGGAAGATCCGGAGTTAGTTGTGAGGGCCCAGAGGAAAGCAGGCCCTGGGAGCTGCGCTCCTTTTCTTTCCCCACCTTCAGCCAGCGTCTGAAGGGCACTCTACAACTAGACACCATTTGTTTTGCTCCTTTCATTAAATTGGTGACTGGCAAAAACAGTCTTTCTGTGGCAATCTTTGCTTGCTACAGAAACACAGGAACACAAACTTCTTTTAGAGCAAAGTTGAAACGCCCACAAAGGTCTCTGAGATTTGCTACCCCAAGACCAGCTCTTGGAACCCCAGCAAACCTAGCACAAATTTGCAGGAAGTGTGAAATGAGTTAACTCCTCAGCTAGCAGCTAGTCATTTTAGCTCAAGCCAGTAATTTTCAATGAGTTGCAAAGTAATGATTGCTGCTTGCCTCCATGCCTCCAGCAAATATACCTACCACCCTTGTGTCAGTTTATTTTTGCTCCACCCCTTAAAATGAAAGCCCACAAGATGGCAAATTAGACAGCTGATTTCCTCTGTTGTAAATGAAACCGCTTACCCTCAAACCAAGACTTCCCTCCCCCTCTCTCCCTGCCATCTGACTCCTGCTTAGGCAGCCCTTCCCCAGAAGTCTGCCGAGTCCCACCTTCCCTCTTTAAACAGGCGGCTTGTGAGTAGTTTGTTTTGCTATATTTTTAACTTTCTAAAAATATTTTGAAACGCTCTCCCTAGGGCTAGGGAAACTTTAGTTCCTGTTAAGCCACGTGGTTACAAAAATATACTGGAAGAGAGCTACCTGGTTTTCTAAAAAGCCAGGCAAGGCTTGAAGTCAACATACTTGGAAAGAAACTGACTTTTTGTCACTGGTGAGACTAATCAGGAGCAGGAGTGAGCCTCTAGGGAATTGATCTTTCCTCCATAGCTCTGGATCCTTGGAGAGGAAAAGCTGGCTTGCCCTGTACCTTGGCAGTTGTCTCGAGATGTGGGAAGAGCGGCGAGTGCAGGTTTCTCTAGGGTTTACCCCGTGAACGCTGGAACAGGCTCCTTGAGTCTCCTACTAGGTCCTTGTCCAGTCCCACTTCTTTAGCCAGTTGCAGCCTTTCTCTTTACAATTTCTTTCCCTGAAGTTGGGGCACATAGCCAGTGTCCAGTGCTCCTTCCTTCTGACCTCTGACATGTCTGAACAGCCCCATGGCTGAGCAGGGGTAAGCGTGTGGGATTGAGGGTGTGTGCTTCCAGAGAAAGGGAAGTGTCACTGGCCTCTTGCATTAGAAAACCAGGTTAGCTCTCTCAAGACGGTCTGATGACTCAGAAGGGACTTTCTTCCTCCCCTCCTTCGGGCTGAATTTTGAAGGTGTCTGTCAGTTTGAGTATTGGTGGGTGGACAACCTCAGCCAACCTGGCATTCTTCGTTTCTCTCCTCTCCGCTTTTCCTGGTCTCTCTCCCTACTTCCCTCCCTCGGTTTCTCTCTCCTAGCACCACAGACAGCTCCCTGGGCGCACTTACGAGCAAAGTACCCAGGCGGATGGGTTCCAGGCAAAGCTCAGGCGATCGCAGGGGGCGCGCGGGGTTAGGGTCCGCTGTGCCCACAGAGGACGTCAACGAGGTGATTACAAAGCGACCTCCCTGTCAGTGTTTCCTGCTTAGCTATAGGTCCAAAAAGTGTCACATTCCAAAGAACAAAATCTTCAGATCAATAAAATAATTCACAAACCAAAAGATCTCGGGGTAAGTAGTGCTCAGTAATAAATCAATTCTAAACCGCCCCTATTTAATAAGTTCTTAGTGGAAGCCAATTGGAGAGGAGCGGGGAGTCAAGTATGCTGCTTCGAGACCCGCGCTGCCAGGCTGCAGCGAGGTCGCCGGTGGAACCTCTCTAAAGGGCAGTCCCACTTCCTCCGCTCGCGCAGCCCCGCGTCTGCTCGGCGAAACGCAGCCTCGGCGGATGGAAGCTCGGAAGAAGCGCTCCCGAGGCGGCCACCCGCCCTGCAGTTCGGTTGAGCCATGGCCCTGAATCTCCACAGCTGTTCCCACCTGGTGTCTCGTCCCTGCCAGCCTGGGACTCTTCCAGCTCCGGCTACTGCCTGGCCCTGCGGGAGCTCCAATGAAAGAAGAGGGCCTTCGCGAGCGCGAGATTGAACTTGGTTTACGATGAAAGGGCTATGTCACTTTGTGGAGCTCATTCATTCCCTCCCTCCACCCACCCCTATCTCCGGCCGCCTGACTTGATTCATTAGTCTAGAGGCCTTCGGTTTAGAGGTCTTCCCGCCCACTCCTAAAGCATTGCAGCCAGCGGTTTGCTAGCCCAGCTCCAAGCCCTGCTACTGCGCGGGCTCGGTACAGGATCTCCCGCGGTGTGTGCCCCAGCCCAATCTTTGCACTCCTCCCACCTCGGGGACAGCCTGGTGGGCACAAGTTCCTGCTCCCTGTTACAGATGATGTTTCAGGGAGAAATGCGCGCATCAGGACCGCACAGACTCGGGACAGGAATCCAGATGCTTTAATGAACGGTGCTTGGACTGGGACTGCAGAGCAGGGCCCTTCTCTCACATCTCTGTGGGCTCCGGAGGGATTCTAAAGCTTTCTCCTTTTTCTATGAAGATAATAAAGTAATCTTTGCCCAGGTGGGAGCTCATATCTGTAGCCCTCTTCATATTCTCCCTGCCCCCCCAAAAGCCCCATGGCTGGAAATGGTTGCCACCTTCAGATTTTTCCTTAATTCTTGGAAGCCAACTCCTTTTTGTTGACCTCTCCCCTCAATTTCCCCTCTGGCTCTCCTCTTCCTTTCTTGTTAAAGTAGCAGTAATGGAAATGCTAAGTGGAATTTAGAAACTGGTAAAGACTTGTAGCAGCATCGATTGCCCACATTTGTAAGCTCAAGAAGCATTGGGTAGCCAGCAAAGCCTGTAGGGTCTGGAGGAAGGGGTCTACAGGGCGCACATCCTTAGGTGAAATGGGGGAAAAAGTTTTCTATAGACCAATATGTATATATACTGTTGCCTCAAGAGAGAGGAATTCAGCATTGATGGTACACTGTTTCCCTACTCCCATTCTACAAAATCAGAGTGGCCATCACGGAAAAAGAGTCTACATTCTAAAACCAGTGGGCTGACAGAGCATTAGAAAATGAAGAAAGTTGGTGCCACTCACCTCCTGTTGCAGGGAAGCTGAGCTACTTGGCGTAGTTTCCTGATGTGGGCCAAGTGAAGAGACCACAGTAGGCCTCTGTCTCACTGGGCAGTTTTCTCCTTGAGTGAATTGCTATGAAATGATCTCTAGTGATCCAATTTGAAGCTTTTATCCCCTTAAGATTTCTCATTTGAAAGAATTGGCATGTCATCATTTCTGAGAGATGCAAATAATGTTTGGTAAGTACCAAGGAAAGAGCTGATTGCACAATTTTCTTTTGCACAAACTCTTGCCTACCCTAGACCAGGCATTTGCAGAACTATCGGAAGGGGAGATCTAGCCCAGATTTTAAGAGACAGAACTGCCCATTGGAAGTAGAGTGTATCAGAGCCACAAATCACTTTAAAACGTCAAATTGTCATTTATTTGCTCCATTCCCCACAAACTTGTTCTGTTAATAATGGAAGCTTACAGAGTAGTTTCCATTCACCTGAGATTTCCAAAGGATATCTACTTCCTCACCAACCTTGAGTGAGCACACTGTGGCATTACATCAAACACGTTCATATGTGAATAAACACGTAATTATCGTACAATCTTTCAGTGCTACTCATCGATAGATTTGCCCATAAAGTCATACAAAGCACAAATGGGTAAGTGTGGCATGGGGTACTTCATTTTATCTTCCTGCCTGGCAATCCATACTTTGCATCTCCTCTGCCGACTTCTCTAGATTTATCTTGCAGCACATAACTAAGAACCAGTTCTCCCACCCATTCGTGTCACCTGTTAGCTCTCTGCCTACTCATCTCAGCCTTGACCAATCAGAGAGCAGGTAAGAAAGGGGTTGTCCTTCAACCCAGTGTAGAGTCTCCCCAGGCATGCCCAGTTCCAAAGACCAGGCTCAAACTTTTGTTACCCCTTTCTTCTACCTCTTTTGTTATCATTCTGGGTTTACAACCCTGTGCCCCTGACCGGGCCGAAGGGATGACGTTATGCAACTCCATGCACGCCACCCCGTGGCTGATGGCCTAAATTATCCCTGTAGAAGGCACAATTATTTTCACATGCCCAAAGTCCTCCCATGAAGATATTTATTAGGGTAGAATTCGATTAGAATCGATATAAACATTAAGACCTTTCCACCTCATTTAGCAAAAAAATAATGACTGCATTCATTTCAGGAACTGCTAATAGATCTGATGGCCAGGGATCTGGTGAGAAGAGTCAGTGAGTAAATTCAGTAAAGAAAGGCACTAGCCTGCCTGGGGGAAAAAAAGCTAAAAAAAAAAAAAAAGCCTAGGTCCTCAGAGTTGGTTCTGCTCTCCATTCCTGTCTTGCTTTTACCCTCCTGAAGTTTTACTTTGCTATTTTATATATTTGGGGTGTTTTTATGGGGGCAAAGATAGATGGGTCAAGCATTTCTATTGAGGGATGTCAATGCTGAAAAGTTGACTTAAGCTTGTGCATTTATTGAATCCTACTACTAACTTTCTGGAACAGGATTTTTAAAAAAAGAACTATTGGAAACACTGCTTATTTCCAGCAGTGCTGTATATCTCCAGGGCACTTCGGGAAGGATTCCCCCTTATTTGTCAACATGTTTACAAGGCTTTTCTTTTCTTCCCATAAATGATCTAGTTCCTATGGAGAACATGACTTGGTTTTGCCCAGAAATTTGGCAAAAAGTTATTTTCCAATATTCACATTAATAAGTAATTGGATTTTAAGCAGAGCTGATCTTGATCCAAACCCAGGATTGGAAGGAATCTCAAATGTCATCTAGTTTATTACTTATTTTAGGCTTCAGGTTTTTTTCCACAACAGTTTTTTAAAAATATTTGCTTAGTGTTTTTTTTCTTTTATCCATGTCCCTCTTCCATTTTTTCCCCAGTAAAGATAGAGAGAAAGGGAAGGAAAGATATACTATAGTATTATAGCCTTTTCAGATGATTCTTGACTTTCAATTTTAATGGAATTAAATTTTTTGTGGTCAAATCCTACTACAAAAAAACAAACCTTTTGTAAAAATTATTAACTTTCCTATTATAAAAGTAATGCTTGCTCACTGTAGAACATTTATAAAATGCCAAAGAGTAAAGAGAAGAAACAAAGTCCTTCTTCTATCACTCAAAGACAAGTACTACTAATACTTGATTGATTATTTCTAAATGTTTTGCTGTGATTTTTTTTAAAGATTTTATTTAGTTATCTTTAGAGGGGAAGGGAAGGAGAGAAGGAGAGAAATATCAGTGTATGTTTGCCTCTTGTGAGTCCCCTGCTGGGAACTAGCCTGCAACCCAGGCATGTGCCCTGACTGGGAATCGAACCGCGGTCCTCTGGTTCGCAGGCCCGCGCTCAACCCACTGAGCTACACCAGCAAGGGCATTGCTGTGGATTTTTACATAGTTGTTATCACACTTCATCTGGAATATCATTTAGGCTTTTCTCATGTAGAACCAGTACTTCTATGTATTATTTCAAACTCTTTGTAAGTGTAATATTTGACACAAAATATTCTCTCTTGTAAATGTGTCATGATAGAGTCAACTATTCTTCCATTGCTGGACATTTAGATTGTTTTCCTTAACTTGAGATAGATAAACTTCAGTGAGCACAAAAGCAAGATGTTGGAGAATGGATTCTTTACATTATTTGGTGTATCACTTTATTATTTATCTTGATTAGGAAGGGACGCAATGAAAGAGTAAGATGACCAGCTCAAGAAGGGAAATGAATTACTGACCACAGGCAGTGGTTTCAGTGAATAGCGCAAATTCAGTCTAAGCAAACTGAGCTGTGTGAATTAGCCTATATATGTTGTGGTGAAGTAAACTATGAATACCACTTGCTTTTTTTTTTTTTTTTGATCATGTACTTTGAGCTTCACTGACTTTGGGCATGAATTTGGCAATCTCCTCATCAGAGGAAGCTTTCCTGACTAAAGAAGGAGAAAGAAGGTTGGGTCTCTGCGGAATTGGGATGATAGTACATTGCCTGCCTGGTCTGCCCTACAGTTTTCGATGCTCCAACTGTTCTGTGGGTAAAAAGAAGGCTTTAGCTTTTAGGGCTGTCAATTTGGCACCTGTCATCAGAACTAAATTCAGGTTAAAGGAAAAAAAACATAATCCACAAGGATATTTGAGGGTGAGGGCGGAGAGTTGAGGTAAAGAACTAAATAGCAATAGTCTACCCTTTCATTTACATGACACACATTAACCATAACATAGAAGTTCCAAGAGAACTGTCTTGTTCTCTTGTCTCCAGGAGCCCATGTAGGGCGCTTTAATTGCCACATTTTCAAACCACTATAATGGTGAGGATGTCTTAGTAATTACCTTAATGAGATAACACCTTTCCTTCCCTCAACCTACTCATTATCATGCCTCTTGTTCAAATTTCAACTACAAAGAACTATACTTGTAAAAAAAAAGTCTGAAATGTATTGTTCCAGGCCTCATACACTTGGAATAATCACATTGCACATATATTAAAATTACAAAAGAAGTAGTACACACAGACAATTCAAATACGTTAAAGGAAAGGCTTGAGATAAGTAAACTAAACATCTGGGTGCCCTTTAATTATTCTTGGCTGGATTCTTTATCTTGACCTATAGTGATGCTTAGGTGCCAAAGTGATGAATTTTAAGATGTTGGGCTGTGAAGACGTGCAGCTGCAACACTGATGGGTTTAGGAAGGGATGGTAACAAGGTTAGCTGCATGTGAAGTGTGAATTGAGATTTTTGCAAAGAGACTGTGATTGCAGATGGGCATAATGTTGTACCCTTGCATGAAATCTTGCTATTATTGTATAATGGTCAGACAGAGTGTGAAATGACTTATTACTTTTCTTTTATTCTTTAATGAAGTTGGTTAGGGTAGCAGTACTACTGCTAGTCAATAGTAGTAAAGCACACACACGCAAAACTATGACAGGTGCTGACATATAAAATATTTATTTAGTTTTGACTTTTTTCTCCTAATTTTTATGAATATCCATATGCAGACAGAAGCATCTCTTTATCTATATAGTACAAATTGGCAGTGATTTGAGTATCTGCACCTGCCATTATTATCCTCCATAGACACTACATAAGGCCATGGTGCACATAAAACATTTCAATGTCCAAGAAAAGTTCAGAACACTTTTAAGTGTTTAAATAGGCTGATTTCTGCATGGAATCATGATTTGAAAACTCTATTTGGAGTTATATAGGTAACATTGAAATATCAGTTTATCGTTATAGTGGCTAGAAGTGCTTTATGGTGCTTCTGTTAGAACATAGTAAAACCCATTCTGAGGCACACTCTAACATGCCTTGAGTTATAGGAAACATCAAATTAGTTATTTGTTTTGTAATATGGGGGAAATATTTTTCCTTCTATTACATAGGTCTTTCTTTATATCACATAGTCCATAGTGCAGATGTTTCTCTGCTTCTCAATATTAACATCACAAAAGATAATACCTTAGGTTTTACAAGTCAAGCAGAGACAATGCTACCATGTTAAAAAAAAAACAAACAAAAACCCTCTCTCAGATGTACGGTTAAACTTTGGGCTTCACATGCTCATGTGAGAAACACTAATAAATATGGATTTAATAAAGATTTGGTTTTGGAGATTAGGGTTTTTAGTCACTATAGAAAATTTTTATATGATATGTAAGATTCACAATCATAATACATTGGTGTGATACTCTTTTTTAAAGTAGACTTTATTGATTGTATTATTACATCTGTCCTAATTTTTCCCCCTTTGCCCTCATTCACCTGGTATCTTCCTTCTTTCCAGGAATCCTCCTCCTTAGTTCATGTCCATGGGTTGTGCATATAAGTTCTTTGGCTTCTCCGTTTCTTACACTATTTTCAAAATCCCTCTGTATATTTTGTACCTACCAATTACACTTTTTAATCCCTGACCTTTTCCTCCATTCTCCCCCTTTCCTCTTCCAGCTGATAACCTTCCACGTGATCTCCATACCTATGATGCTGTTCCTGTTCTGGTTGTTTGGATAGTTTTTTTATTTTTATTTTTTAGATTCTCTTGTTGATAGTTGTGAATTCATTGCATTTTTATTTTTCATAGTTTTGATCTTCCTCTTTTTCTTAAATAAGTCCTTTTAACATTTCATGTAACAATGGCTTGGTGATGATGAACTCCTTTAGCTTTACGTTGTCTGGGAAGAACTTTATCTGCCCTTCCATTCTAAATGATAGCTTTGCTGGATACAGTAATCTAGGTTGTAGGTCCTTGCTTTTCATAACTTTGAATATCTCTTGCCAGTCCCTTTTTGCCTGCACAGTTTCTTCTGAGAAATCAGTTGAAAGTCTTATGGGAACTCCTTTGTAGGTAACGGCTCTGCTTTTCTCTTGCAGCTTTTGAAATTCTCTCCTTATCTTTAACTTTTGGCATTTTAATTGTAATGTGTTCTTGGTGTGGTCCTCTTTGAGTCCAACTTACTGGGGACTCTCTGTGCTTCCTGAACTGGTATGTCTATTTTCTTCACCAAATTAGGAAAGTTTTCTTTTATTATTTTTTCAAATAAGTTTTCAATTTATCACTCTTCCTCTTCTCCTTTCGGCATCCCTATGATTTGGATGTTGGTACATTTGGTAATGTTCCAGGGTCTTCTGATACTATTCTTGTTTTTTTGAATTCTTGTTTTTTTTCTTTCTGTTCTGTTGAATATTTATTTCTTCCATATGTTCCAAATTGTTGATTTGAATCCCAGCTTCCTTCTTTTCCTGTAGATTTTTCTTTTTTATTTTATTAAACTTTGTTTTAATGGGTCTCAAAATTCTGTGACAGATTTTGGTCAAGTTGTTTCCATTAAAAAGTACTGATTTTAAAAACTAATAACTTAAAAATTGCCATGCATAAAAAAACCCAAACGGTTCACACAACATTTTCCTTTCCTTCTGAAGATTTTATAGTGCGTTGTAATCATTAACCAGTTGTTTACTGTTAAACTTAACTGACCAATTGAGACAAACCGCTCTGAGACTGTTTTTCCACCACTGATTAAGACGGAAGTAGCAGGTGTTGGGGATAATATTCACTTAGCCTTCTGAGCTTTCTGGGCAGATGTGACTTTGCCAGCTCCATTTGCTGTCTTGTCCACTGCTTTGATGACACCAACAGCAACTGTCTGTCTCGTGTCATGAACAGCAAAGTGGCCCAGAGGAGGATAGTTGGAGAAGTTCTCAACACACATGGGCTTGCCAGGAACGATATCAATGATGGCAGCATGACCAGATTTCAAAATCTTTGGGATATCTTCCAGCTTTTCCCCAGAACAATGCTCAATCTTTTCCTTCAGCTAAGCAAATTTGCAAGCAATATGAGCTGTGTGACAAACCAGAACAGGTGCATATCCAGCACTGATTTGGCCTGGATGTTTGAGGATAATCACCTGAGCTGTGAAGCCAGCTGCTTCCATTGGTGGGTCATTTTTCCTGTCACCAGCCACATTGCCACAATGAACATTTTTGACAGACGTGTTCTTGACATTAAAGCCCACATTGTCCCCAGGAAGAGCTTCATTCAAAGCTTCATGGTACATTTTGACAGATTTTATTTCATTTGTAATGTTGACTGGAGCAAGGGTGACCACCATGCCAGGTTTGAGAACACCAGTCTTCACTCGACCCACAGGGACAGTACAAATACCACCAATTTCGTAGACATCGTAAAGGGGCAGATGCAGGGGCCTGTCAGTTGGATGAGTTGGTGGTAGGATGCAATCCAGACCTTCAAGCATTGTGGTTCCATTGGCACTGCCATCTTTACAGATGAATTTCCATTCCTTGAACCAAGGCATGTTAGCATTCGACTCCAGAATGTTGTCACCATTCCGATGAGAAGCATGCTACTGTATCAGGGTTGTAGCCCATTTTCTTAATGTAGGTACTGACTTTAACAATTTCCTCATATTTCTTCTGGCTGTAGGGTGGCTCAGTGGAATCCATTTAGTTAATACCAATGATCAGCTGTTTCACACCCAGTGTGCAAATCAGAAGGGCATGCTCACTTCTCTGCCTATTCTTGGGGACACCTGCTTCAAACTCATCAGCACTAGCAGCAACAACTAGGACAGCACAGTCAGCCTGAGATGTACCTGTAATCATGTTTTTTATAAAGTCCGTGTGTCCTGGGGTATCAAGAATGGTCACATAATACTTACTGCTTTCAAATTTCCACAAGGAGATATTGATGGTGATACCATGCTTATGTTCAGCTTTCAGTTTTTCCAAGACAGAGGCATACTTGAAGGAGCCCTTCCCCATCTCAGTAGCCTCCTTCTCAAATTTTTCTATGGTTCTTTTGTTGACCCTACCACATTTGTAGATCAGATGGCCAGTAGTGGTAGGCTTGTCAGATTCTGTATGTCCAATGGCCACAGTGTTGATGTGAGTCTTTTCCTCTCCCATTTTGGCTTTGATTTAGTGGTGGTTTTTGCAACACCTATGTTCTGGGGGCACACCCATTGTGAAAAAAATACAATTTTTCTTTATTGCACTCAGTGTAACCGTCATTGTTTCCTTTATGTTGTTTCTGTACTGAAAGAGTTCTTTGAGCATCCTGATGGCCAGTATTTTGAACTCTGCATCTGATAGGTTGGCTATGTCAGTTTTGTTGAATTCTTTTTCTGATTTTTTTTTGTGTGTGTTCTTTATTTGGGCCATATTTCTTTGTCTCCTCAATTTGATAGCCTCCCTGTGTTTGTTTCTGTGTATTAGGTAGAGCTGCTTTGACTCCCTGTCTTAATAGCATCATATATTTTCAAAAAGGCACCTGTAAATTGTAAATAAGGTGGGGCAGAGCATTAGGTACTTCCCAGGGCAGGGCAACCCAATTCACTGCTTTGTGGTTCTGTGTGGGGGCAGTGCTTAGAGAGGAGACTATGCCATTACCTGGCTTCTGGAGGTTTGCCTGGCTCTCATCCCTTTTCCCGCTTCATCTACTCCCCATATGTAACTGGTGCCCTTCTATCTATTGCCCTGGCATTGAATCCAAGAGTGGGTGGGTTTGTGTATGTTTTAAGACCATGCGGGCCCTTTGAGCAGAGTTTCCTGAAAATTTAAGAGTTTCTTCTACCACCCCAACTCCCAGTGGTGTTTACAGGTAGAAGTTACGGGGATTTATCTTCACAGTGCTGGAACCATGGGCTGTATGGTTTGGCCTGGGGCTGGGATTGCTCCCTCCCAGGTATCCCTCCTGATTTTTATTCACCACATGTGAATGTGGGACTGCCCGTGCCTGTTCCACCACTGCCACTGCCTCTCCATGCCACACTGTGCCTCTCCACCCATTTCCATCTCTCCACCCCTCCTACCCGTCTGGATAAATGTGGCTTCTTAAATCCTTGGTTGTCGGATTTCCATACATTTTGATTTTCTGACAGTTCTGGGTGTTATTGGTTTTGAGACTTAGTTATAATTCTTTTTGTGGTTGTGTGAGGAGGTAAAGCGTATCTACTTATACCTCCATCTTGACTGCTGATACTCTTGATATGAATGATAAATGTTTAGGAAAGACACAGGTTTGCATTTAGTATATCTTTTTAATTTAAAAATTTAACATTTAAAAAAGTTTAAATTTGTTTGAATATTTCATATTATTACATAGCAAGACCCTGATATAATAAAAGTTCTTGTTCTATATTTGGAATATAGTGAGAGTCAAATAATATTCTTCAAAGCAATACAGATCAGCATTAGAAACAACTTAGAACAATTGGCCTAGAAAAGTAATATTTAGTCTTGTCCTTGAGTACCAGTTTATCAACCCTTTCCCATACTTTTCTTTGGATTAACTTACTGCATAGGCAGAAAGAACTCCATGACATGTGGCTCCTCATCACTCAGAAAATAAAATGATATATTTGTTTAGATGAAATCTGGATATATAACATGTCATACCACTTTTTTTCATTTCTTTTTATGGACAAGTGTTATTTTTTTCACTAGACACTTCATTTTAAAAAATTTAAAAATTATAGTTTTTAATTATAAAAAATTTTAATTATAGTTTACATTCAATATTATTCTGTATCACTAGAAACCTTTTAGAGTGACTAGTCTATGACTGCAGTGGAGTGAAGTTTTGGAGTTCCTCAAGAAACGTGAAGAATATATGTAGTATGGCTAACTGTGGATAGTGCATATTTTTGAAGGACTTGAATTTGTGAGATATCTTGATTCTATATGTTTGAGATGTCAGTTTTAGGAAAGACATGCATTGCCATGGTTTACATGGTGACTTGGTCATATCTATAGAAAACTTGACTTTTGGCAATTGTAATTAATGACTTCTTTAGTCTATATTCCCTAGACTGTAGTGCTATGATTGGCTCACAGTCTAGTCAAATCAGCCCTTCTATTGCTACATGAAAGTAAGTCTGTATCAAAGAATCCATTGTGTGTTACATAGATGAGAATCTGATCCACTACTTTATGGATTTCAGACTTTTAAAATATTGGCTGAGTTGTATCTGTTGCAGTTAACTGTGATAATATTTTAGGAATCACATACAACTTAATGCTAATGTAAAACTTTATGTAATGAATACTGCTTCATTAAGAAAAAATTTTCAGTTTACCATGAATACTCAGTATGCACATAAACATTTATCTTAACTAATTTTTTCAGGTGGTCATTTTACCCTTGAGGTTTCTTTCCTAATCTCATTCTAGGATGAGACATTAGTTGTTATGTTTGAAAATACTTAATGGTAGTTTTCTTCAGCAAGATGAGAACTATTCCTTGTGGGTTGGTCAGGGAATGATGAAACACTCAAAGTCTGCTTATTAAAGAAAGTGTCATCATCTGTCTTTCTTGCCAGGTGCTGTTTTTTGAATTCTGGCCTGTTGTCAAGAACAGTAATCTGTGCATACTTCCTGATCATAACTCATGAATTAACATCTAATGTTATCCTCAGTATGTGTTATATATATCTTTTTTTTGGTCCCCAATCACTAGGTTAGTGCCCAGTCTAAAATAGGCACTCACAAAAACTTTTTATTCTTGAATGTAAAGTCATTGATTAACTAAAATCAGCATATCCAAGTGATGTTTGCATGTTGATACATATTCCTTAATTGGAGAGACCATGTCTAATCTTTCCTTTTATTTCAAGTACCTGGCACATTAGCTTGAGAATCCTAAGAGTATAATGATATGTGTTAGCATTATTTATGATGGTGGTGATATAGTACAGTTTTTAAGAACACTTAATTTTTATTTTCAGTTGGTCTTTGGTTAACATTTTGCAGATGTCAGTGAGAAGAATAGGGTCTGGTAAAATTGTACTAGTCATGTGACATCAGTTTATTCTTGAGTTCATTGCGCTAGCAGTCTGCTTTCTGATCAAACTCATCCTTTTTTCATAGCTCTGAATTAGTTTGTGACTCACTAGACTTTTCTTGTTGCTGTTGTTGGTAATGCGTAGCAAGTAGAGAAATGTATGGAGTGTACTTCTTATAACTCTTTTCTAAAAATGAGCCTTTTGAATAGGGATTGGAGTGAAGGCCAGTATCAGGAACTGAATCTACTTTCCATTGGCTTCTGTAGTCTAAAGTGTATTGGTAAGTAAATTCAGGCATCTATATAAGCTAAGAAAAGAGATAAAGAGACATTTAGCTTATTAACAATACACTTAACAAGATAAAAAACAACTGGGAAAATAAATTGAGTTGGCAATGTAATAGTTATAAGTCAAAGAATAAACAGAAGCAGCTAAATTTCATGGTTAATGGTAATACTGTTGAAACAAGACTGTTGGAAGACACTGTTAATGAAAACAGTGACTTTAAAATGAAGCTACGTTTAGCAACTATTTTTCACTAGAAGTATTTGGCATGATGTTTGGGTTCAAAATTACTATTCTGTATTGTTTAATGCATAGTTAACTGGAATCTGCAATGTGTGTGGCAGGAAAAGAGGGAAAACAGACTCTTTTTCATACAGGAAAGCTCACATCCAGATTCTCTTTGTATTTTACCACACCCATATTTTAAGATGCTTGGAGAACAAAAGCATACCAATAGAGTAAAATCTGTAAAATCTTGGCACATATTATTTATGTATTGTTATTTTATTGTAAAGAATTTGAAAATATGATGAATTGGAAAACAGAACAGCTAAAATAAGCTACAGAGAATAACACCCAAGGGAATACAAATGTAATGACAACACGTTTTCATTATTCTAAAAACAATTTCTGTCTGATGGTTAAACCCTATTAATTGGCTATTTTAGATACTTACCAGAGGAATAAGATGGTAATAAGTAGTTTTATCTTCCAAGAATAAAATAGAACTGGTATCATTTTATTTGGTGATCTTTTGGTCCAAGTTATATAAGAAAACAGTGGATAGTAAGTAGAAGAAACACATTAAGATATTTTATATGTGGACTTCACATTTCCTAAATACTTTAGGTACCAAGATATTTGAGAAAAAAATTGAAGAAACAAAATAGGAACCTTAGAGACATAACTGTCCCTGGAGAACTACAATGATTCATAATTCACAAGAGAGTGAAACTCCAGTGGATCATACTTTTATTGTAGAAATAGGGTTAAATTGATTTTCATAGACACAACATGTATATAACAAAGAAGACCACATTTACATTTACTCCTACTATTTTAAGGCTTAGGAGAAAGAATATTAAAACATTTTAAGCTTCTTAATATTTTTAAGATCAGTGGTTATTACTGTCCACAGGCACATATAACTTGAAAATTATTTTAGTATTTTCCTTAAGGCTCTGAAATCTATTCAACATTGTGTCACATTACTATGATTCATGTTTGTGGTTTGTGAGCTATTGAAATATGTGATCACTTTTTTAACTTAGAGATAGTTCTGCTGGTATATACATGTGCAGACTGCCTGTTTCTTTGTAAGTTATAACTCCAGGAATGAAACAGATCCAAAAACACTTACTTGCAGGTACATCGTAGGTACCTCTGGGAGAGGCACATACTTCTAAAACTGTTGTGAAACTTGTAATTGTGGACAATAAAAGAGCATGACAGATCATGGCATGAATACTCTCAGTGGCACTTAAGCCAATTTTGGGAGTCATTCTACCACTTCCCATTCTGTACACTAATGTTTTTTTTTTTTTAATTGTTGTTGAAGTACAGTTGTCTCCATTTTCCTTCCACCATTTTCTCCTGCTTCACCCATCCCTTCCTCCCACCACCCACCCTCAATCCTAACCCCCATTGGCTTTGTCCATGGGTTGATGTATTTTCTTTGTTTTCTTTTACTTTTTCATCTTTCTTTCCACTTCTTCTACTGTCTTTTGAAAAAATCCATTATACCTCTCTATTTAATATTTTTGCCATTCTTCTGTGTATGATAATTGATTACTCAACTATTTTTGACCCAGACTCTAAGCCTTTTTTTAAAGATTTTTATTTATTTATCTTTAGAGGGGAAGGGAAGGAGAGAAATATCAATGTATGGTTGCCTCTGGTGTGTCCCCTGCCAGGAACTGGCCTGCAACCCAGGCATGTGCCCTGACTGAGAATTGAACCGCGATCCTGTGGTTCGCAGGCCTGTGCTCAGTCCACTGAGCTACACCAGCCAGGGCGACTCTAAGCCTTTTGAAGATGTACAATACACATTAAAATGTTTTCCCCAGTGCCTAGCAGAGATGCTCAATAAATTATCGAGTTTGCACGAGCTAATATTCTTATCTTACAAATCACATAGGAGGCTGTTAGGATCATTAAACTCTAGAATAGGGATGTTTTTCTCTTTTTTAGTATCTGCAAATATAGATTTAAATTTCTAATTAATTTTGACATAGTCTTTAAGGATAATTGGCTTGGATTGGTTTCGTCTCCCCTGCAGCTTCTTTTTTACCAAATGGACACTGTAGTTTGTGATGATTTTCTCCAAAATATAAGGCTAGAGATGAACCCTCCATCTTTTCTATAGCAGCCAAGAAAGACTGAAATATACATTCTTAGAAAGAGGAATTGGAGCAGTGAAATCTTATGAGTCAGCTCTTTTCTAGAAAACTATAAAGAGAGAGAGAGACAGGGAGAGAGAGAGAATGCTCTCCCATGCATAGCATGCATAGGCTTTGGGAAAGTTTATTCAAACTTACTGGTGAAATATCTAACAAATGTAATAGTTGGCATTCACCAACTATTTGACTATTCTGATGATTATGAATTCATTTTAGGTATTTTATTAAAACTTCCTTTGGTACCCAGTTCCTTATTCATTTATCTAATTTGAAGGAATAATTGGAGAGCTTTGGTCAATGAATATTAAAATGTATCTTGGTTCCCTATAGCTTCTTTCTGCTAAGGCTCTGTCCAGCATCTCTCTGCAATGCCAAATGAAGGGGGAGTCCTGGCAAAGAGTCTTCAGGCTTTGGCAGCAGAGGATGGGCCTACATTTTCTCAACTGCCCAGATATTTTGTGGCTTTCCATTTTAGTGGGCATCCCCTTCTCTTCCATAACAATAATGCATTTGGGGGATTGCTGTGTTTTTCTTTTCTCCTACCTCCTGTGGAGAATACCACTGTTTCTAAGCTGAGATAAATCAGGTCACTGGCTAGAATTCAATATGGCCCTCTTAGACCATATTTCTAGAGGGTAGAGTTTGATACAATACTCCAAGGTAGGCGTTCTTTTTTTTCCCTTAGGGACCTAGGGAAAAACACAACCAAATTAAAGAGAATGTCAAGTTCCAGCTTGTATTCTTGTTGTGGGGTGTGTTAAAATTTTTTTCTTTAAGAAATAAATACAGATAGAAGTGTTGTGTCAAGGAATAATCCTCAATTTTAAGGTGATTTTCATAGAAAACTGTTATTAAACCAAAAATTTACAACAGATAATAATCTGAAACCTAAATAACATAAAACTCCTTTTTTACAGGACCTCACTAAAAGCATTTTATGATACATGGATTGTTTTACTGTGAACATTTCCAGTGATTGGTACAAACCTTTGCCAGTGAATGACAAATTTACATACACATCATGTCAGCCAGCAATATTTTGCAGCTTTAATTGCTTTAGCTTCAGGCATTCCATGTCAAAATAGAGTGTTTAAAGTCCTGCAAGTTGCTCTGTTTCTTTGCAACTTTAAATTATTCTGTAATTTGCCAGTTTTTTAATGCATTGTCCATTAAGTTCTTTAATAATTTATAATATAAAGTGTATGATGCAACTTTAAATAATATGTCAGTTTCTTTTTAGAATGTTCTGGATGTGCATCAAGAAGACCAGAAAACCTGAAATTCATTTGCATAAAGCACTTACATTATNCAAACCTTTGCCAGTGAATGACAAATTTACATACACATCATGTCAGCCAGCAATATTTTGCAGCTTTAATTGCTTTAGCTTCAGGCATTCCATGTCAAAATAGAGTGTTTAAAGTCCTGCAAGTTGCTCTGTTTCTTTGCAACTTTAAATTATTCCGTAATTTGCCAGTTTTTTAATGCATTGTCCATTAAGTTCTTTAATAATTTATAATATAAAATGTATGATGCAACTTTAAATAACATGTCAGTTTCTTTTTAGAATGTTCTGGGTGTGCATCAAGAAGACCAGAAAACCTGAAATTCATTTGCATAAAGCACTTACATTATATCTCAGTTAAAGATACCCTCTTTTATGTTGCTAAAATTTTGTCTTAATGTGAACCTTATTATTTATACTTATATACATATGTAATCTTATACTAATTTTTTATTTTAGATAAAATAACATTTTAACTTAACAAAACCACAAGTAAATAATCCAGACTCCATTAAAAAGGAAAAGGATAGTATTTTGTACAACTGATTATATTTTAATTATAAAATTGATTTTAGTCAATAAAGCCTAAGGGAATAAATGAGGTGAGAAAAATTATTTGTGCCCAGTTAGTTAAGCCAATTTTAACAAAGATGTATCAATAGAGAAACATAATCTTTAATGTCTTTGGTTATTATAAGGCACATTGAATACATATATAAATACATACATACATACATAAATACAAAATGAAAAGTCTTGAGTATATTGTTAGGTAACAATTTAAACTACAAATACATACATTGAGATACATTGAATAATAATCTTTATCTAGCTTTACACTCTATCTATTATCATTTTTAACTTTTAGGATTTTTACCTTTTGTTAATTTGTAAAGAATGACCCTTGTTCTGTAACAATTTGTGGTGTGGTTCTGCTATGTGCGTGTATATAGTGTCCTGGGTATTAAGATAAAATGATTAGCAAAACTCACATAAATGTGTAAAAGCCAAAGAATGTGAAACAATTCTCTTCTTTATTAATAATGCCGTGTTCAAAGACAGGCGATTCTTTAGTTGTATAATATATGACCATTGAAGATAAGATCCAAATGACTAAAAACATATTCCTCAGTATAGAGTAAATGTCTGTTTTCAAAGTAGTGTTAGAGTCATCAAAGAAAAAATAGATTTATCTTTTGTTTTTGAATACTCATATTTCAAAAATGGTAAGTTTTATTTAAAACATTAAAAATAAAAACTCATATATCCACAGATTATACATTTAAATATTATCCTTCTGCCTTCCTCCAGTCATGAGGGTGTATTTTACATTATTATATTTACTATTGAGTTCCCAGAGTACCCCTGGACAAGTTTAGTTACAATTTGGTTATTGGCTCTTTGTGGTACTTGAAACAGGATCAGACAATTACAGAATTGGTGACTTAAAAATTTTGGAGCACAGGAGAAATTTGTAGTTTAAATTGTTACCTAACAATATACTCAAGACTTTTCATTTTGTATGTATGTATGTATGTATGTATTTATATATGTATGTATTTATTTATTTAATCTTTATTGTATTTTTTCCATTTTTTTAAAATATTTTATTTATTTATCTTTAGAGGGGAAGGGAAGGAGAGAGGAAGGAAACATCAATGTATGGTTGCTTCTCGTGCATCCCCTGCAGGGAACTGGCCCCTGCCGGAAACTGGCCTGCAACCCAGGCATGTGCCCTGACTGGGAATTGAACCGCGATTGTCTGGTTCGTAGGCCTGTGCTCAATCCACTGAACTACACCAGCCAGGGCTATTTTTTCCATTTTTGTACCAACAGTGCAAAAGGGTTCCCTTTCTCCACATACTCACCAGCACTCACTGTTCGTTGATTTATTGATGACTGCCATTCTGACCAGTGTGAATGATGTCTCATTGTGGTTTTAATTTGCATTTCTCTGATGATTAATGATGTTGAGCATATTTTCATATGCCTGTTGGCCATCTGTATGTCCTCTTTAGGGAAACTTTGAACTCATAGAAAAAAGACTACTGCCTGATTAAATGTGTAGATAGTTAACTCAAAGTAGATATTATCTTTTTTTATAAAAAGATTTTATTTATTTATTTTTAGAGAGAGGGTAAGGAAGGGAGAGAAAGACGGATATGCCAGGGAAACATCAATCTGTTGCCTTTCGCGCACCCCTAACCGGGGACCTGGCCCACACCTAGGCATGTGCCCTGACTGGAACTCCAACAGGTGACCTTATGTTAGCGGTAGGATGCCCATCCCACTGAGTCACATTAGTCAGGGCTGATATTATCGTTTTAAATTGAATTTTTTGAGGTGGCATTGGTTCACAAAACCACACAAGTGTCAAGTGGTACAACTCAATGAAACATCATCTGCACACTGCGTTGTGCATCTGTCGCCCAAAGCAAAGTCTTTTTCTGTCCCCATTTCCCCAACTTTGCCCACCTCCACCCACCCCCCTTCCCTCTGGCTATCACCACATTGTTGTCTGTGTCTGTGTGTATGCATGTAGTTTTTTTGCTTAATCGCTTTGCCTTCTTTCATCCAGCCTAGCAGACTGACAACTGTCAGTCTATTCCATGTATCCATGCCTTTCTATTATGAACAAAATAAACTGATGAACAAAATAGAAACAAAGGTTGCTATCATCTCTTGATAGTTCCTCATATGAAAGAACACTTCACACTTCAATGGTATTTGTGTATCAACCATAATACTTACGGTGGGTTTTAAAAATCAATATATAATGACACCGTATTTAGAGTATTTGAGCAATATAAAAAAAGCTTACCTCATCCTGGCTGGTGTGGCTCAGTGGATTGAGCATGAACCTGTGAACCAAAAGGTCACCCCTTCAAATCCCAGTCAGGGCACAGGCCTGGGTTGTGGGCAGAGTATTCAGTTGGGCATGCGTGAGAGGCAACTGATCAATGTTTCTCTCCCTCTCTTTCTCTCTCCCTTCCCTTCTCTCTAAAGATAAATAAAAATCTTTAAAAGCTAGCATTATTTTTTTTAAAAGCTTGCCTCAATTACCTTTAACTTTAATATATCACATTTTGGAGGAGTATCTTAAGAGAAAAATTGGTAAGTGCATATACATTTAGAGATGGTAGAATATTGCCCCTACTACCCCCCCTACAATGAGCTCAATTGATCATTTATCAATAAAGCACATTTTTTTTCAAAGACAGAGGATTAAAAGAGAACACATGTGTAAAACTTAAGCTGTGCCTTACCAGGATCCAATGAGCTCAAACTTTATTCTGTGACTTAGAATGTGAAATGCAGAACTTGCCTTGACTTTTGAAACCTGAATTAAGTGGTAGTTACAAGCATTTTTAACTCCATGTTTTCTGAAACTGCCTGAAATAAATTTAGAAGAAATAGAATATACCGTAACAAGGTTCTGGACAAGATGGAGGGGTAGGTAGAGACCCTTTGCTTCCTTGCACAGCCAAAAGGAGGACAGCAACCAATCTGAAATTAATAAACAACCAAAAGCACCAGAAAATCAAGGTGCATAGAACTCTGACAACAAAGGAATTAAAGAAAAAATCAACCAGAATAACCAGACTGGTAAGGTGGTAGACCTCGTGGGCCAACACAGAAAAACCACTGTGGACCTTGGGGGTGGGGCTGTCTGCTAAGCTGGGCAGGGGGTGAGGGGGACTGTACCAGAGGGGCTGACTTACAAGGACCCAGAGGTGGCTGTGGGCTATGGTGGTTTCGGTGGTAAGAGAAGCTCCTGGTCTCATTCCATTGAAAAGTGAGCTAGAGAGGACCAGGTGAGCTGCACTCTTCCCTCTCTGGCCCCTTCCCCACAAGCAGCACTGGGGGTTTGCCATGTTGGGGGGTGGGGAGGTGGGGGTGAGGGATACCTAAGGCCCCACCCCCTTACAACCTATCAGCTGCACCAAGACAAAGAAATATGGCCCAAATGAAAGAACAGAGTAAAGCCTCAGAAAGAGAGCTAAGTGGGGAGGAGATCATCAACCAATCTGATGCAGAATTTAAAGTCCTGGTAATCAAAATGCTCACAGATCTGATTGAGCTTGGTAGAAAAATGAAAAAACAAATGTAGTATACCCAAGGTGAAATGAAGTAGAATGTTCAGGGAACCAACAGTGACAGAAAGGAAACCAGGTCTCAAAGCAATAATTTGGAACAAAAGGAAAAAATAAACATCCATCAAAATGAAAAAATAAGAATTGGAAAACTGAAGAGACTCTTACAAACCTCTGGGACGACCTGCAACATTCCAATATCTGAATTATAGGGGTGCAAGAAGGAGAAGAGGAAGACCAAGAAATTGAAAACTTATTTGAACAAATAATGAAGAAAAATTTCTCCAATCTGGCAAAGGAAATAGACTTCCAGAAAGTCCAGGAAGCTCAGAGAGTCCCAAAGAAATTGGATCCAGAGAAGAACACACCAAGGCACATCATCATTAAATTACCCAAGATTAAATATAGAGAATCCTAGAAGAAGCAAGAGGAAAGAAGAGAATTACCTACAAAGGAGTTCTCATAAGACTGTCAGCTGATTTCTCAAAAGAAACCTTGAAGGCAAGAAGGGGCTAGAAAGAAGTATTTCATGTCATGAAGGGCAAGGACCTACAGCCAAGATTGCTCTATCCAGCAAAGCTTTCATTTAGAATGGAAGGACAGATAAAGTGCTTCTCAGATAAGGTCAAGTTCAAGGAGTTCCTCATCACCAAGCCCTTATTATATGAAACGTTAAAGGGACTTATCTAAAAAAAAGAAGATAAAAAATATGAACAGTAAAATGACAACAAACTGACAACTATCAACAAATGAACCTAAAAGAGAAGAAAAACAATGAAAACAAAAACTAAGCGAACAACCAGAACAGGAAAAAAATCAGAGAAATGGACATCACACGGAGGGATTTCAGTGGGGAGGGGGAAGGAAGGAATGGGGGGAAAGCGTACAGAGAAGGAGCATGGTTAGTGGCATAAGGTAGACGGTGAGAGATAAAAAATGGTGTGGGAAACAGAGGACTCAAAGAACTCATATGTACAACCCATGGACATGAACTAAGTTGGGGGGGATGCTGGAGGGTTGGGGGGAAGGGTAGAGGGGGAAAATTGAGAAAACTGTAATAGCATAATCAATAAAAATGTTATCAAATAAAAGAATACACTGAAACAAACAATAAGAACTCCTTGACTGCATTAGAAAAGGCATATTTGGATAATCAAGTAAATTGGGGTTATTGACAATAACATCAATCTTCTTTCATTTCTCTGTTTATCCATTTCTGATGGAAAGTATGCTAGTAAATTTTATGAAGCAGTGTTGAGATAATGGTGGCCTAACAATTCTAAGAGAAAACTACCAACTCTTTGCTAATTTCTAGAACGTCTGTTGTAATTAGAACAGCCATCCACTAAAAAAGGAGAAAGCTGTGTAAGTAAAAATCAATTATTCTTCCGCTTGCTTCCCCAGGCCTGGGCCCTTTTTCTTGTTATCTTTTTGGAATCCCAAGGAATAACTTGATACTCCATCACACGTGTGGGGTGGGGAGGGCACAGAAAGGGTGAGGAGAGGGTGCTGGTGGCTACGTTTCTGTATTGAATTTAATTTTTCATTGATAATTAGACGCTCAAAGCCACCTGATATTTTTGACCAGCAGGAAACAAAAGCCCACTGATTGACTCAGGGGATGCGAGGGAGCGGCCCCCACTGTGCTCACACAGCAGCTCCACAAAGACTAAAAACAAGAGCTGTGGCAAATTGGATCACCATACAAGTTCCAACTGGCCCATTGTGTACAAGTAGTAAATTGGGAGCTGATATTTTTGAGAACAATTTATTAGCAAAGCTTGATGTTTTACTCTCTCCCTTTCCCTTCCTCTTCCAGCTTGCCCTTAGTGTTCTTTTTTATTTGTTTGTTTGTTTGTTCTTTTAGCAAACCACTTTACTAAATTAGATGAGCACTCTAAAGCACCTACAAAAATGCAGGTAATTATCCAAAGAGTTGTTCAATACTAGAATTGTACTGATTATATGTGACAAATTGAATTAGAAATTTTTCATAATCTTAAGAAGCATTTAGGTGTGCATAATTTTACAAAAGGTGAGTGGATGGCATTTACAAAAGTTGAAATGCAAAAAAATATAGAAAACTATTTAAAATTTTTAATTCTATTGCTGCATGTATTATTAAGGTTTTTTAAATGAAGATGTTTCAGTGACAGCTTCTGGTGGAGTGATCAGTTCTAACCATTTAGTACAAAAAAGGTGTGAAAATACTAGCCTGTGGCCAGTTAGCAGAAATTGTAGTTAGACAAGCCTAGACCTGCATGTCTTACAGAGGAATTGATAACTCTGGTTTGGTTTATTTTTTCAATTTGAGTAATGCACAGAGGGAAAAAATGGAGTCTGTTTCATTAGTTGCTTATATATGTTCCATCTCTGAGATTTTTAGCTTTGGTGAGCTGGGAATGTGGTATTATTGCTACTACCAATATCATAGGGAAATGTATACAGAAGCTTGTATAACTGCAAAAATAAGTTTATATTCATCTTTCACAAAAAGGCTCTTGAGATGATACCAATTCATTTTATGGGTGTTTATTCATCCGATCTGTTATAGGGCATGACCACATATGGTATATTTTTGTTGTGCTCTTCCACTGTCACCGGGTGCATAAACTAATTCTACGGCCAATGAACTGCTTTGGCCAGAGGAGCTCAGACCAACATGGTTAAATACTGTGCTCCAGGTGGGGAACTTCATGAAGACCATCACAGAGAGGGTATGCACATGCCATTATTTTGTTTCTGAGTATTAGTATTCAACCATCAAATATTAATAAATGCAAGTGCTGCCCAATAATATATTAGGTATTGTAAGGGATGAGAAGAGTACGGTGTTTGGTTTCTGACATCCATACATTTATTATTTAATATGTAAACAGAAGTTACTAATGTAAAGCAATTGGCAATCTATTCAAATGCACAGGTTCCGAATATGACATTGCAGGACTGTGGACATTTGCATGCCTATTTAGGCATCCTTTTAGAAAGAACTGCAGTGTGACTTTCCTTAACCTGGTGGCTAGCATGAAGTAGGTAAGGTTATTATACATGCTTTATTTTTAAAAACAAAAATATATTTTCTATGTTATATAAAATTATAATTTATATTATATTATAAAATAAACATACATCATTCTATTCTATGACAGTAGAAATATGTATTTCTATTATCTGAAAACTATAATGGAATTAAAATATTATATTATAAAATAAATGTATTTTTATATGTTCTATGATAATAGAAATAACTATTTCTATTAGCAGAAAATTATAATGGAGTTCAAAATTATTTTAATAAATTAGAAAATATCTATTTGATTCTTGGGAACCAAAGTGGACAACAGAGACTCAGAAGTCAGAGACACTGAACAATTGCAATGGACGAAAACTTCAATTTTTGCCATTCCAGCTTTTTGAAGATGGAGAATATTGAAGAGGAGCAAAATAAGGTATTTAATCATAGCTCCTCATAGGGTTGCTGTGAGAATTAAATAAGATAAAGCATATAAGGTGCCTGGCTCTTAACTAGCTTTTCAATAAACATTAGTTCTTTTAACAATAAATCTGTTGGTAAAGGTTAAACGGTTTCTTGGGACCTGGGGATAGAGAGAAAGTTGGAAGGGATGACACAGGGGTTCTCTCCCTGGACTCTCAGTGGCTCCAATGGACAGGTGTCTGTTGGACGTGGCCCTCTCTAATTTACCTGGGGCTGGACTCAGGTGTTCTCCTTAATTGTTCTAGCACTGACTTCCAGGATCACCCCCTTTCCGTCACAACAGGAAAATAGACCTCATTTCCAGGACTTGTGGACTCCTCGCTGTCGCACTTGACATTTTTGTCCTTTCTTCAGAGCTTCTTAAAATTCCCTGTTCCTTGGTTTCTGAGATAATTGCTTATTTTTCCCACTTTTCTCTCAGTTTCTTTTGATGAGTTTTCTTCTTCAACCAGCACACACACTCCTCACTTTTTTCCCCCAAACCTGAATCTTATTCTCAAGCCCCATTCCTTTTCCCCTCATGTAGCCTCGTTAGGAGAGCCTCATCCTCTTGTGAAACATCAATTTTCATGTGATGATGGACAATTCTCCATCCCCAGCCCCAGCCTCTCCACTGGGCTCTAAAAATGCATTTTCAATTTATTTCTCCTTCTATCTTCTGTAGTTGTCTTAAATTCAACGTGCCCACACAGAATTTATTTTTTACAGCAAAAATGTTCCTTCTGTATTTGCTCTATAAGTTATTGCTCTTCCTATCATAGGCATCCGGTATTCCCTAAGTCAATGCTCTTTCTACCACAGACGGTTGTGTACTCTGTCTTTAAGTTAATGCTATTCCTATCATAGGACATCTAAATGTACCACTTTGCCTGGGACTGAGGGGTTTACCAGGACACAGGACCTTCAGTGCTAAACCCGCACAAGTCCTGGGCAATCTGGGACTATTTGGTCACCCTTAACAAGACTTATCTGAGTTTCCCTCCACTTTTCCCTTTCCCTTACCTCCTACCTCTAATTAGTTTTCAAGCTCTGAGTATTATATCTCAGAAACCTCTCTCAGAACTTTGCTCTCTTTTTTTTTACTCTTAGTATGACTGCTTTGTTGTAATAGAACCTCACCTGGCAGTCTTGACTGTAACCTCATTCATCTTATACACTGCCTGAGAAGCCTGCATAAATACAGATCTAATCACCATGGTACTATTAAACAATAAGCCAAAAAGTTAGGAAGTGATAAATCCTCGGAGAAAATTGAGTTTGGCTATAGACTAGAAGGTTTTGGCTCTCCCCCGTGACCACAAGAACCCTGCGACTCTGAGAGGAACTGATTGTAACCTCAGTGTAATAGATCTCTGTGAGAGATCAACACAATTTTCTCCTCAGCATCTGGATCAATTTTTCCCCTCTCACTGGACAGCAGTGCTTGCTTTTTAAAAATTGCTATGGGAACATCAACTTGTATTATACTCAGATCAAAATAGAACCAAATATTTCGTGATTATCTATACAAAGAACCAGGCATTAGTGATAGGATAAGGAGATAATAGATAGCAGAAAATATAAATTTTCATCAAAAACGAAAAAAAATTCAATTTGAGTGTACGATTTTAACCAAACCCAAAGCAGCTCATCTGCCTGCACCCTATCTAAACCCTGTCCCTTGTTTCAACCACAGTCTCACTAATAGTGACATCGTTTATTGCTCACTAATAAGATGCTTCATGCTTTGTCACCATGTCTGGGACACAAACCTGGAGAGTTTGATGATGTATATATTTAATTCACATGCACACACACGCACATGTGCACACACACACACAAAGTACTTTATATTCTGTCCTTTAAGATGTGTCCTTTAATTCCCCTTTTGAATGTGAGCTGGACTTAATGACTTTCTTCTAATGAATAGAATTAGAAGTGACAGGGTGTATCTTTCCCAAGTAAATCATAAACGGGATTGTGGCTTCTTCCTTGCTCTCTCTTGGATAACTCACTCTCAGGGAAGCCAACTTACATGTTATGTGGACACTCACACAGCCTTATAGAGATGCCTATGTGGGGAGAAACTGAGGTTTTCTAACAACACCCAGCACCAACCTGCCAGACATGTGACTAAATGATCAGCTTGAAAACAGATCTTCCAGCCCCAGCCAAAGCTTCAGGTGCCTGTGGCCCCAGCCACGGTCTACACTGGGTCCTCAACTGAGACTCTGAGCCAGGACTACCCAGCTAAGCTGCCACCAGATTCCTGACCCATGAAACTCTGTGTGGTAATACATGAAACTACTAAGTTTTTAGCAATAGATAACTAATACAGAGAAGTTTTGTTTGATTCTTTTGTACTCCTTTCCTTTCAGCCCTTTTTACAAAAAAAAAATCAGACCTCCAGATCATGATACAGTTTTGCTGATTCTTCTGCAAAGAAGCTACATTCTTCCCTCTTCCCTGTATTTACTACTCTGTTATATTCCTTCATCTTCAAATTTGTATTTTCTCATTCACTCATTTTGTGGAACTTTCTATCCTTCCAGCTGCATGGAGAAAATTCTCCTTAGATCTCTTGCATTTTTGAATATTTTGTGAGCAGAAACACTAACTGCCCTTTTGTTCTGGATGATCTTTTCAAGGATGCAGGTTTGCTTACTGTCCTCTATAATGGAGTAAAGATCACACAGGTTTGCTTACTGCCCAGTGTAAAAGATTTGGGTTTCATCAGTTTAGTATTTCACAGCTGTGATGCAAATCTACTGCGTGTGCAGGATCCACGTGACACTTAGAGTAGAGGGTAGCTGATGCCAAAATGATGCTCGTGAGGCTGGCAGGGCCACGGACAATCTGGTCCTTTGTCTCTGATGTGGGATCTCATAACTCTGCAGGCTAACGTGTCAGCTTGCACGTAAGGTAAAAACTCAGACTCTTCATAGTTATTGATAGTTTTAACCTATTCTCAATCTTTCAGAAAACTGCAGTCATGCTCCTTTTACACTTAACTTTTTTATTTGTTCACCAAATGCAAACCTATCATACTGTTAAATCTCCAACTGCCTCTCATTGTGTCTGCACTTTTTTGTTTTTTGATACATCTTAACAAATGCTTCAGCAACCTAACTTTCAATGACACCCTTCTCATTTCTGCCTTCGAACCCTAGAAGGTGATATTATTTCTGTCTGTTACCTCTTCCCCTTACTCTTCTCCACAGAACCATGACACCTACCATTTACAAGATAAATGTGTAAACTTACATCTTCTGGGAAATATTTACCCATTGTTTCTTTTCTGATTCTAGTTGCTCCTTCCTTGCTTTCTCCTGTTTCCTTCAAGTATTTAACTCTTGTATGTTATACAGCAGCAGTCTGTTTATTATAGACATAAATTTATAGCTTTAAAAAATCATACGTTACCCCATATTGATGCATTTTCTCCTGTACAGAATGAGAAAACAAGAGATTTGGAATTTGTTCCAGGGCAAGAAACACAGATCTGGACAGAGTATGCTTCACACTGGGGTAAAGTAACAGCCAGTTACTCAGCGCTGGCCGACCCAGATGTTCTTCCCTGGGATTATCTGAATCTCCTCTGGTGACACAGCCTTGTTTTTTGAACATAGGCTTAGAAACAATCCCTGAAATAGCTCCATCCTAGGAAGCAGATGGCAACCCTTGGAACGGCCCCTAGCTGCCACTGCAGAGCCTTCTTTCTTTTCCAGTCTGTTTTTCTTCCCAGTACCAGTCTTTAACCAAGCCTTTTTACTTCTTCCCTGAGGCTCCTGTAGTTTAAGTCGTCTTCCAGAAAAAAAAAAAAATACCACCAAAGCTCTTCAATCTTTTGTCCGTTGAGTAACTCTTCAGGTCTCTTTTTTATACCCTTCAATGTTCTCTCAGGGAAGGTTGGGCTCCTTGGTTCCATATTATATTCCCTGTGGGAACGCATTAAAAAGAAGAACTAAACAAAAAAAGTTTTACTCTAAGGAGAATTTTTGGGGGGTCTTTTCTTTTTGATATTTAATCTATTCTGCAAAAAGAATTTTGGTTAATCTGTCCTTCACTCTGTATATCTAAACTCCTGGAAGTTCAGTCCTTGTCGGCAGGGTTGGGGTTTTTTTTTGGTTTTTGTTTTTTCTTTTTTTGATGACTTTTATAGACATAGCCTTTTAGGGATCATCTCTCTTCTCCAGACCCTTTCTGCTGCAGGCTCTTGAACTTGAAGCAGCACATCCTTGTGTGTATGTGCATGTGCACATATCAGAAAGAGAAAAAGAATTTTCTCACCAAGCATGCTCTTTCAAGTGTCCTCACCTAGTTTTAGAATCTGTGAGCAGGGTGAGGAGGCAGAGGGTGAATTTTCCCCGTGGTGATTCACAGGGCCAACAGCTCTTTCAATTCTGTAAAGTTATAAGATAGCAGTTTTCCCTACCAGTTTCTTGACTTGCCATTCTGTAATTTGGATAGTACTAAGTTGCTAATATGTAAAGTATTCAAGAGTAAAATTAAGGCTCATTTTAATATTGTGGCCATGCAAGTTGGGGATCTATGACTAAACACTTTTTATTGATAAAATAAGATAATATATGGGAAATGTGATAAAAACAGCTTTTTGATAATACTGTTCTTTTAAATGGTTATAAAACCCAATAAAAAGAAACTCTATTATGTTAGAAAAGTCTTTATCATTTTTGGAAAATAAAGAATATTATTTTTTCTTTTATTTCATTGTAGAATTAAGTGTTTTTTTACTAAATTTTAAGAATATTATTACAAGTGGCTTTCAGAAAAATATTAGCGAAACACATGTAGACTTTTTTTTTACTGTAGACAATATTTGAAAGTTTTTTTCCTTGGGCCAGATTATTACCTGCATTATGTATTATAAATTTCCTAAAAATTACTACATAGCTAGCAGAAATACCTGGCTTAAATTGCTCTGGTATGTCTCGCAGTGTCTGCTGAAGAAATGCATATATTTATAAAATTATAAAATATTTCAAACATACAAAAAAGAAAATAAAGTAACACACATTCAGATTAAGTCTACTAACTTTTTCACAGTCTTGCCCCAAATCTGATGAGCCACTCTCCTTTTGTAGAGGTGCACTTAATTTTACTATATTATAGGTTGGGTTCTCCACAAAACAAGTTCTGAGAGTCTTGATATGTGAAGGTTTTTTTGTGGGGTGCTCTCAGGAAACACACCTGTGGATGCTGAGGGATACAAAACTGGGTGAAGTTGGGAGAAGCAGAACTGTGACACAGTGACAACGAATGTTTCCACTGATTCTGAAGCTGGGACAGCCCTGCAAAATTGTCTCAATTGAAACAAGGAGGCCAGGTCTATGTCTCCATACTGGATGCAGTCTTTACCCAGGGAGGAGGTATAACCTTGGATGAAACAGCCTTTCTCTGCTGAGTCCTAATTCTGGCATTTATGCTGCTATAAACATTCACGTACAGGTTTTTGTGTTAACAATAGTTTTCATTTCTCTATGATGAATACCTGGAAGTAGAATTTCTTTATTTTTTAGGCTTTTTAAAAAATTTTTTCAATTGATCATGCTATTACAGGTGTCCCAATTTTTACTCTTCCCCCCGCCACCCAGCACTCCCCACTCCCTGCGGTAATCCCCCGTCCTGTCCTTGTGCCCATGGGTCATGCATATAAGTTCTTTGGCAGCTCCATTCCTATACTGGCTCTTGACATCCCCCTGACTATTCTGTAACTACCCATTTGTACTTCTTCACCTTCACCTTCACCTTTTTCACTCATCCCCCAGACCCTCCTTTCCATTGGTCACCATTCCAATGTTCTCCATATCTATTATTCTGTTTCCCTTCTGCTTGTTTGCTTAGTTTGTTTTTTAGATTCAATTATTAATATTTATGTATTTATTACCAATTTAATATTTATACTTTTGATTTTCTTTTTCTTGAATTAGTCCCGTTAACATTTTATATAATAGTGTTTTGGTGATGATGAACTCCTTTAGCTTTACCTTGGCTAGGAAGCACTTTATCTGACCTTCAATTTTATTTTATTTTATTTTATTTTTTTAAAATATATTTTATTGATTATACCATTACAGTTGTTCTATCCCCCCTTCATTCCCCTCCACCTGCACACTCCCTCCCCCACCATTCTCCCCCCCTTAGTTTATAATCACGTGTCTCAAGTTCTTTAGATTCTATATTTCCCCCACTATTCTTGCCCTCTCCCCTACCTATTTTCTACCTACTCTCTATGCTATTTTCTGTACCTTCTCCCCCCTTCTCCTCCTCCCACTCCCCTGTTGCTAACCTTCCATGTGATCTTCATTTCTATGGTTCCACTTCTGATCTAGCTGTCCTCTTGGTTTGCTTTGGATTTAGGTGTGGTTGTTAATAACTGTGAGTTTGCTGTCCTTTCACTGTTCACATTTTTCATCTTCTTTTTCTTGTATAAGTCCCTTTAGCATTTCATATAATAAGGGCTTGGTGATGATGAACTCCTTGAACTTGACCTTATCTGAGAAGCACTTTATCTGTCCTTCCATTCTAAATGAAAGTTTTGCTGGATAAAGCAATCTTGGCTGTAGGTCTTTGGATTTCATGACTTGGAATACTTCTTTCCAGCCCCTTCTTGCCTGGAAGGTCTCTTTTGAGAAATCCGCTGACAGTCTGATGGGTACTCCTTTGTAGGTGACTGTCCCCTTATCCCTTGATGCTTCTAGGATTCTCTCCTTCATTTTGGTCTTGGCTAATGTAATTATGATGTGCCTTGGTGTGTTCCTTCTTGGGTCCAACTTCTTTGGCACTCTCTGAGCTTCCTGGATTTCCTGGAAGTCTATGTCCTTTGCCAGACTGGGGAAGTTCTCCTTCATTATTTGTTCAAATAAGTTTTCCACTCATGGCTGTTTCTTTCCCCCTTCTGGTACCCCTATAATCCGGATGTTGGAACGTTTAAAGATGTCCTGGAGGTTCCTAAGCCTCTCCTCATTTTTTTGAATTCTCATTTCTTCATTCCTTTCTGGTTGGATTTTTCGTTCTGCCTTCTGGTCCATTCCATTGATTTGAGTCCCAGTTTCCTTTCCATCACTATTTGTTTCCTGTGCATTTCCCTTCATTTCAATTAGTTTAGCCTTCATATGTTCCTCTAATTTGTGACTATAATCAACCAGTTCTGTTAGCATCCTGATAAACAGTGTTTTGAATTGTGCTTCTGAGAGGCTGGCAATTTCTCAGTTGCTGAGAGTTATTGGCTCTGGGACTTTGAGTTCTTCTTGCACCATCTTTTGGGCTGTTTGTTCCTGTTCCATAGCAGGATCGGAGCCCTAAGGTGTTCACTAGAGCAGGGCAACTCAGTCGCTGGGTTGTGACATTGTATGTGGGGGTGGGGTCAACGAGGAACTATGGCGTCCCGTCTGCCTCCCGCCGCGGCCCCCACAGTTGCTGCAGTTGCCACTGTCACCGGGCCGAGCATTTCATCCCACTGCATGCGAGTGTGCCACCGCCATCAGCTCTCGCCCCCTGGGGCCTGCGTGGTCCGTCTCACTGCGGGCGAATGTGCGACTGGGGACAGTCTGCCCCACACCCTGACTGGGTCTGGGCTGCCTGTGCGCCTAGGTCTGAAGATCTTTCCTGCCCGACCCAGCTCCGCTGCTGGCTCCGCCCCTGTTACCGTCTCCATTGAACGGTTAGTGGTTGTCGGACTTCCGTATAATTCAATTTTCTGGTTTTTTTGCTGTGTCTTTGTTCTCCAAACCTTTGTTGTATTCAAACTTGGTTGTGGGAGAAGGCACAGTATTTCCACCTATGCCTCCATCTTGGCAGAAGTCCCCTGACCTTCAATTTTAAATAACAGCTTTGCTGAATAGAGTAATCTAAGTTGTAGGTCCTTGCTTTACCTCACTTTGCATACTTCTTGCTAATCCCTTTAGCCTGCAAAGTTTCTTTTGAGGAATCAGCTGATAGTCTTATGGGAACTCCTTTGCAGGTAATTATCTGCTTTTCTCTTGATGCTTTTAAGACGTTTTCTTTATCTTTATCTTTATTTTTCTTTATCTCTAACCTTTGACATTTTAGTTATGGTGTATCTTGGTGTGGTCCTCTTTACATCCATCTTAATTAGGACTCCTTGTGCTTCCTTGACTTGTATGTCTATTGCGTTCACCAAATTAAGAAAGTTTTCTTTTATTATTTTTTCAAATGGGTTTCCAATTTCTTGCTCTTTCTCTTCTTCTGGCACCACTGGGATGTGAATGTTGGTGTGTTTGGAGTTTCCCCAGAGGATCCTTACAGAATTCTCACTATTTTTGGATTCTTTTTTTCTTCTTGCTATTCTGATTGAATATTTTTTCCTCCTTATGTTCCAAATCATTGATTTGTTTATTGACTTCATCTGCTCCACTGTTGATTCCCTGTAAATTATTCTTTATTTCAGTTAGCATATCCTTCATTTCTGCCTGAGTCGTTTTTATGTTATTGAGTTCCTTGAGTATCCTAATAACCAGTGTTTTGAACTCAGCATCTGATAGATCACTTATCTCCATTTTGTTTAGTTCTTTTTCTGGAATTTTGATCTGTTCTTTCATTTGGGCCATGTTTCTTTGTCTCCTCACTTTGGCAGCCTCCCTGTGTTTGTTTCTATGTATTAGGTAGAGCTGCACTGACTTTGTTCTTTGTAGTGTGGCCTAATGCAGTAGGTGTCCAGTAGTGTTCAGTAGCACAGCCTCCCCTATCTCTCAAGGTGTGTACACAAGGTGCTCTCTCCATGTGGGATGAATACACCCTTCTCTTGTAGATGAGTGTTGATTGCTGTCAGCAGGTCAGTGGGAGGGATTTATATAGCCAAGACAGCTAGTAGGACTGGCTGTGACACCTAGCCAGCAACCACCTGCCTTTGTGGCTTGTGGAGGTGGTTGGGTGGTACTCTGACATTGTCTGCAACTGTCTGCTGGATGTACAGGCTCTGGGGTTTCCCTGGGTGGTGCAAGCCAAGGTCAGCCTCTACCTGTACTCTGTCTGGGGCCACTTGGTATAAGCCATAAAGCCTATGGCTGCTGCTAGTGCTGAGTCTAGAGTCACTTGGCAAGAGGTATGGGGCTGGTTTCAGCTATTGCATGTTTGAGTGGGTTTAGGAAGGTCTGAAGTCTGCACCTAGCCTAGCTCTTCATGTGGAAAAGTCACAGTTACCAGGGTAGGAGGGTTGCTTGTGGGGGGCCCATAAGTTGGAAGGGGTGAACCCTTAGGCAGTTGTAAGGGTGGGGATTACTCTGTGAGCAAGGTTGATGGAGATTCAGATATGGTACCACTCCACTGTGGCTCTGTGTGGGGCAAGGGCTCTGAAAAGGGACAATGGCTGCTCTCTGCAGTTCTTTCTAGGAGGAAGCTGTCCCCTGGCTCTCGCCCTGATTCTAGACACTTCACTTCCTCCCCATATACCACTGGTGCCCTTGAAAGTGTTGCTCCAGTGCTGAAGCCCAGAGGGAGTGAGTCTGCATAAGTCCATGTGCAGTAAGAGGCCCTTTAGGAAGAGAAGCCTGAGAACCCCACAGTTTCTCCTGCTGACCCAACCCCCACTGTTTTTTACAGCCAAAAGTAAAGGGACTTATCTTTCTGGCACTGGATCCCTGGGCTGGTTGGTCTGGTGTGGGGGTGGGATCCCTCACTCCTGAGATATCCCTCCATTTTATATCTACTGCACTTGGTTTGGGATTGGCTGTCTCTGCATCTCCATGTCTCCACTCCTTCATCCCACCTACCTGTCTAAATGAAAGTGATTTCTTTAAAATCTTAGTTGTTGGACTTCCATACAACTCATTTTTCTGATGGGTCTGAGTGATGGTTGTTTGTATTTTAGCTGTAATTTTTCTGTGGTTGTGTGAGGAGGTGAGCTGCGTTTTCTACCTATGACTACATCTTGTGGTTTCTTCGGTATATCAGATCCCTCCTGAGAGGGGAGAGCTGAAGGAAGGCCCACTGGAGTAGGTCTTTTGGATCATCTGGCAGGTGTAGGTTTAATTTAACAATTAAGCCAAACTGTTTTCTGAAGTGGCTGTATCGTATTACATTTCTATCAGCAATGTCTGAGTGCCAGTACCTCTAGCAGGGGTGACCAACCTGTGGCCCACAGGCAGCATGCAACCCAGGATGGCTATGAACGCAGCCCAACACAAAATTGTACATTTACTTAAAACATTACTATATTTTTTTGTGATTACATGTTGCAATGTATGCAACGTATTTCGTATTTAGCCTAGGACAACTCCTCTTCTTTCAGTGTGGCACAGAGACCCAAAAGGTTGGGCACTCCTGCTTACAGACTCATTAGCACTTGGTACCGCCTTTTTAAAAAAACTATTCTAACATATGTGTACTGGTATCTCATTGTGGTTTTGGTATGGAATTGCATAATGTCTAATGGTGTTGAATGTCTTCCCATGTGTTTATTTGACTTTCATATATTTTTTTGGTTTATATCTTCTCCCATTAAAAAGATAGGTTGATTTTTTTCCTGCTGAGTTCTATGAGTTCTTTATATATTCTGAACACAAATTGTTTGTCAGGTATGTGATTTACAAATATTTGTTTCCCAATCTATGCCTTGTTTCCACACACCCTTTATGATTTCCTTCATAGAACAACATATTTTAATTTTGATAAAGTCCAATTTTTTAATTCTTTTATTTCATAGATTGGTTTCTTGATGTCCTATTTAAGAAGTTTTTGACTAATCCAAGGTCATGGAAATTTTTTCTTATGCTTTCTTCTGATAGTTTTATATTTTAACATTTTACTTGTAGATCCCGGACTCACTTTGAGTCAACATTTGTACATGATGTTAGGTATAAATTGAAATTTAGGTTTTTGGAATATTTATGTCTGGTTGTTCCAGCACCATTTGTTGAAAAGACTGTGCATACAGACCAATTCACAGTTACGGTTGGAGACTTGAACGCTGTTTTCTAACTAATCAATAGAATAATCAGACTGAAAAGCAGAAAAGTTTGAATACTACCAACCAACCTGCTGTCACTGACATTTAAGAACACAACCCAACAATAGTAGAATATACATTCTTTTCAAGTGCCTATGGAATATTTACCAAGATATACCACATTCTCAAATTTTAAAGAATTGAACTCATCTCAATTCTGTTCTGTGACCCTAACAGCATTAAATTGGAAGACAATAACAGAAAGATATCTGGAAAACACTCAAATATTTGGATATGAAATAACATACTACTTAATACTTAATAATCCCTGGGTCAAAGAAAAGTCTTAAGAGAAATTACAAAGTATTTTGAGCTGAATGAATATGGAAAAAATGACATACAATGTGTGGCATATAACCAAAGCAGTATTTATAGGGAAGTTTATGGTATGAAATGTATATATTGGAAAACAAGGACATATATCAAATCAATGATCTGAGCTTTCACCTTAAGAAACTAGAAAAACAAAAGAAACTAAACCCAAAGAAAGCAGAAGAAGGAAATAAAGATAAGAGAAAAATCCATTAAATTAAGAACACAAAAACAAAAGAGAAAATCCATGAAAACAAAGGATGTTTCTTCAAAATGAAAAGACAAAAATGTACATGGGATTCTAACTAGATTGATTCAGGAAAAGAGCTAAGACATAAATTATCAACCTCAGGAGTGAAAGAGAGGATATCCCTGCACTGGCAGGTGCATGCATATTTAGAATTGTTTTCTTGGTGGATTGAGTCTTTTGTTATTATGTAAATTTCCTTTGTTTCTGGTATTTTCTTTGTTCTGACATTTGCTCTGCCTTATGTTAATACAGCCATGCCAGTATTTTTAAAACTAAAGTTTACATGGTGTATCCACTTCCATCCTGTTATTTTTAACTTTTTAAACATTATTAGCTCTGGATGAATTTTTTAAAAATAGCATATAATTGGGTCTTTTTAAAAAAAATTCATTCTGACAATCTATGTCATTTAATTTGTGTATTTAGACCATTGCCACTTAGTATAATTGTTGATATGGTTGGATTAGGTCTACTATTGTATTAGATTTTTGTTCATATTTTTTGTTATCCCTACCTTTGTGTTTGGCTATTTGTCTTTATTTACTTGAATACTTAGAATTTATCGCACTTATCTGTAGTGCTTTTCAGTATATATCTTTGTACAGTTTTTCTTTTAGTGGTTGCTTCAGGGATTATAATATTGATATTGAAATTTACATAAAGTCTTTAGAATTAACATTTTACCATTTCAGATACAATTCAGACACCTTAGATCCCTTTACCCCTTCCCATTTTTGATGTAGTTGTCATACGTAGTACATCTACATACATTGAAAATCTCATCAGATAGTGTTATAATTTTTGCTTTCAGCAATCATGCACAACAAACTTTAGAGACAAAAATGGTCTATTTTACTTACTCAGATATTTATAGTTTCTGTTGTTCTTTCTCCATTCTTGACCTTCTAAGTTTCCCTCTGTCATTGCTTTCTTTTCTATTTAAAGAACTTTCTTTAGCGTTTTTTTGGAAACACATCTGCTGGTGATAGATTTCTTAGTTTTTCTTCGTCTAAAAATGTTTTTTGTCTTCATTCTGATGAATATTTTCTATATAGAATCATGTTGATAATTCTTTTCTTTTACCACATTAAAAATGTCATTTCAGTGTGGGGAACCTGTCAGGCGGCACAGCCAGAAGTCTGTCCTCCACGTGCTCACCTGGGGAGTTAGGCAACCCTGGCCATGCCAGGTGCTGCCCAATAGGAAGGAGCATAGGAGTGCCCTACAGTTGTGGCCATGGTCTAGCAGTGGCAGCTGGAGACAGGAGAAAGAATGCCCTGGCTTCCCAGGCACCTGACTGGGGCAGGTGCAAGGGGCTGTTGGTGGTGCTGGCTCTGGCCCCACCTGGGGCAGGATGTTGAACCTGGAACCCAAGCACACATATCAAGGTGAGTGGAGATGCACCAGATTCCACTGATGCTCACAGTGCTCTCAGCCAGGTGGAGATAGGAAATGATTCAAATGACCTAGATTTCAACAGGCAGGCAGCAAAGCAGTTACCATTACCAGATTTAGACTGCAAGACCTGACCAGGTTTCTGTGGGGCTAGTTCTAAGGTCAGTTCAGTTTTCAAAGACTTTCAATGTTATCCTGATTATCATAGCTTGAGTACCTTCCATGGTGGTCTACACGGTAGTGTGGGCTCAAAGCCTTTGCTGGGCTGATTCTGATAGTTGTCAGGCATGACCAGATTGATAGTTCAAGGCTTCATACAGAGGTTTAAAAAATTGAGGCTTAAAAGCTTTCTCCCAGCTCTTCTTTCCAGAGTTCCTCATTTGTGTGTGTGTGTGTGTGTGTGTGTGTGTGTGTGTGTGTGTGTGTGATATTGTGGGTGGGATCCGTATTAACTTAGCCTGTCACATTGCCAAAACCTTAAGTCTAGATAATTTCATTAAATAATTAATTATATTCGTGTAACTTTTAAAAACAAAATTATGTAATTTTCACTGTGATTTTAAAAAATGTTTACCAGAAGTTCATTGAGGAGATGATGTCCTCACTGCGTCCTCAGACCCCTTCCCCATTTTGCTCATGTTGACGCCCAGAAATTTTCACTCCTGACAGCTAGCACTTGCGCTGCTTTCCCAGTAGGCTTTTCTTTGGCTGTGGGCACCTGAGGAGTCTGGGAATTTACATTTTTAGGGAGCTGCTACACCAGGGACCAGTAGGGACCAGAATGTAATAGTGTAGCTACCTCACCCCTTAGACAACCCTTAGATGTAACCTGAACTCTCTGCATAGGTCCCTGTGGGACTGAGCTGAAGTTACCCCTGTGGGACTTGGTGGGAGATTGGCACCCTTGCTTGGCTTCCTTAACTTCCCTGACCTCTTCCCCTTTCCTTTACTGTTTTTTTAAAAACTTAAATAACTTTCATATCAATCCATTTCCCAGGATTTACTTCTGGGAACGAGCTGTCTTGGGCAGAATTCTGAGATGTCCCTCAAGCTCCCCTGGTGTGGGCATCCTGTGTCATTCCCTCCCTTTGAACATGACTGGGACCCACGACTCCGATGAGGTAGTTGCTCCCTTAATTAGGTTAATTACCTGGCAAAGATGATGGGATACTCACTACCTTGATTACATAGGACTTCATTTTAGCTGTCTGGAAAGACAAATTCTCCTGCTGGACTTAACGAAATAAGCAGTTCTTCTCTAGGGCCGCACATAAGGAACTGCAGAGCTTCTAAGAGCTAAAAGTGGCCCTCAGCTGACAGCCATAAAGAAAGAGGGCATCTCACTGATACCACCTCATGCCTGTCAGAATAACAATCATCAACACGTCAACAAACAACAAGTGCTGGCGAGGATGTTGGTGGGAATGCAGACTGGTACAACCACTGTGGGAAGCAGTGTGGAGATACCTCAAAAAGTTAAAAATGAATCTGCCTTTTGACCCAGTAATCTCACTTCTGGGAATATATTCAAAGAAACCTAGAAGACTAATTTGAAAGAACATAAGCACGCCTATGTTCACTGCAGTGTTATTTACAATTGCCAAGATACAGAAGCAACCAAGTGTCCATCAGTACGTGAGTAGATAAAATAACTGTGGAATATTTACACAATGGAATCCTACTCAGCTGTAAAAAAGAAGAAAATTTTACCCTTTGTGACAGCATGGATGGACCTGGAGAAGATTATGCTAAGTGAAGGAAGCCAGTCGGAGAAAGACAAATACCATGATTTCATTCTTAAGTTGAATATAATGAACAAACTAAACTAACATGCAAAATAGAGGCAGACTCATAGATGGAGAGTAGGATGTCAGGTGTTGGGGGAGGTGGCAGTTAGAGGGGGTGGAGGGATGGAGCATAAAGGAAAAAGGGCTCATGGACATGCACAATAGCGTGGTGATGGCCAGGGTGAGAGGGTTATAAGGAGGTTAAATGGTAATAGAAAAATAAAATAAAATAATTTTTTTAAAAAGAGGGCATCTCAACCATATACTAGCAAGTAGCAGAATCCTGCCAACAGCCATGTGAGCTCCAGAAAGGCACACAGTGTGGGCGACACTTGTATTGCAGGAACCTTCTTACATCCTGAGCAGGGGACCAGTTGAGCGAAGCCTGAACTCTTGCCCATGGAAACTGTGAGATTACTAAATATTGGTGTTTTTTAAGCAGCTGCTTGTGTGGTAATTTGTTATACAGCAGTAAAAACTAACCGAATAATTGAAAGCACTTAGTTATTCCTGTATTCTCTGTTTTATCACTGATGCTATTAATACTGTAATATTGAGTGGTATTCATGACAATGATTCTGAAACAGCTTCTGAGTTATCTGAGACCATTATGTAGGTTTACTCATTCAGGAATAATTTTTTGAGTTATTGGCATATCTAAGACACTTTACTAGGTCCTGAGGGGGCATCAAAGTGAATATTATCTTTCTTGACTTAAAGGAACAGAATTTTTTGTGGGCCAAACCTCCATGGAAGTCTCTGTTAGAATTAAATTTAACGCATATACTGTGTCTACATCAGTGTTGAATCCACCACTGAGATTCAAAAAGCAGTAGCAGGGTGGTCTAGTAGATAGAGTAGTGATTTGGGAGTCACATAGCCCTGGTTTTAAATTCAGTCTCTTAGCCTTACCAGCTGTGTGGCTATAGGCAAATATATCATTTTTTTACCCAATCTCTGATTGGGAAAGTGTTTTATACACTTTGTAACTTTTTTATGATCAGCAGCAAATTATTTACAGCATGCCCCCCCCGCCGCCCCACCGAGTGACTGGGATACTCCCTAACTGCTGGTGGAGAGGATGCATTGGGAATTGGGAGCTGCAGTAATACTCCTGACAGGAGGTGAAGCAGGGTGCCTGAGTCAGTGGCAGTGGAGAGGAGTGAGGGGGTTGGAGGTGCACGGGAGTAGAAGAAACAGGACTTTGCAGATGGTTGTATGTGGCAGGCGATGGGAGGAGGGGGAATGAAAAAAAGAATTAACCTAACAATGTGACAACTTACATTTGTAGTTGATTCTATCATTTTATTTTATAGTCTTTAATCTTACAGTTGTAAGCATAGTCATTAGAAGCACAGGCTCTAGAGTCAGACCACTCTGGTGAAACACAGCTCTTAAACATTCTTAGTGATCTTTGTAATGTGCAGTAGTGATCTTAGGCAAGTTACTTAATCTCTGCTTGCGTTTGATTTGTAAAATAGGTACTAAGAGTACTTACTTTCATAACTGTTGTGAGAGTTAGCAGACTTACTATGTAGCTTAGAACAGTGCACTGCCCAATGAAAAATGCTTTGTAAATCTGAGCTATTATAAGAGGTATTGCCACTAAAATACATTAATTATTATCATCTAATAATAATTACATCAATAATAAATAAAACACAGTAAATGTTACCACAATATTATGTTAAAATATGAACACTTTAATGATAAAATATATTAAATATATTTTATAACCTGCATGAATTATATTAATCACTACTTTAAATAATAAAATTCTATGTAATAGTGGCTACACAGAAATACATCACTGAAGTCTGGAATTACGACTCCTTCTTCCTATCCCACTTTCTATCCACCCACCCTTCCCATCTTAGGGCCTGTCTATCCTCCAGGGCTCACCTGAAACATTATCTGTTCCATGAAGTCTCTACTGATTGCACCTGCCTCTGAAATTTCACTGGTATACTTTTATATCATTTATGGCACTTATAACTCCTCTCTTATTATCCCCTAGAGAAAAAAGATCTTATCTTGAATTGCATAGGATAGAAACACAATAAATATTTATTAAATAAATACGTGAGTTAAGAGCATTAATAGAACTTACTAGAGCCCTTAAAGAATTTAGTTGTTTTACTCTATTAGTTTCTTACAGCAACAGAGTGCTGTTCTAATTCATAATAGGAGTTCTGAAAATAAAGATACTAACTCTGCAAAACAACATAAGCTTTCTATTGTTTTTATTGTAAACCTATGTTCATGGGGACCATCTGACTGTACAAGTATTTGCTCGGACAAAATGGTGGTGCTATGGAGAGTAGCTCAGGGCGTTTTGAATGGGCTTACAGCCTGGTAGCAGTCAGTGGAGATTAGGCTACTCCCAATTCTGTAGGCAGGAATGCTATCTGTATATTTAAAAATTATTTTGGGATTTTTAAAAAGATTTTATTTATTTATCTTTAGAGGGGAAAGGAAGGAGAGAAGGAGAGAAATATTAATGTGTGGTTGCCTCTCACAAGTCCCCTGCTGGGAACTGGCCTGCAACCCAGGCATGTGCCCTGACTAGGAATCGAACTGCGATCGTGTGGTTCGCAGGCCTGCACTCAATCCACTGAGCTACACCAGCCAGGGCTATTTTGGGATTTTTTAAGTCTGATTTTAAAATATTATATTGTACAAAAGACATTTCTTTGGATTGGAAATAGATTTTTTTAAAACAAGATTTTATTTATTATTTTCAGAGAGAGGGGAAGGGAGGGAGAAGGAGAGGGACAGAAACATTCATTGGTTGCCTCTTGTATACGCCCAGCTGGGGACCTAGCCTGCAACCCAGGCATAACCGGGAATCCAACCGGTGACCCAGTGACCCTTTGGTTCACAGGCTGGCACTCATTCCACTGAACCACACCAGCCAGGGTGGAAGTAGATATTTATTTTGTGCATGGTGGAGAATGGTTTTGAGCCTTGCATTTTGGTGCTCAGAAAATGCTAATTCCCTAGTTGGGCACTGGAGCATCAGGTGCTTCATCTCAAGATGTCAAGATGAGAAGACCTTGTTTTTCCTTGACAACAAGTGTATAGGAATGGATAATATGTTAAATAGCTCTTATGAATGGTGTGCTTGTTGTTATCCAGAGCACATGCTTTTTCTCTCCTACAATGCAAGGTATAGGTATAGTTGTAATTATCATATTACCTATCCAGTTGGCTGTCTGTGAGACTATCATTATGCAGAATGTAGAGAGAACTTTAGTTATGAACTTATTCTCAAGTAAAAAACAAAAGCAAAAAGCTAAGCCAGCACATCATCTAATTCTCAATGTAAAATAATGCAGAAGTGCGGAAGATGAACATCTGATTTGTCACATCTGATACACTAATGTTTTATCCAAAAGGAAGAACACATTGTAACTTGCTCAGTCATCTGCATAAACACCACCTGGCCCTTTACAGGCACCTACTCATGTAACAGGACTCAACGAATGGAAGCTTTGCTCATAGCCTTTTTACTGGTGAAAATAGAAAAATCTCTTTTCTTTCTTTAAAAACAAAGCATTTGCGCATCAAAGTAACAGCATCTAGTGCATTTTTTTCAATAGCATAAGATGTAGGTCATTAAAGTAAAGCCACTGAAGCCTTCCATATTAAAGAATATTTGATCACAAATTGCTTATTTTTGAACAGCTAAAAAATTCATTATTCTTTAAAAAGAGGGTAGATCAAACCAGACCTTGTGCAATAGGATATTTATTGCAACATAAAGCCACTTGTCCCACTCTCCATCCCGGGATATATCACTAGTAATTCTTGCATTGGAATAGTTATAATTTTTAGTGTAAAATATTTTGCCGGAGATGGGAGATTTTTTTCCCCCCTCTGAACTGACACATTCTGGTTGTATGCCTCAGTGAGCATACCTTTGTGCTACATTACACACACAGAGGTAGCATCAGACTTTCTAGTTGTACTAATACAAAAATAAGGAGTCTGGATCACTAAAGGATATTGTACCAGTCTTGCATGTTTTGAACAGAAAGTCAGTGGGAGGGTGAATGATAATGATAGGCTGTCATAAAGAAAAGGTTAGGAAAAACAAATTCCACTTGCCTTTACATTTTAGATTCAAGTTGGCTAACTAGAGGGTGACAACTACCCTGTTTTCCCCATTGAGAAAACCCTGCCAAAGTCTCAGTGTATTTCTGCCGACAGAGGATAATTAAGTTAGTCTTCTGGGTGTACCAGCTTTTTGTTTTCATTTTAAAGAGGAGATAGTGCTCAAAAGCCATTGAACATCACTCTTGGCCCATTCTTTCACTGACTGCCGGTGGGACATCCCTAATCTCCAAAAATTTCTGTCTTTAAATATTTCTTCCACTCATCTATCACCCTAAAATTCTTCCTGGGTGCACTTGGAAAGTGACAGTCTGTAGCTCTTTTGCACTGGGTTTCTGGATCACATGCCCTGAGTCAGCTGTTCCATTAATAGTCTCGTCATGCATCCATTTGGTGGTGGGGTGGTCGGACCATCTCTGTTTTTAGATTTAATGTATTATGATTTTATGCAGTTTAATTGTGCAGGAAATCTCTGTCAACCCAAGGCAAATGTTTAATTTTATTTATACTGTTCAAGTGCATCTTTCCTCTGGTGTTCATTTGGCATAGAACCCTATCTTAATTGTATCCCCTGGTTCATGTTGGAAAAGTATGCCTGGATTAGGGAAGGAGAAGGATCTTCTTCTTTCCCTAGTTCCCAGTGCAGCCTGGAAAGTAATTGCATTCATTCATTTATTCTATGAACGAGTTTAAAGCTCCTGCTAGGTACCATGTTGGGGAAAGAATAAAAGATAGATGTGGTCCCTGCCTTCATACTTTATGTATTATAGTCTAATAAGTTTGAACAAATATTTATGATTCCAGGAATACTGACAAGCTTCTGATTTGGGGTCAGGGAGAGGGTGTCATTTCAACATTTAACATGAAATTTCATTTAAAAAATACCTAGTGTATACTAAGCATTGTATTACATGGCATCTCATTTAATTTGCACTGCAAACTTACAAAGTAGGTAATATTAGTGCAATTTCCTAGATAAGAACACTGATACATAGAGAGGTTCTATAATTTTCTAATGTTAGACAGCTACCCAGGTCTACCTGATGGTAAGGCTCAATTGCTGAGAATTTCTACTGGGAACAGGGGATGAACAACCTACTTCTACAAAATGAACTTAAACGAATTAATTTAGATGAATAAATCAGAAGTATCATTTTCTTTGGCTGCTGACCAGAAGTTTTATACTCAAATGTCCACATAGAAACCAGGCAGGTCTCACAACATAGTAAAGCAGGAGGATAATAACAAGGAGTGGTGGGGACTGTAGTATTCAAGCTTAGATCCTTTGTTTAAAACTTCCAGGTGGTAGCTACCATATATGAATGAGGGACAGTGTCACAGCTAGACTGATTCCATCAAACCCTTGTGCAAATTAGAAAAAGATGCTGCTTCCCATCAGTGAGATAGAGACCTGGCCTGGCAAATGAGTGTGCATTCAATATCAACCCTCCTACCACTTGGCCTGATTCTCTGTGCAAGGCTCAGTGCGGTCTTCTGAAAGAGAAGCTGGACATCTGAATTTTTAAATTTTTAAATATTTAAATGTTGGCAATGAATGCAAAGTTTTAAAAACCACTGATGGTTTAAATACATTGATGCATTCAATGTATTGATGAATACATGGCCTGTATGTTGACTGATTGAATAAAACTCACCTACGTGTCAGGTTTGGTCTACTGGCCACCATTTGAAACTTCTGAATTATAGGCTAAGCCTCAGAAGTGAAAAGCAACACTTTTTATTCATGGTCATCCTGCTCCTAAAAATCTAGAGACAAAAGTGTTTTCAGTTCTGATCTCAGAAGTAAGAAGCATTCCATGTATCTGAATTCTAAAGGCTAATTTGAAAAAAAAATCATCTTTGTTTCTGAGAGGTCTAGCTCTACTAATTACAAAAAAAATTCTCAAGTAATTTGTTATTTGGTCTTTACTTAGATCTAAAATAATGACTACTTAGAAGTTAAAAATGTATCAAGGTTAATTGTAAAATGTAAGTAAAAATTGCATAAATCTCAAATTACCTTGAACTTTTATATATAGAGGAAATATTAGTTGTGGTCTGTGATTAATGATGCCAATAAGTTGAGCTAAGAATAACATCAGGGAGAATTTGCATTATTTCATCCATAAAAGAATTTTCTTTGGGGTCAGAGATTTATGTTGTTTCAAAATAGTTTTGCCAAACTGTAAGGTAATTAGTGTTCATTTTAAGTTTTTTACTTGATTACATTTTATCTTTTGTAATGACTCATTCTTTTTATGTTATTTGATATAAGCAAATAAAACCAAACCATGCCCTTCTTGGGCCAATGGAATCATGAAAGATGTGTACTGAAATGAAAAGGGATAGGTACCAAAGGTATACCTAATAGTCCTTGTAACTTTTAAGCTGGGACTTCAGGGAAATCTTATCTTGAGGAATGATGGGAAGTTGCCCAGACAGGGAGAACAAATTGATACTTTTTGTAGAGGTGAGAAGAAAACACCAGGTCTGTATGAGTGATTACTAATGACCTTTTTGATGAAATGCATTTTTTTTCAGACACAAACTGCTTAGATCTTATGTAGTTATTATTTTGTGAAGTTTCGTAAGCATAAAGTCCTTTTTTATCCTCAGAGAAAGTATAGCATAGGTCAGTGGGAACACTTTATTTTTTTCCTTCTCACTCACAAATGAAACTTGTATAACTATGTGCCTAGGATCTTTCCTTAAATATGTTTTATTGATTATGCTGTTACAATTCTCATTTCTTTTCTCCCACTTATTCTTCTCCATCCTGCACCCTCCTCCCACCATCATTTCCCCCCTTAGTTCATGTTCATGCATCATACATATAAGTTATTTGGCTTCTCCATTTCCTATACTATTCTTAACCTCCCCCTGTCTATTTTGTATGTGCCATTTATGCTTCTTATTCCATAAACATTTCCCCCCATTCTCTCCCCACTCCCTCCCCACTGATAACCCTCTATGTGATCTGTACTTCTGTGAATCTGTCCCTGTTCTAGTTGTTTGTTTGGTTTGGTTTGGTTTGTTTAGGTTCAGTTGTTGATAGTTGTGAGTTTGTTGTCATTTTACTGTTCGTGTTTTTTTTTTAATGAAGTATTTTTTAAATATTTTATTTATTTTTAGAGAGAGGAGAAGGGAGGAAGAAAGAGAGAGAAAAATATCAATGTGTGGTTGTCTCTCAAGTGACCCCTACTGGGGACCTGGCCTGCAACCCAGGCATGTGCCCTGACTGGGATTCAAACTGGCCACCCTTCGGTTCACAGCCCGTGCTCAGTCCACTGAGCTACACCAGCCAGGGCTCTGTTTGTGTTTTTAGTCATCTTCTTTTTCTTACATAAGTCCCTTTAATATTTCATATAATAATGTCTTGGTGATGACAAACTCCTTTAACTTGACCTTATCTGGGAAGCAATTTATCTGCCCTTCCATTCCAAATGAAAGCTTAGCTGGATAGAGTAATCTTGGACATAAGTCCTTTCCTTTTCATGACTTCAAATACTTCTTTCCAGCCCCTTCTTGCCTCCAAGGTTTCTTTTGAGAAATCAGATGACAGTCTTATGGGAACTCCTTTGTAGGTAATTCTCTCCTTTCCTCTTGCTTCTTTTAGAATTCTCTCTTTATATTTAATCTTGGGTAATTTAATGATGATGTGTCTTGGTGTGTTCTTGTTTGGGTCAAACTTCTTCAGGACTCTCTGGGCTTCCTGGACTTCCTGGAAGTCTGTTTCCTTTGCCAGATTGGGAAAGTTCTCCTTCATTATTTTTTTCTAATAAGTTTTCAGTTTCTTGGTCTTCCTCTTCTCCTTCTCCATCAGCCCTATGATTTGGATGTTGGAAACTTCAAAGTTGTCACAGAGGTTCCTAAGCCTCTTCTCATTTTTTTTGAATTCTTGTTTCTTCACTCTGTTGCAGTTAAATGTTTATTTCTTCCTTTTGTTCCAAATAATTGATCTGAGTCCCAGTTTCTTTCAAGTAACTGTTGGTTCCCTGTGCATTTTCCTTTATTTCACTTTGCATAGCCTTCACTTTTTTTCTCCATTCTGCAACCATACTCAACCATTTCTATGAGCATTTTGATTACCAGTGTTTTGAGCTCTGCTTTAGAAAGGTTGTCTATGTCCTTGTTGCTTAGCTTTTTTCTGGAGTTTTGCTCTGTTCTTTCATTTGGGCTGTATTTCTTTCTATTAGCAAACCTGTTATGTTGTAAGGGGACAGAGCCTTAGGTACTCACCAGGGTGGGGTGACCCTCTTTGCTATGTTGTGGTGCTGTCTGTGGCAGTGGGGTCCAAGAGGGAATAATGTCCCTTGCTTGCTTGCTTGTCTCTTGCCCAACTTTCCAACTGAATTCTCCTGTGAGGTTGAGAGTTTCTCTCACCATTGCAACCCCCACAGTATTTTATAGCTAGAGGTTTTGAGTCTCTAGTTTCCCCATTAGCCAGCTCCGCCTCACCAGCATGGTCCACTGCCTTGCCAAACATCCTTCCTGCTCAGCTGCCTATCTCTACCCCTCCTACTGGTCTGGATGAATGTTTCTTTAACTCATTGATTGTCAGAGTTCCATGCAGTTTGATTTTCTAGCACTTCTCTTTGCTTATTGATTTTAAATTGGTTGTTATCTTTCTTTCGGATGTGCAAGGAAGTGAAGTGTTTCTACCTACACCTCCATCTTGGCCAAAACTCAATAAAGAGTTTGGATTTTATTGTAAGTACAGTAGGAGTGTTAGGATCAATTTAAGAAGATTCCCTTGGCTTCTGTGAGTCAAATAACTTACAGTATGGCCAAAAATGAAAGCAACAAAGGCTGTTAGGAGATTATATAGATTTTCACTTCTAAGTATGATACAGTAAGGTGTGGTAAGGTAATGCTCTTGCTGAAAACAATGAGCAAAGGTAGATAAGCTTCAAAATTCATAACTTTAAAAGCACCAGAGAGCTATGGGTACATCAAGGACAAGATTAACTATAATTTCAGAGAAGAAGCTAACAATCAGAAGTCATCTTTCCCCTAAGGGCATTTGATAATTTTGGGCACAGCTTAAGAATAAGAATTTGGCACAGGCTGAAGTCTACTTGTGGAGAAAATAAAGGTTTTAATGGTTATGCAGAGATAGAGTAACAAAATTTAGAACTGGAAGTCAGGTGCATAGATAGTTTTCTCCATAAAACATTCGCTGAACTTTGAGGCTTCACAGAAAGTAAAGAGCTAGTTTGAAAGCTTTCCAAAAGTAGAATGAAGTATCTTATAGTCTTATAATATTTAGGAAACAAAGATTCCTCCAAGGAACGAGGCCCAAAAACAAATAAGCGAGGTATGAAATACATAGAAGAAATGATGAATTGATCTACTGGTCCTTTTCATTTAGGCACTTACTAAATATGGGTGCATTCAGAGGTGGAAATCCAGGCCTGACCTATGGCAGAGAACCATTCTTGAGAAACAGAGGAATCAGCAGAACTTTTGACTTTTTTTGCGCTGAAATAAAAAATTTGGAGACTTAAGGAGTCTCAGCCAGATAGCTGATCTTTCCTTGAAGACATTTGCCACATTAAAAGCTTTGGAGAGTAGGAAGTGAAAGAGCTAAGCATAAATTCTGAAAAGCATACTAAATCTCCCTTAGATTTTGGAAATCAAGGTCCAGGTTTACAACTAAAAACCCTGGGGTAGCCATGCCCTAGAACAGACTCAAGCAAAGCTCATTGAGTTTTTACCAAAACTTCTTAATGGCCTCAATCCAGTCAATCTCTAATTGTCTTGTGATGATGAGATTCTCTGACAGCTTTCCTTTTTGTTTTTAGAGAGAGCAAAGCCTTTCTGGAGAAAGATGTCATCATCTGGAGACTATGTTTTGTTGTTCTTGTTTATCTTTTTAAAGTTGAAAAACAAGCAAATAGAAAACACACAAGAAGAAGCACAGAGATAAAAATAATGGGAAAAATGAACAGATAAGAACATATAGCACATTCTGAAAGGAACATGTACTTGAAGTTTCAGAAGGAGAGAATAGATAATAACTAATATTCAAAGAGTTAGTGATTAAGAATTTTCCAAATGATTAAAGACACTAATCCATAGATTTAAGCAGGATAAATACATTGAAAACAATAGCTGGCATTTATATATAAAACTACTGCAAACTAGCAAGTACAGAAAGCCTTAAATTTGGCCAAAGACATTACTTAAAAAAAAACCCACTAAACTTCTGGTCAAGATGGACACATAGGTAAACGTGGCTCACCTATTCACACAACCAGAGCAAAAATGATAACTAAATTACAAAACAACTATCACCCAGAATTGTCCAAAAATTGCGCTGTATGTAAGTCTTATAACCTAGGATGTAAAGAAGTCACATTCATCCAGATGGGTAGGAAGGATGGAGAGATGCTGAGAGATGGAAGGGGCAGTCCCACACCCACATGTTGTGGGTAAAATCGGGAGGGATACCTCAAGAGTAAGGGATCCCAGTGCCACACCAGACCGCCCAGCCCAGGGTTCCAGTGTCAGGAAGGTAAGTCCCCATAACTTCTGGTTGTGAAAACCAGTGGGAATTCAGGAAGTGGAAGAAATTGCAGGATTATCAGGTGCCTCTTATTAAACAGCCTGCAGCAGAGTTAGGACTTACACAGACTTGCTCACTCTGGGCTCCAGCACTGGGGCAGCTGCTGGAAGGGCATCAGTGGGATAATGGGAGAAACTGAAGAGCCTGGCATTAGGGTAAGTGCTAGGGGACTCCAAACAAAACTCCAGAGGCCAGGAAGTGGCCATGGCCCTTTTTCTGAGCCCTCCCCCACACAGAGCTACAGAGTGGCAACAACATTTCTGAGACTCCATTAACCTGGCTCACACAGGTTGTCCCATCCAGATGATTACCTAAGGCTCTGCTCCATTTGACTTAAAGGTGTGCTTTTCTATAATGGGCCATGCTACTAAGACGAGTCAAAGTAGCTTTACCTAATAATACATAGAAACAAAGACAGGGAGGCTGCCAAAATGAGGAGACAAAGAAATATAGCCCAAATGAAAGAACAGATCAAAACTCCAGAAAAAGAGCTAAACAAAATGAAGATAAGCAATCTCTCAGATGCAAAGTTCAAGATGCTGGTTATTAGGATGCTCAAGGAACTCATAGTACTTCAACAGCATAAAAAAGATTGAAGCAGAAATGAAGGTTACAGTAAGTGATATAAAGAAAATGTTACAGGGAATCACCAGCGGAGTGGATGAAGCCAAGAATCAAATCAAGGATTTGGAACATAAGAAAGAAAAAAGCATTCAATTACTACTAGAAAAAGAAAAAAATAAAAAAATGAGGATAGAGTAGAAAGCCTCTGGGACAATTTCACACATACCAACACTTGAATCATAGGTTTGCCAGAAGAAGAGGAGAAAGAGCAAGAAATCAAAAACTTATTTTAAAAAATTATGAAAGAAAACTTTCCTAATTTGGTGAAGGAAATAGACATACAAGTCCAGGAAGCACAGAGAGTCCCAAACCAGACAGATGCAAAGAGGCCCACTCTAAGACACATCATAAACAAAATGCAAAAGGTTAAAGATAAAAAGACAATGTTAAAAGCAGCAAGACAAAAGCAGTCAGTTACTTACAAAGGAGTTCCCGTAAGATTGTCAGCTGATTTCTCAAAAAGAAACTGCAAGCTCAAAGAGACTGGCAAGAAGTATTCAAAGTGAGGTAAAGCAAGAACCTACAACCTAGATTACTCTACCCAGAAAAGCTATCATTTAGAATTGAAAGGCAGAAAAAGTGCTTCCCAGACAAGGTAAAGCTAAGGGAATTCATCATCACCAAACCATCATATATAAAATGTTAAAGGGATATATTTAAGAAAAATAAGATTAAAATGATAAACATTAAAATGGCAATTAATTTACAACTATCAAAAACTGAATCTAAAAAAATAAACAAGCTAAGCAAACAAGCAGAATAGAAACAGAATTACCGATTTGGAGATCATTTGGAGGGTTCTCAATTGGGAATGGGAATAGGGTTAATGGGGGAAAAGATGCAGGAATTAAGTACAAATTAGTAGGTACATAATAGATGAGGATGTTAAGGACAGTATAGGAAATGGAGAAGCCAAAGAATTTATATGCATGACCCATGGACATGAACTAAGGGGAGGATTGATGGAGGGAATGCAGGACACCAGGTGGAGGAGACAAAGGGGGAAATATTGGGACAAGTGTAGTAGCATAATTAATAAAATTTATTTTTAAAAAATTATTACATCAATTAGACTTACATCCAACTTCTTAATTAAGGCCCTGGAAGGCAGAAGGCAATAGAATAGCATTTTTAGCATGATGATTGAAAATAACTGTCAAGCTAGAATTCAGTACCTGATGAAAATAAAGTTTAAAAAATAAAATGAAATAAAGACATTTTCATACAAAAATGGAGACCATTTGTTGGTCCAGGCCTGTACTGATAGAAAATAGTTAAGGGAGTTCTTCAAAAAGAAGCACATAAATTCAAGAGGGAGTAAAGAATACCAGAAGAGGCAAATACATAGATAAATATGAATGAATATTGACTGTACCTAACAATAGTACTAATGTTTCTTAGACTTTTAAATAGATACATAGCTAAATGCATAATGAAATAATGCAAAAGTAAAGAGGATTAAATAGAATTAAAGTGTTCTTAGATTCTAGCAGTATAGAGAAATGTTAAAAGTAATAATTTATAGCCTTTCTGGTGGTAATGACCTCCCCATGACAACACGTCTCTCGTTAAGGATCTCCTTCTTCCCTCTCCAGAGGAGGAGAAGAGGAAACACAAGAAAAAGCGCCTGGTGCGGAGCCCCGATTCCTACTCCATGGGTGTGAAGTGCCCAGGATGCTGTAGCATCACCACCGTCTTTAGCCATGCACAGACGGCAGTGTCATGTGTTGGCTGCTCCGCTGTCCTCTGTCAGCCTGCAGAAGGGAAAGCAAGGCTGAGAGAAGGCTGCTCCTTCAGACAGAAGCAGCGCTAACAGTACCCTGAGTCAGTGACTGGGGAAACATCCCAATAAACACGTTTTGGATAAAAAAGTAATGATATAGAATATAACAACTCATATAATCTAGGAGTTGAGACAGCTGAGGACATAAGGCGAAGCAGTCAAATTCTGGATATTTCCTGTGGGTAGGTGCCAGTAGGACTTGCTGCTGGATTTGATATGGATTATGGAAAAAGAGGTATCAAGGGTGATCTCAAAGGTTTTTTGTCATGAGAGACTAGATGAATGGCAGTGCTATTTGCTGAAATGGGGAAGTTTATTGAAATGTAGGTTTAGGAAAGAAATAAAATTCTCTTTTAGCCACGTGGAACAGGATTTGGGGAAATAGCAGCAATTTAGTTTAAAAAAACTTTTTAAATTACAGTTGACATACAATATTATACTAGGTTCAGGCCTACAACCTAGTGATTAGACACTTATATATAACTTAGGAAGTGATCCCCCTGGTGAATCTAGTACCCCTGTGACAGCGCACATAGCCATTGCAAATTACTGGCTGGACTACTGCAGTGATTCAGTTCTGCACACATAGAGTGATGCTGCTGAGATGGCATTTGGATGCATGAAACTTCAGTCTAGTTTAACTCCCTCATTTAACAGAGGAAGATACTGAGGTTTCAAAACTTGCTTATAGTCACACAGCAAGTAAATGGCAGAACCAGAACTAAAGCCCAGATTTTTTTAAATTTTTTAAATAGAAGACATTCCAGAGTTTTCTTTTCTTTTTTTAAAAAGATTTTATTTATTTTTAGAGAGAGAAAAAAGGAGAAAGACAGGTAGAGAAACATCAATCGGTTGCATCTCACACATACCCTGTGTCCCGATCAGGAATTAAACCAGCGACCTTTCACTCTGTGGGATAACACCCAACCCGCTGAGCCACACTACTCAGGGCTAAAGCCCAGATCTTCAGGGGCTAAGCCTAGTGTCTCAAACTATACCATATGCCATATGTAAATTTGCTTTGTTGAACTGCAGAACATATTTTATATAGAATAACAATAATTGCTAAAGTGAACTGAGTGTGTACTATATACCAAGTATTGTGTTGAATACTTAAGATAACTTTTTTTCTCCAAAGTTAGATACCATGATGATTCTCATTTTTACAGATAGGAAAACTGAGCTCAAGGTCACGTAACTGGTGAAGCTGGTTGAATAACCCAGAGGTTCAACTCCTATACTCAGGTTCTCAACTGCTGTGCTTTACCTTGTCCTACTAGGCACAAAATAGACACTCAAAGTGTGCTGTGTACCATTTTGTTTCCTTGATATTTTTTTGATTGGTTCACATGTAGACTATTTGATTTTTTGACCTCCAGTTTTCCTTTAGATTTTATATTTGACTGAGGAGCCGTTTCCATTCCATTCCATCTAGGACACTCGTATGTCCACAGGGCTTGTTTCCCAGGCCCCAAGAGGAATGACTCCTCAGGACACAGTGAGGACTTCTTCACTTTCAGCAGCTGTAACTGCTGTCTTTATGGAACAAAGGAATTATTAGAAGTCATTTGTAGTAAAAATTTCCTCCCCTTTTCTGATGGAAAAAAAACTTTGTGTTTTTGTTGACCTCTGAAAATTACAGAGAAAATAAAATGAAACCAAGGGGAAAAAAATCCAGAATACTCAGCACCTCATCCAAATGACTTCCCCAACCAAAACTAAAACATCCTCTGAAAAAGGAAGCTTTTTTGGTCTTTAATCTAAGGGCAGTGTAAAAGCTGAGGTAGTCTTCGGGACTACTTTCATCAACGTAATGCAGCCTGCAGACTTCAGGCTTTGCACTAGTACAAAGAGACACTCAGATGTAAGCCAATGAGTGAGTGCTTTCACAGGGCATCGGACTGAGAACAGCTCTATGTGATAAGAAGAGCAGTCCAAGAGGAGTCAATGATGTGGTCTTTTCTGGCTGGGATGACACAGCTTGGAAATGGGTTATGTTACGAAAGGTATAGTGGCAAAAGCCAGCAGGTCCCTCCATCTAGCATGATTTCTTTTATAAGGTGCTTGTGAAGAATAAAGTGCACAGTGATGGACCCTTGTTAGTTCAAAGATTTTTACCTCTTTAAAACCCCGCTGTGAATTTACAGGACATAAAATACATATTACTGTCCCTTTCGTATTGTCATTCTAAAAGAAATCAAAGACAGAATACTTTTTTCTTCCCGACAGGCTTGTCTGTTTGCAATCACAGGGTATTTGTATATATGGTCTCCTAATATCTCAAGTGCATCTTTGCGATTCAGTGGCAATTGGTGAGGCATCATTCTCCCTTAAAAACTGCAAGAGACTTTTGCAAAAAGATGGACTTGCTTTCTCTTCCTCTATCAATCATTACAATTTAGTTCATTGTAAAATGAAACAGAAAACTACAAGCATATTTTTAAAGATCTGACAGACTGATTATCCTCTCCTTTTCAATTAAAGTTGAGTAGTTTGTCTTCTGTAATCTCAACCCTTGTCTTACTTTCTATTCATAGCTTTTGTTTCAGCAAAACTTCTAAGTTACACAGGTTTTGAGCGTGGACATCGTATGCTGTATAGGGTGATGCTAGTAAAAATATGATTTTAGCTATACAACTAAAATAGTATTCTATTGAACATTACTAATTGGTGTTTGTTATTATTGGCCTGAGGAATTATTCCTGTAGGCACATATTTTATGTTGCAAATTGCTTGCTCACTGAGTCTCTATGTACTATGTTTTCTTGTCTGATCCGCAATCCATATTTTAAAGTCTTTCTTTTATCCATTCAATTCAATTTAAAGTATAATTTCAGTGATTGACAGTTTATAAAAAAGGAGAAATGCTCATTTAAAAAAAACTGGGAAAACAGAAAAATCTTCTAGCAGTACAAAAACACTGTTGACATTACTCGGTTTCCCAGAAATATGTTGTTTATCGTTTCCTGAAATGTGATTCAGAACACTCGTGACAGGTGAATGAAGAGAGAGAAATTAAGATATCGGCACAAACAAAAGCAGCATTAATAATTCAGGTAAATAAAATTTGTATACAAAAGAAAACTGTCAAGGTGATGGAGAACGTTTCTGCAAATACGGGACATTTAGGCAACAGGAAAGTGAGTTGAAGTTTAAATATTTTACATTTTACATAGAGTGTTATATAGTTTGAATTGTCTTTTTCTGATTCTGTTGTTCTAGCAAACATTATTTACTACATCTGTAATATATCCTAGGTTAAATGAATTGGAGTTTTCCCTTATGGGTATTGCCACAATTTTAAAAAGCTAGCCACATTTTTAATAACATATTTTATAACACTTATATTAACATTAATTGGTTGACAGCCATTACTTTCTTACTTGAGGCATGTAGACCAATTTGGTCATATCTCTTGATAATTCATCTCAGTGGGCCTCTCCATGTAGTGTGACTACTTTAATTTTTAAGGCACATGTAAAAAAATATTGACCATAGGTATTTTAAGATGTCAGTTAGGAGAATAAGTCTTGTCAACACAAATCAAAAGATGCATTGAGCCCTGGCTGGTGTGGCTCAGTGGATTGAACGTGGGCCCGAGAATCAAAGGGTTGCCATTTCGATTCCCAGTCAGGGCACATGCCTGGGTTGCGGGTCAGGTCCTCAGGAGAGGGTGTATGAGAGGTGACCACACATTGATGTTTCACTCCCTCTCTTTTCCCCTCTCTTCCTCTTTCTCTAAAAATAAATAAATAAAAATCTAAAAAAAACGCTGTATTTTTTTTTTAAGATGCATCAACAGGAATCACTATTTTCAAAGAACTTATTTTAGTCTGGAAGAATGGTCATTACCCACATTAGAATATTTGGCTTTTCTAGGTTACTTTATTCAACAAATATTTACTCAACAAGAGCCCATTATGCTCTGGAACTGTGCTAAAATTTGAGGATAAGAAGATGAAAGAGGCAATATAAAGAGGTGCATAATCAGAGTAAAGGTACCAAGTATAACAACATAAACGAATAATGGGAATTAGATAGAGGAGGGAACAAAAACACTTCTGGAAGAGAGAACAACACGGGCTTTGTAGGTATATTTATATATACCTACAACATAGATGTAGGTATATATAAATAAGTGAGTTTGTATAAATATAATATGTATACATATTTTACATAGAAATGGTAGTACATTATATTTGCTTTCTCGCATGCTATTTCTTTTTACTTTTCAGTTTACCTTGCAGATAGCACTGTATCAACACATACAGATCTACTTCATTCTTTGTAAAGCTTGCATAGTATTCCATGTGGGAGCTTTGTAAAGCTCCCACAGAGTCGTGTGTGGGAGAGTCCGTGTCCTTATATTCCAGCCAGTGTTGAATACTCCCACATATTCTGAGCTTTGCCAATCTGTTCATGAATAATTGCATATTATTCAAAGTGGTTTGGCAGCTCTTAACCCATGACATGGCTTGTCACTGCAACTTACCAGTAGGGAGATTCATGTGCTAGGAACCTCTAGAGTCAGTGTCTTTACAACTTTCCTCTTGGATTAGTCAGACTCTAGTAGGGTTGCAGGGACACCTACAGTCTCCTGCCTGGAAAGTGAATGCTTGATTGCCAATGTCCTGTGGCCCACAGAGGTAAGTCCGTTTTCAGTATGGCACTCATGTCCTTAACTGTACCTAGTGTCCCCAAGTCAGGGGTTCTTGTGCCAGCTCTCCACCCTGAGAGTGAATCAGTCTTTTCTCCGAGATGAGAGAGGGGCAAGAGTGGAGGAGGATGTGAAGTTACCTGATTACTTCTTAAACAAAAGTTTTAGCCAATCCTTATTTTCAGTCACTCTTCCCTGTTCACCCTCACTTCCAGAAAAACCTGGAATTCTAATTCCCGATCATTGCAGAGATTTATGCTTTATGAGTTAGATTGGCTCACTGCCTTTTATTTTATTTTATATTTTAAGATTCAGTGTTCTGGGAACTGTTAAGTCATTTATCACTGTCAGTTTATCAGTTCCCTCAAATATTGCCACATTTCCTGTTTACACTATCTCATTTAAACAAAACGAGTGCTGCTTCTGGAGGAAGCAAAAGGCGGGCGGGTAGGGAGGTAATCCATCTGCCATTCTGTCCAGTAGTCTGTTTAATCCCTCTAACTCTCAAATTCCTTACCCAGGGAGAGGGATGATAGTTGGATTAACCTCAGTCTTGAGCATTGAATGAGGTAGTTCAGGGAAAGTACAAACCACAATTTCTCAAACGTGGGCTGTTAACATAATATTATCACCTCTATGACTACATCTTCTACCAGACTGGTGGAATGCACTGCAACTAAATTACATCTTTTTATCCTGCCTGACTGCCACAGACAACCATTATTAATGGTTGTAGCATTTGCCATTTTTATTGTACGTGCAGGGCCAAAGATTAATTTGAGAGAAAGAATGCAGACTCCTCTGATTTGGGTCACATTTGTGTGCCATGCTGTCTTTTGACTGTAGAGATGATAATGTGATGAACTGAATTTTAATTGGGAAGCTCCAAATACCAGCATGTGTAGGTCTTATCTCTTGAACTAACTGATTTCTCTCGTAAGGGGAAACTCTAGTGTTCTGCCTGGGAATGGAAGCCTGATGCTAGACCTGGGGAAGCTGCACAGGATAAAGGCGTGCATGCCTTGCTCTCCACTGGGCAGATTTGAGCAGAAGCCCTGTTCTTTGCCACTTCATCCTGTCTTCAGTTATGCTGGTCTTGGAGCTCTCAGGTTCAATGTGGCCAGGGTGAAAACTTGTTTTCTGCTGGGGTGGGAGGAAGCAGTTTCATGACTCTGTGGGGTGTGAGGGGAGTTCTGGGAATTGAATCTGGGAATTGTTATATCAGTGCCCCTCAAATTTTAATGTGTTTATAAATCACCTAGAAATCTTGTTAAAGTAAGTCCCTGATTCAGCAGGTCTGGAGTGGGGCCTGGAATTCTGCACTTCTTTTTTGTTTGTTTGTTTTTTAAAATATATTTTCTTGATTATGCTATTATAGTTGTCTCATTTTCCCCCCTTTATTCCCCTCTGCCCTGCACACCCCGTCCCACCCACATTCCCCACCTTTAGTTAATGTCCATGGGTCATATATATAAATTCTTTGGCTTCTATATTTTCTATACTATTCTTAGCCTCCCCCTGTCTATTTTCTACCTACCATTTTTTAAATTTTAATTGTTGTTCAAGTACAGTTTTCTGTCTTTTACTCCCTCTACCTACCATTTATGCTACTTATTCTCTGTACCTTTTCCCCATCTCTCCCCCTCCTACTCCCCTGTTGCTAACCCTCCATGTGATCTCCACTTCTATGGTTCCACTCCTGATCTAACTGTCCTCTTAGTTTGCTTTTGTTTTAGGGGTGGTTGTTAATAATTGTGAGTTTGCTATCCTTTCACTGTTCATATTTTGTATCTTCTTTTTCTTAGATAAGTCCCTTTAACATTTCATATAATAAGGGCTTGGTGATGATGAACTCCTTGAACTTGACCTTATCTGAGAAGCACTTTATCTGTCCTTCCATTCTAAATGAAAGCTTTGCTGGATAAAGCAATCTTGGCTGTAGGCCTTTGGATTTCATGACTTGGAATACTTCTTTCCAGCCCCTTTTTGCCTGTAAGGTCTCTTTTGAGAAATCAGCTAGCAGTCTGATGGGAACTACTTTGTAGGTAATTATCTTCTTATCTCTTGCTGCTTCTAAGATTCTCTCCTTATTTTTAATCTTGGGTAATGTAATTATGATGTACCTTGGTGTGTTCCTCCTTGGGTCCAACTTCTTTGGGACTCTCTGAGATTCCTGGACTTCCTGGAAGTTCATTTCCTTTGCCAGATTGGAGTTCTCCTTCATTCTCTGTTCAAATAAGTTTTTGATTTCTTGCTCTTCCTCTCTCTTTCTGATACCCCTATAATTTTGGATGTTGGAACATTTAAAGATGTCCTGGAGGTTCCTAAGCCTCTCCTTATTTTTTCTGAATTCTTGTTTCTTCATTCTTTTCTGGTTGAATGCTTCTTTCTTCCTTCTGGTCCACACTATTGATTTGAGTCCCAGTTTCCTTCCCATCACTATCAGTTCCCTGTGCATTTTCCTTTATTTTGCTTAGCATAGCCTTCATTTTTTTCATCTAATTTGTGACCATATTCAACCAATTCTGTGAGCATTCTGATTACCCGTATTTTGAACTGTGCATCTGATAGGCTGTCCATGTCCATCTCTTCATTGCTTAGTTGTATTTTTTCTGGAGCTTTGATCTGTTCTTTCCTTTGGACCTTTTTTTTTTTTTTTTTGTCTCAGCATGCCTGTTACGTAGTAAGAGGCAGAGACTTAGGTGTTCATCTGGGCAGGGCAATCCAGTTGCTGGGTTGTGATGCTGTATATGGGGAAGGGGTCCAAGAGGAAACAATGGTGTTTGCTCCGCTCTCTCCTGGATTGCAGTCACTTCCCCCACTACCCACAAGCAAATTGGGCCTTTCTGGTGCTGATTCCCTGATGGGTGGGTTTGTGTACGTTCTAGGGCCCTGTGGGTTTCTTCAACAAACTCTCCTGTGAGGCTGGGAGTTTGTCCCACTGCTGCCGCAACCCCCACAGGTGTTTTCAATCAGTGGTTTGAGGCTTTATTTCCCTGCGCTGGAACCCTGGGTTGCTCCCCAGTTGTTTCTCCCAGTTTATCTACTTGTGAATATGGGACTGCTCACTCCACCAGCTGCTGCCATGCTGTGAGTCTTCTCTGCCTGGCTGCCCATCTCCACCCCTCCTACTGGTCTGGATGAATGTGTCTTCTTTAACTCCTTGGTTGTCGGACTTCCATACAGTTGGATTTTCTGTCAGTTCTGGTTGTTTTTTGTTTTTAAATTGTTGTTGTCCTTTTTTTGGTTGTGTGCGAGGAGATTTTAAAATTTTATTTATTTATGCCCCTCATGTGGCCTCCACTGGAGACCTGGCCAACAACCCAGGGATGTGCCCAGACTGGGAATCAAACTGGCGACCCTTTGGTTCACAGCCCATGCTCAGTCCATGCTCAGTTGAACTACATCAACCAGAGCCCTTTTTTATTTTTTTTAGTTATGTTTTATTGATTATCATTCTACAGTTCTCCTGATATTTCCCCTTTTGCTCCCCTCTACCTAGCAACCCTCACTCCCATGGGCAATCACCACACTATTATTCATGACCATGGGTGGTTTGGCTACTCCATTTTCTATACTGTACTTTACAGCCCCATGGCTATTCTGTAACTACCTATTTGTCCTTCTTTATTCCCTCACCTCTTCACCCATTCCCCATACCGCCCTCCCATCTGGCAACCAACAAAATGCTCTCTGTATCCATGATTCTGTCTTTGTTCTTCTTGTTTTATTAGTTTGTTTTTTTAGATTCAATTGTTGACAGATATGTCGTTTTGCCATTTTACTATTCATAGTTTTGGTCTTTTCTTAAATAAGTCCCTTTAACCTTTCATATAATAATGGTTTGATGATGATGAACCCCTTTAGTTTTTTTTTTCCTCTGGGAAGATCTTTGTCTGCACTTCGATTCTAAATGATATCTTTGCTGGGTAGAGTAATCTTGGCTGTAGGTCCCTGCTGTTCATTACTTTGAACATTTCTTGCCAATCCCTTCTAGGCTGCAAAGCTTGTTTTGAGAAACCAGCTGACAGTCTTATGGGAACTCCCCTATAGGTAACTAACTTCTTTTCTCTTGTTGCTGTTAAGATTCTCTCTTTATCTTTAAACTGCGGCATTTTATTTATGTTTCTAAACAATATTTTTCTTTAAATTTACTTTTAGAGAGAGAGGTAGGGATGGAGAAAGAGAGGGAGAGAAACATCAATGTGTAGTTGCCTCTCACGTATCCCTAACTAAGGATCTTACTGGCAACCCAGACATGTGCCGTAGACTAGGAATCAAACCTGTGACCCTTTCAGTTGCAAGCTGGTGCTCAATCCACTAAGTCACACCAGCCAGGGCTAACTTGTGGCATTTTAATTATAATGTGTTTTGTAGTGGGCCTCTTTGCATCCATCTTATTTGGCATTCTCTGTGCTTCCTGGACTTTCATGTCTATTTCCTTGACCACATTAGAAAAGTTTTCTTTCATTTTTTTTCAAATATTTTTCCAATTTCTTGCTCTTTCTCTTTCCTCCTGACATACCTATGATGCTAATGTTGGACTTCTTGAAGGTGTCCCAGAGGCTGCTATACTATCCTCATTTTTTGGATTCTTTTTTCTTCTCGTTCTGATTGGTTGTTTTTTGCTTCCTTCTGTTCTAAATCATTGATTTGATTCTCAACTTCATCCACTGTACTGTTATTTCCCTGTAAATTTTTCTTCATTTCAATTAGTGTATCCTATCCTTAATTTCTGACCAGATGTTTTTTATGCTGTTGAGGTCCTCACTAAGTTCTTTGAGCATCCTTATAACCAGTGTTTTGAACTCTGCATCTGATAGACTGCTTATCTCCATTTTGTTTAGTCTTTTTTCTGAAGTTTTGATCTGTTCTTTCATTTGGGCCATGTTTCTTTATGTCCTCATTTTGGCAGCCTCTCTGTTTTTGTTTCTATGTACTAGGTACAGATGCTTTGATCTGTGTCTTGGTAGTGTGGCCAATTGTACTAGGTGTCCTGTAGGGTCCAGTGGCATAGCCTCCCTCATCACCCAAGCTGGGTACTTGAGTTGTGCCCTTTATGGGGGCCAAGTACACCCTCCTTTTGTAGATTAGACTTGGTTGCTACTGGCAGATCAATGGGAAGGATTTACCCAGGCCATTCAGCTGCAAGGATTGGCTGTGACCGCTTATTTCCAACCTCTGCCTTCTGTGAGGATAAGCTGTGCAGGGACAGGGTGGTGGTGCTCTAACTCTGTCTGTAGCTATCTACTACTGGGTGAGCTGGCCTTGGGATTTCCTTGGGATTTCCTGGGTGGTGCAGTCTGAGATAAGCTCCCACCTGTGTTTTGCCTGGGACCACCATTCCTGAGTGATAAAACAATCTTAGATGGCTGCTCCTTGTGCTGGGCTTGGAGATTCCCAGGTGAGGCCAAGCTGTGAATCTAGTTTGGCTGCTGCTAGTGCCAGGCCTGGGGCTCACTGAGGCCAGTTCTTGCTTGTTCAGTAGGATTTAGGAAGTCGTGAAGCGTGAGTCAAGACCAGCCATTCAAATGGAAAAGCAGCTTGGGTGGGTCTATAATTTGGGTGGGACAGAGTCTCTGGTGATCTCCAAGGGAGATCAAATGGGTGTTAGCCAGATTGATGGAGTCTCAGCTATGGCACCAGCTTGCTGGTTCTGTGGTTCTGTGGGGAGAAGGTTTAGAAAAGGGACACTGGCCTCTGCTCACCTTGATGCCAGACACTTCAGTTTCTCCCAGTATACCACTGGTGACTTTCAAGCTGCTTGGGACTCCAGAAGTTTCTTCCACCAACTCAGTCCCTGCTGGGTTTGCAGCCAGAAGCTGTGGGGACTTATCTTTCTGGCCCTGGAACCCTGGGCTGGGGGCCCTGGTGTGGGGCTGGGACTCCTCATTCCTGAGATATTCTTCCTGAATTTTTATCCACCACACGTGGGTGTGGGACCAGGCCATTTTGTGCATGTGCTCCTCATACCAGTCTTTGGTTTGGATGGATATGGTTTCTTTAATTCTATAGTTGTCAGATTTCCATTGAACTCAATTTCTGAGTGATGATTGTTCTGTATTTTAGTTATAATTTTGATGTGGTTGTACAAAGAGGTGAGTCATGTCTGTCTACACTGCCATCTTCGCTGAATATTCATTGTTGTATCTCCATGACTTAGCCCACTGGGTTGGAGTATAGTAGACTCTCAGTGAAGGCTTATTGGATAAATGAATAAATGGTGTTTATTCAATGTAGAATGTAATTTGAGGGATGTTTCTGAGAGACGTTAATCTTCCTTAGTAGCTATATCTTAAGTCAGGGAATTATGATTTCAGGCTCAAGCCTGGTCCCTACAAAAGAGTCTATAGAGTCTATATGTACATATTCAGTACATATCTATAGTCTTATGATGATAATATTGGCAAGTAGTACCAAAGAAAAAAAGAGTGTATAGCAATGTGTTTATACCCACTCTGCAGCTGAGCAAAGAAAAAAAGAAACCTGACTTAAAAAAGTTAATAAGCATTTGTAGTCTTAGGGGGGTCAGAATCAATTACTGCTCAATCTTCCAGTTTCCATGGGGAGGAATTTTTCTCTTGCCCCATCTCTCACTCCAATCCACAGAAGCAACAGGAGTTATCTATCTAGTGAGTCTGAGAGAGAAACCAGGCATACAAATCTTAGCCACTTGCTCTGACTGTGAATGCAATTTTTGTGTGTGTGTTTTCAATTAGCAGGAGGCTAACATACTCATCTGATTTTCCCTGTGAATTTTCTAAAGTAGAAATTAGATGAACAAATGGTAGTATATACACAATATGAAAGTGGGCTTTGGACTTAATGGGCAGGCAGGCCTGAATAAATGAGTTCACTTTCATTTGTTGCTGACACACAGCTAGGCCATGTCCTTTAGACTGGACTGGCCTCTGCTGGTAATGCCACTGATATTTGATCTCTTATCTCTTGTTTAGCTCTCAACTGGTTCAGAACTCAGGCCAAAAAAGGGCTCTACTTAATGGGCTTCCTTAAGACTTATCATTATTTAATCTAATGTACTTTAATTGTATGCTTCCCCTTACCCTCTCTCAAAATTCCATCTATTGAAATTACTTAATGGAACTAGTTTTGTTTTAACATATCATGTTTTAGCTCAATTCTAAGTATTTAAAATTGATATAACTGTCTACTTTTATGGGTGATGATGTGTTTAATATAGCTTAATGTCTCATCTCTATGTATTCATTGAAGGCAGCATATAACTGTATATATAGATAGGTCCAATCAATATTTTTAGAGATTAAGCAGAGCTTGTGAAATTTATTAACATTACCACAATAAGAAAAAGGACAAACCACAAGAGAAAAACAATCTTTACATGAGATTTCACTGCAAACTAGACTGTTTCAGTGTTTATAAATATTCGTCTGTGGAGAGAAGTATGTGTATTATAATAATTATGCATTAGTGCTCATTAGTAGGGGGCTATATCCATGCTGTTTCTTTTTCCTCTAGTGTATTTCTGATAAGTTAGCATTTTTAAAGTCTTATTTAAAATGTCATAAAAACAGAGGAGAGAGTGTGTGTGTATATTCAAGAGTAGATCATTTATAATTCCTTCAGCTGTGGGAAGAAACATGGGCTTCTGAGCCCAGAGAAAGGTATAAAAATTGTGTTCCTCATTCAAAATCAGAACCAAATTAGTAGAAAAGTAGGCAGACAGGTTGAATCAGAACAGAACTTTTATCATGTTGATGTCTTGTTCTCAATTGCTAATATATAGATTTTATTCTAGTTTCCTAAGCACGTTTTGTAAAAAGGACCCTTCCCAGACCAGCGCTTCAGAAATCTCCTCATTTTGCACATTTTCCTGTACATTCTAATTGCAAAATCCAGGTGCATTTTTTTGATCTTATCTAATCTTTCTACTGAATTTCATATAGTTGAACAATTTCTCTTTTTGACGTCATATATACCTTTGGCTTCTAGATATTTAACAACACTTGCTTTTAACCTCCCCAACTGCTGTTTCTCTATTTCTTTTACTAGATCTTCTTTATTTTCTTTGCTTATCTCCAACACATTCCCCATGGATTCCATGCTTTCTGTCTTTGTGCTCTGCTCACACTTCATACTCTCCCTAGAGGATGTTCTTCATTTTCATGATTTCAAGTCTCATCACCTAAATTCTGATGATACATTGAATCTGTGAATGTCAGGTTGCCATTTCCAGCTGCTTATTGGATACCTCTTTCTAGAAACCTCATAGATACTCAGAATTTAACTAAAGACCAACTGGAATTCATCGTCTCTCATAAGCTTGTTCCCATTTCTTTCTTCTGTCTTAGATGGTGGCACCACCATTCAGTGACAAAGACAAGAAACTTGGGAATTACCCTTAGCAGCTTTCACTATGTCCTCTCCCATGTCTATTCAGGCAGCATGCTCTCCCAAATTTACCTCTCAGTGTTCTCCCAAATTTGTCCCATTCTTTGGTGTCACCTCACCACTTCTCTAATTGAAGTTTGGAAAATAAACTACTTGGACTATTGCAACTGATCCCCTTCTATGTAGTCTTGTCTGCCTCAAAGCCACCCTCATGCTGCTTTAAAATGCACCTCTGTCCAGGCACTGCCCTGCTTAGAACTCTTCAATAACTTCTACTGTTTGAAGAATAAGAATCAAGATTTTAATATGCAGGGAGAGGGGAGGGAATTTCAGGGGAAATAGGGGAGGGATTTAGAGGAACATATATAAAGGATACATGGACAACAACTGAGAAGGGTGGAAATGGGAGGGAGGGGGGAGCACGAGGGTGGGATGGGATGGGAGTAATAGTCAGAAAACTGTACTTGAAAAATAATTAAATTAAAAAAATAAAAAAAAAGGTTTTAATATGCAATACAAGGCCCTCTTTTATCTGGAAAGATGAGCAGTGGGGACTTTTTGAGGCATAAAGTTTAAAAAATATGGAAATGTAAAAAGTAACACAGAAAAATCACCATTCCCCAAGTTCCTTCTCCAGAAGTAGCCACTGTTCGCAATATATTTATACATCAAGATTCTTAAGTGCTACAACAAAAAATGGCTGATTTAAGCAGGAAAGGAAAACAAATGGTCCTGAACCTGCTATTTTTGACCTTATGATGATGCAAAAGTGATATGCATTCAGTAGAAACCATACTTCAAATTTGGAATTTTGATCTTTTCTTGGGCTAGTACCACTAGTGTGCAAAACAGTCCTCTCTCATGATGCTGTGCAGCACCAGCAAACCACAGCAACCTGTCACCCACACAGTCACTAGGGTAGACGACAGATACCTAACAGTGTGTGGTGTTGCCAGTGTTTTTGGCTATTATGTTCTGTGTTTTTACATGCCATCATGTCTACAAAATTCCCATCTGAATGTCCTGCTTCTGGGAAGGAGAAAAAGAGGAAGGCATTTACTCTTGAGGTAAAACCCAAGATAATCTCCCAAGTGTAAACTGTAAGTGTTCTAAGCACATTTAAGGTATGCTAGGTTAAGCTATGGTGTTGGGTAGATTAGGTATATTAAATACATCTTTGACTAGCAATATTTTCAACTGACAATGGATTTATCAGGATGTAAACCCATGGTATGTTAAGCAGAATGTGGGAGCTTTCAGAATCTTCAAAAGGGAGAACAGAGTTGAGGATAAGGCAGCCAGGGGGCAATAAGGCATGACTCCCAAAATTACACTGAGGATATTGCTGTCATGGCCATGGTAAGAGAGTTGCTGTAGCTTCCTTCGCTGACATTGTTCTTCAGCAGAAAGTGCGTGTCGGTTCTGGCACTGCAGTCATTGCTTCCCAGGCACTTGATCCTTCGGCCACAGCTAGGTCTCTGCGTGTCCGGGCTGGGGCTTGGCAAGGACGTCTCGGGAAGCAACTCTGAGATTTTCAGAGACAAAGTTGACAAAAGGATGAGTAGGGAATCTGGAGCCAATTTTGGGGGGTTCCAATTTGTTCTTCTATTTATTGATTGTAACTCTAGGAAGTTTACTTAGTCATTCTGTCTCAATTTCCTTTTTTAAAAAAACATAGATAATAGTTGTAATGTGGTCATATGAAAATTAAACATTATTCTTGGCAATTGCTTAGAAAGGTTCTTGATGCACAGTAAACACATAAAGTGTTAGCTATTGTCAGTAGTTCAGATTATGTAGTGAAACAATTCTACTTCCCACTAAGACTGGTAGGATGGGGAGGATTATACAAACTTAGGAGTTTCTACAGTAGAAACTGGTCCTAACCAGTAAGAATGACAGTATTCACTATTATATGTATCCATACATTTGCACTTAAAACATTTATGCCTGTTTGTGTATGCACATTTGTGTGTGTACATTTCAGTTAGGATACTCGACTTAGACCTAGCTCAAACTACCTCAGACAGAAAGGATACCAATTTATTGGCTTTTGTAATCAAACTACAGAGAGGGCAGGGATGCAGCTAGGTGAGGACAGCTGGAAGCATAGACTTCAATGTCACTGTCTCTTTTTTTTTCTGTCTCTCTGCCTCTCTTGGTGTATCAGTATCATTCTCATAGTCCATTCTTCTACAAGACAGACAATTACTATCTCTGGCAACATATAGGCTTCATACGTCTCTATTTCAGCATCAAAGAGGAGATGGAAACATCTTTGCTCTGATGCCTTGGCAAAGCATTCTGGCATTGGGCTTCCGTCCCTCACTGTGTCATGAAAAGTCCTACCATCAGGGAACTCGAAGGCTCTTACTAAGACCACTTGTTTGAAATTTGTGACGAACCCTTTCCGGGAGAAGTGGGGGAGGAATTACCTGTCAGGCAGTTTTATGTACTTTATGTATAATCAATCCTTGTGGAAAGTTAAAAATTCCTTTATATTTAAAAATATGTTTTTAGCCCTGGCTGGTGTGGCTCAGTGGATTGAGCATGGGCCTGCGAACCACACAATCATGGTTCGATTCCCACTCAGGGCACATGCCTGGGCTGCAGGCCAGTTCCCAGCAGGGGACTCACAAGAGGCAATCGTACATTGATGTTTCTCTCCTTCTCTCCTTCCCTTCCTATCTAAAGATAAATGAATAAAATATTTTAAAAAATAAAATAAAAATATGTTTTAAAATGGCAATAAAAGTACACATAACAAAAGTACTAGGTACTGAATTTTAAAACCTTGGTGATCAGCAGTGTGCTAACTTGGGCTGCCAAGTTAACTCATATGGTTTCTTGGAATAAACTTCCATCAACTTTTAACTGTAGACTCTCCTGAGTTTGCAAGGGAGCTTTGAAAAGCTGTTACTATTTGCAACCACTTCTCTGTGTGAATAAATTCTCTGCAAACAGAACAAAATACGAAAAAAAATACCCACAAAAATATAGGGATATTGCTAGCAGTGCAACTGTCGTCTACCTAATTTCTAAGTTTGTGTCCGGCAAAACTGCTGATTGTTCTCATTGACTTCATATTAAGTAAATGTCTTACTTTTAATTTATGAAATTAATATATACTACAAATTTCACTTTCTGATGATTTATTTTCTTGTAAGATTTTGTTTAAAAGGATTCTACCACTAAAAATTTGAAAGCCAGTGAATTAGAGCAGGGATTAGCAAAATTTCTGTAAAGGGCCAGATAGTAAATAGCTTAGGGTTTGTTGCCTGTATGGTCTCTGTTGCAATGACTCAGCTCTGCCATTGTAGCATGAAAGTAGGTGTAGACAATACAAAAATGAACTATGAACTGTTACAATAAAACTTTATTTAAAAAGCAAGTGTCAGGGTTCCAGCCAAAATGGAGGCAGAAGTAGAAATATTTCACTTCCTCACACAACCAAAAGGGTATAACAATCAATTTAAAAGCTAAAAAGAACCTGAACTGCCAGAAAATTAAACTGCATGGGAGTCCAACAACCAAGGAGTTAAAGAAACATTTATGCCAAATAGTAGGAGGGGCAGAGATGGGCACCCAGGGCAGAGAGGACGTGTGGCAAGGTGCCAGATGGCAAGAGCAAGGTGGGGTCTGGCTGACTGGGTACCCCACATTTGCACATGAATAAGCTGGGAGGAACAAATGGGGAGTGAGACAGACTGTGAAACCTGGAGTTTCAGCTCAAGAAACTGAAGACCCAAAACCTCTGGCTGTAAGAACCTGTGGAGGTTCTGGTGGTGGAATAAATGCCAAGTCTCACAGGAAAGTCTATTGGAGAGACCCACAGGGTTCTATAATGTACACAAACCCACCCACCTGGGAATCAGCATGAGAAGGGCCCAATTCACTTGTGAGTAGTGGGGGAAATGACTGAAAGTGGGACAAGAGCCAAGTAAGCGAGCAAGCGGCATTGTTCCCTTTGACCCTGCCTTGACAGACAGCACCACAATGCAGTGATATGGGTTGCCCCACCCTTGTGAATACCTAAGGCTCTGCCCCTTACAAGGGAACAAGTATGCCAAGACAAAGAAATATGACCCAATTGAAAGAACAAATCAAAACTCCAGAAAAAGAACTAAGCAATGAGGAGATAGCCAACCTATCAGATGCAGAATTCAAAGCACTGGTAACCAGTAGGTTCACAGAAATGATTGAGCTCAGTCAGAAAGTGAAGGAAGAAATGAAGTCTATACAAAGGAAAATATACAGAAAAGGAAACAGGGACATGGATCAACAATTTGGAACAAAGGAAGAAATAAACATTCAACTGCAGCAGAATGAAGAAAAAAGAATTCAAAAAAGTAAGCAGAGGCTTAGGAACCTTCAGAACAACATTAAATGTTTTAACACCCAAAACTTTGGACTGCCAGAGGAGAAAAGGAAGAGCAACAAATTGAAAACTTACTTGAACAAAAAATGAAAGAAAACTTCCCCAACCTGGAGAAGGAAATAGACTTTCAGAAAGTCCAGGAAGCTCAGAGAGTCCAAAGAAATCAAATTCAAGAAGAAGTAGACCGAGGCTCATCATAATTAGATTACCCAAGATTAAAGATAAAGAGAGAATCTTAAGAGCAGCAAGAGAAAGGAGACAGTTACCTACAAAGGAGTTCCCATTAGTCTATCAGCTGATTTCTCTAAAGAAACTTTACAGGCAAGAAGGGGATGGAAAGAAATATTCAAAGTCGTGAAAGGCAAGGACCTCCATCCAGGGTTAATTACTTGTTCTAGCAAAGCTTTCATTTAGAATGAAAGGGCAGACAAAGTGCTTCCCAGATAAGATCATGGTAAAGGAGTTTGTTATGACCAAGCCCTTATTATATGAAATGTTAAAGGGACTTATCTAAGAAAAAGAAGAAGATCAAAACTATGGACAGTACAATGACAACAAACTTACAACTATCAACAACTGAACCTAAAAAACAGTAACAAAAATTCAGCAAACAACTGGAACAGGAACAGAATTCCAGAAATGGAGATCACATAGAGGGTTATCAGTGGGGAGGGGGTAGGAGTAGGAGACAGTTACAGGGAATAAGAAGCATAATTGGTAGGTAAAAAATAGACAGGGGGAGGTTAAGAATAGTATGGGAAATGGAGAAGCCAAAGACTTTATATGTACAACCCATGGACATGAACTAAGCTCAGGGGGAATGCAGGAGTGTGGGGGAGGGGATGCAGGGTGGAAAGAAATAAAGGAGAGAAAAAAATTAGAGCAACTGTAATAGCAGAACCAATAAAATATACTTAAAAAAGAAAGTGTCAGAAAAAATTTAAAAACACACACACACAGAGAAGTAGAAATGGAATACCCCAGGCGATAGTCGCTCACTGCTTTTGTACATAAAATGACTTTTCTAACATACAATTAATGCCCAGTGGATCAAAAGACTGTAATTCTTTGTGTTTTTGTAAATTTTTATTGAATTTATTGTGGTAACATTAGTTAATAAAATTATATAAGTTTCAGGTGTACAGTTCTAAATATATTATCTGTATATTGCATTGTGTTCACCACTCCAAGAAGACTGTAATTCTGAGTCATAAAACATACATAACTCAAAATTGGTATATTTATATAGATACACAAATAAAATACATATGAAATTAAAGAGAAAATAATAAAAGCAAGTGTCAGACTGGATTTGGTCCTTGGGCGGGTAGTTGCCAGCCCCTGTTAGATTGGACTGTCCAAATTGGCTACCTAGTTAACTGTTAGTGAAGGAAGCAAATGAGCTGCCCTTTCATTCTGTGTTAACAGTTTCTTTCTAGAGGGGTCTTCTAAACTGTGGCAATTTTAGTGATGTTACCTTGTGGGCAGTTGAATTAAAATGGTGTTTTCCCACATTGTTTCTGAAGTATACCAACTTTAAATTAGCCCAAATGTGTAGCTGTTTTAATGCTCTTTAACATAAAATAATTGCATGCCTTATGTTTGATGATGATTTTTTTTATGGTGCAGATTTATTTACTCATTAACTGATCCCTCATTTCTAATCTCCTTGGCTAGAGTAAGTGTCGAGTTCAAAGTAGGCGTACTAATCTAACCTTCCAAATTGATGTTTCTTTTTCTTTTGCTCGCAGTAGCTTGGGTCATCTGAAAAAAATCTTGAGTAAATGTATTACTTGTCACTAGCTAAAAACTGTCATCATTAACTTGATTAATCAAATGCTGCTCTTAAAGATGGATTGAAACACAAAATAGCCAGCCTGGTTCCACATAATGAAGAGATTAATTTGACATAAGACAACCAATTTAGTATTACTAAACGATCATTCTTTACTTAGAAGGCCATCAATTAGTATTATTTTCTTTGATGTACTATTTTGTCTTTCTAACAAGAAATGATGATTTCCTCAAAAGTTAATCTGCTTTCCTTAACCATAAGAGGATATTTATCTCAGGACTCTCAAATTCCAAAATCTGAAACTCTGTCCTATGATTAAAGAAGAAATTAATGGTGGATTAAAAGCTTACAGTGCCATTCTTTATTTTAGCATATTGCTAATTTTCTTCTTGTAACATGATTAGGGATATGGTAGTAGGAGGCAAAGCAAGAGAGACCCCAAAGGTCTCTGTTCTTTCTTCCTTCAAATGGAGATTTTAAAAATATATTTAATACATATTACATATATTATATATTACATAGATACATAAAGTATATGTATTAGCTTGGCCAAAGAGTCCATTTAGTTTTATCCATAAAAATAAGACATGCTTTTCTTTTCTTTTTTAAGACACGCTTTTCATTTTCACTAATAACTTTATTGATTTGGATGTTTTGAGTATGTTGGCAATCTTCCGCATTGTACAATGTTGATTTTTCTCAATCACTATCTCAGTTTGATCAGTACCGATTTCAACCGCTCTACCCAACTGTGGAGCATTGTCTAGTAAGAAATCTCCAGCACAAAACTTCCCAAACCACTTTTGGCATGTTCGCTCAGTCACAGCACCTTCTCCACACACTGCACGAGTCTTTTTTCATGTTTCAGTTGCATTTTTATCTTTCTTGAAATAATAAAAAGCATAATATGCTGGAAGTGTTGCTTATTTTTTCCATCTTCAATATTAAAAAGGCTGCACAGAAATTCACTTATTTTGATGGTTTTTTTAATGCATGCTGATGACAACTGTCACAATACAAGCTAGCAAAATTGTTTCTAATAAAGTTAAAGACAACTAAGTGCTACTAGAGCCATATTATGAAAAAAAAAACCACAAACGAACTTTTTATATACACACACACTGAGATGTGAATTGTGCATCAACTTGCAAAGAAGTAAATTAGCTTTTACCACTTTTTTTTGGTGTATGGGGCAGTTGTGAGAGGTTTTTTATAAAGTAAAAAGACTATTAAGTCACAGTATTGATTTTCTTTATATGGCTGATTTTGAAGCAACTGAGAGAGGCATATTCAGGAGGTTTATGTGGCATATGGATTTTTTGATCATCCCCTATTGAGTAGCATTGTTTATTATGATGGGAAGAAAGAGCAGCAAACATCTCATTAACTAACTTAGGGCTAATGATGCATTCTGGATGTTGTGATTACTGTGAGAAGTTGAATTTGATGTTAAAGAGTGCTGAATTAGATTTCAAATGCCAGACTTTAGCAATTTTTAAAAAGAGAGAGATGCTGTTTCATTAATAGTTCATGGAAATTTACCACTTGAAAGGCTGATCTGTTGTTTTAGAACTTATTATGGGCTATGAGATGGCATGCCATTTATGAATTTGACAGATTGTTGAAATATGGTGTATGTATATGTGAGTGTGTTTACAAGAGAGAGAGACAGAGAGAGAGAGAGAGAGAGAGATCCTCCCAGAATGCTGTGTGTGTGAAGTGTGTATATGTTCCTGGCAAATGTGTGAATGGCTGGTGTTTCTGATTCCTGGTGATGGTGAAACTGTTCCAGGATTCCAGAGACTTTCAACATGGACAAGAAAACCATGATGATAGCCTAAGACAGACTTTCCTGGCTCTGTAACTCCTCTTGCAAACTTTCACTCTATCAATGAAGCAGGATAACAATATAATAAAAAGCAGTTATTAAACATTATTTGGTGATGCAGACACAAGCCCTCAGTGTCCGTGGCAGTATGGATGAGATACAAGACAAATTCACATGGACAACTGAGGGCTGCGGAAGAAAAGGGATGGCAGGACTCCTTTCTCAAGCCTGAGAAAGCTCCCCACTGTTTCTCAAGGGGAGAGCGCCCCGACCCTTGCCTTGACAAGTTTTACTGGGTTCAATTTGCACATGAATACAGGTAATGTTCATTAATTAATTGTTCATTAACAATAGATAACATACAAAGAACTCTGAGGGCCTATTTTGAGTCAGGGTCAGATAGTTAAAGAGCCATAAAACTTTGGGGAACAAACTCACTTCCTGCTTGGACCCTTATCATTTAATTGAGAGCATTCTAAACAAAGCAGGTTTCACAGGATTTCACATATTCTTTTTTAGGCCTGAACACTCTAGGGAACCCGCCCTTTCCATCCCAGGGTAGCACCCACCATTGGCATTGTTCCAGGCTTAAGTCAGGTAGGGAAAGTAAGGCAGCCAAGGGATTAGGAGACTTCTTGCAGACAGAATGAGGACTCAGGCTATGTCAAAGCCGAGGGGTGAGGATCCATCACCCTCTTTTGCTATAGCCCCCCAAGTCCTTCCCTGGGGGCCCCCGTGATTGTGCCTGTCTTAGGTCATTCGCCCCATGGGGAATCTTACCCATCATTGGCTAACCTATCATGCACTGGGGGCCAGGCAGGATGAAGAAAAAGGAGCAGAAGCAGTGCTCCTGCCAGGGAGATAAGCTTTGTCTTCTCAGTGGCTTATGGTCCAAAAGTCACTCACTCAGCCTTAGCAATAGGGGGTGAGGGTTACAGCTTCTGCAACCAGGCAGGGCAGTTCCCAACACTTTGGGTCCCCAGTATTTGGATATCCACATTAATGATCTTAAGGTATCTTTTCTCTCCACAAGGCAGGATTCCTGTTTTGAATTGGGTCCACAATAGAAGTGGTCAAAACTTTCCTTGTTCCTAATCTGAAGGAGTCCATAGAGAATAAACATTTCAAAATTGTTTAATAGATTTTTGAAACTTGTTTACCAAGAGGATAATGCTAGACTACGAGCCAGGACTATTGTATTCTAGTCCTATCGCCACTCATAAGCAGTGTGTCACCTTGGGCAAGTTTCCTAGTTTTTCTAGAGGTTGAAAAAGTATAGATTTATTGCTCAGATAGAAAGTGGGCAACATAAGAGGACAACATAAGAAGAATATATTAATATTTTAATAGTGTTCAGAGGCATAAGGATGAACAGTTATAGAAAATATGTACTTGAGGGAAAATAAGTTTATCATTGAGAATGAATTCTCACAAAGCTGAGAATCTGTTAGGAATCGATGATTTCTATCTACCCATTTATTTCTCATTTCTTAAAAGCAAAAAACATTTCTTCCTGCCTTTTCTGCAGCCCTTTCTCCTGATTACAAAGAGAGATTTTTCTTTTGTAGAAAATTTGGAAAATACAGAAAATCACAAGGAAGAAATAAAAGCAATTTTTCTACCCAGAAATAAAGCCCTTAAGATTTTATATTATTTTTTAACAAGATTTTATTCATTTATCTTTAGAGGGGAAAGAAAGGAGAGAGGGAGAGAGATATCAATGTATGGTTGCCTCTCGTGTGTCCCCCGCTGGGAACTGGCCTGCAACCCAGGCATGTGCCCTGACAGGGAATCAAACCGCGATCCCTTGGTTTGCAGGCCCGTGCTCAATCCACTGAGCTGCTCCAGCCAGGGCAGATTTTATATTCTTATAGTTTTCTTTTTACTGAATGCAGTATTTTCAGTGTATTGTTTATATTTCATAATATACTGTGAACATTGTCTCACATTGAGTATTCTTCTAAAATACTTTAAAAATAAATGCATAATATTCTAGAATATGCAACTGTTAAACATGGTTTTTTTTTCTGTCACAAAATGTTCTTTGCCAAAAAATTTGGAAAATACAGAAAACAGAAAGAAAACAATGATAATTTTATTACCCCTATAAATTAATCTTTTATTCCAATGTGTTTCCCTATGCATATTCACTGTATGTATAATTTGTTTTTTGTCTTTATGTTTAAAGTATGGTGTACATGTTTTTCTGTATTATTCAAATTTATTATGCTACATACTAGCACTAAAACTTATAGCTGTTTTATATTATGCAGTTAATATTTGTAATTAATATTTCCTTGTGATTATGTATATAACATATGCAATTATGTTTTACAGTTTAGGCACTTAACATTTATTGAGCTTCTATTATATGCTCAACACTTGGCATACACATGTGAACCCAACAGATGGTACAAATCATGATTGATAGTATATAGTATATATTACTTCCTAATATTTTTGTTTCTATTATCAATATATCTTTACATGTGAACTAATATTTTGATTCTGTCATTGTGAATAGCTGCAGTGTAATCCAATTGTATCATCATTTGGATATTTTCCTGAGAATATTGTGATAAATATGCTTAGAGTCAATTTTGTTTTTCAAATTATTGGTTATTTACCCATGTTAATTACCTAGAGTGTAATTTTTATTACAAGGCATATGTCTAAGGCTGTTGATGTCTCCTGCCAAAATGCTACTCAGAAAGATTGTATCAATTTTCATTCCTGATAGCAATGTATAAGGGCTAAATTCTCAGGCAAAAAATAGCATATTAATTGGTAATTTTTATATCTTTAATTACTGGTAAATTGATTTTTTCCTAAATGTTTATTGACCACTTGCATTTCTTTATTGGTAAAGTATTTTTCAAGTCATTTGGTCATTTTGGGGGAGGATATTTATAATTTTTTATGTTGATTTATATAAATTTTTAGAACATTAAAGTCATTAATTATTTTTCTATTTTATATATTTCCTGTCTGTAGTTTGATATAATTTTACTTATTGTATTTTTGAAATTCAGAACTAGTATATTTAATGCAGTCAAATCCATCAATTTTTTAATTTATATTGCTGCCTTTGGTTTTATGCCAGGAAGTCCCCCCTCCTCCCATCACTCCTGGCTTATATATATTTAAAAATTATGCAATTTCACCCTAGCTGGTGTGGCTCAGTGGATTGAGTGCTGGCCTGCGAGCCAAAGGATCACCAGTTCAATTCCCACTCAGGGCACATGACTGGGTTGCAAGCCAGGTCCCCAATAGGGGGCGTGCAAGAGGCAACCATGCACTGATGTTTCTCTCTTTCTTTCTAATTCCCTTCCCCCTCCCTAAAAATAAATAAAATCTTTAAAAAATTAAATTTACACAATTTCATTTTAAAATTTAAATTAGTAATTTAAGTGAAAATTATTTATTTTGGTAAGTAAAAATGTAAGGAGCAACTTTCTTTTTTAAATCCTCACCTGAGGACATGTTTATTGATTTTGGGGTGGGGGAGGTATATATATATCTGTATAGATAGGCAAATAGAGACAGGGAGAGAGAGAGAGTGAGTAAACATCTACACATTTATGTGAGAGAAATATCAATCTGTTGTCTTCCACATGCACCCTGACTGGGGATCAAACCCACACCCTTGGTGTGTAATGTGTCCTGACCGAGGACAGAACCCATTAGTGCATAGTGCACAGGACAACTGACACTCTTCTCAACTGAGGCACCTGGCCAGGGTGGTTAATTTTTTATTCCTCCTAAATAGCTAACCATGGATTTCACTACCACTTATTAAATACTTATTAAATGATTAATGCTTTCCATGCTGCTTTGATGTGACACTTTATATATGTTGAATGTATTGGTAGGGTTTCAGTACTGCTCTTTTATTTAATGTATGGTTGTTGCTTATTTTAACCTGTAGCAGTAAAATTCTCATTTGTCACTCTCATTTTTTTTTACTTTTTAGTGTTTTCTTGGTTTTACCTTTTATTCTTTCAGATGCATTTTTATTCTTTATTCAAATATACTCTTTTTTAAAATTTATCTTTTATTTATTATTTTTTCTTTTTAAAATATTTTATTGATTATCCTATTACAGTTGTCCCATTTTTTGCCCCCTTTATTCCCCTTTGCCCTGCACCCTATCCCCCTACCTGCATTCCCACCACTTAGTTCATGTCCATGGGTTGTACACATAAGGTTTTTGGCTTCTCTATTTCCCATAGTATGCTTAGCCTCCCCCTGTCTATTTTGTACCTACCAATTATGTTTCTTATTCCATGTACCTTTACCCCCATTCTCCCCCTCTCCCTCCCCTCTGATAACCCTCCATGTGATCTCCATTTCGGTGATTCTGTTCTCATTCTAGTTGTTTGTTTAGTTTGTTTTTATATTTTTTAGGTTCAGTTGTTGATAGTTGTGAGGTTTTTTTTTGTCATTTTACTGTTCATAGTTTTGATCATCTTATTTTTCTTAGATAAGTCCCTTTAACATTTCATATAATAAGGACTTGGTGATGATGCACTCCTTTAACTTGACATCATCTGGGAAGCACTTTGTCTGTCCGTCTATTCTAAACAATAGCTTTGATGGATAAAATAATCTTGGATGGAGGTCCTTGCCTTTCATGACTTGGAATACTTCTTTCCAGACCCTTTCTTGCCTGCAAGGTTTCTTTAGAGAAATCAGCTGATAGACTAATGGGAACTCTTTTGTAGATAACTGTCTCCTTATCTCTTGGTGCTTTTAAGATTCTCTTAATCTCAGATAAATAAATATTCCCTTATCTTTAATATTGGGTAATGTAATTATGATGTGCCTTGGTATGGGTTTCCTTAAGTTCAAATTCTCTGGGACTCTCTGAACTTCCTGGACTTCCTGGAAATTTATTTCCTTCTCCACACTGGGGAAGTTCTCCTTCATGATTTGTTCAAATGAGTTTTCCATTTTTTGCTCCTCCTCTTTTCTTCTGGCAGCCTTATGATTGGGATGTTGGAAATTTAATGTTGTTCTGGAGGTTCCTAAGCCTCTGCTTACTGTTTTGAATCCTTCTTTCTTCATTCTGTTGCAATTGAATGTTTATTTCTTCCTTCCAGTCCAAATCATTGATTTGAGCCCTGGTTTCTTTTCTTTCACTGTTGGGAATTGCCCTGCCTGGTTTCAGAAGCTGTAACCCCCCGTGGCTAAGGCTGAGTAAAAGACCTTGGGACCATAAGCCACTAAGGAGACAAAGTTTATCTTCCTGGCAGGGGCTCTGCCTCTGCCTGCTTTACTTCACCCTGCTTGGACAAAGGATCCAGTCATTTGCTCTAGGTGAATGACTCGTTAGCAATGACAGGTAAGATTTTTCAAGGGAGGGATGACCTAAGACAGAAAACTGCTAGTTTTCTGGCAGTTCTGGTTATTTTTTTGTTTTTAAATTTGTTGTCATCCTTCTTTTGGATGTTTCATGGGGGCAAAGTATATCTCCCTATGCCTCCATCTTGGCCAGAAGTTCCTAAGATTTACTTTTTAAAGCTTGAAAGTTTTAAAAGAATGTTTTAAAATAGCTGATTGGATAACCGTTTCTCCCTCTCTTCTCTTCTTAATTTTCTACTTTGGATCATGTATTAGAGATTTTTGACTTTTATATTTTAAATTTCATTAAAATTTACTTGAGGTTTTACTACATAGTCAACTGTTATAAATGTTTTATTAGTTTTTGAAAATAATGTATTCTTTGTTGGTACAAAATTCTCTCATGTAAAACTTAAATCACAGCTTTTAAAATCTTGTATTGAAATATACTGTTTAAAACAATTATGTTTTGTTTCATTTGATCTGTCGGTTTCTAATAGAAGTATGTTAAAGCTTCTCTCTAAGATTGAGAATGTGTCAAATTACTCTTTCCTTTTAAACAGTTTTATTATATTTTTAGGTACATAATGGTTCACAACAGTTTCATATTCTTGATAATTAGTGATGATATTCTTTGACCTATTTTGAATTTTGAATTTGATTCTATCTTGTCAGATATGGCCATGCTGACTTACATTTTAGCTTTTTTTCTGGCTTAGCTTTATTGTTTCTTAATGATTTTATATTAAATAAAATACTGAGAATAGTTTTAATGCTGAAATACTGTAAAAGGATTATACTAAAAACATTTATTACCTATTTTTCCCCTCTGCTGCTCCCCAAAGATACCACTTTCAATTATTTTAGCTATTTTTTCTGGTATTTGCCTCAAAATTTAGAAATAATGTGCTTATATGGTTGTTGGCTTGATATTATCCAAGAAAAAAAGAACTTATCTATATTCTCTCAGAGTTTTAACTTTTGGTTAAATAAACATTCAGTGTTACTTCACAAGTAGCTAACAAATACAGCTAACTTACTGAGTACTTAGTATATGCCAGGTGTATCTTTAAGTGCTTACATTCACTAATTAATACCATCATCACAATAATCCTAGTGGATAAGCATAATTATGATTCATTTATCCATTTTATAAATGGGAGGACTAAGGCTCCAAGTTAGTTACCTTATTACGACTATGTATTTTCACTGTCGAGCAAAAGAAAACTGTGACTATGTTTCCTTTCTTATTCAGCATTTTGGTTTTCTTGCAGTTTCATTTAAAATATGCTTTATTTGCTTCACATTAATTCTTTCCTGAAAGTAAATATAGAACCCCTTTGAATATCATTGTCTTCATGGTCAAAACAGACTATAATAGGTATCCATGCTGGCCCCCTTCCTCCCACTCATCCCTTCTGGAGTCTTATGTCCTCTTGCTTCAATTTGGAATGATTACTTTTTAAGCCTGCACTCTTGTGCTAGATTTCTTATATCCTAAGTCACATATTGTTTTCTTTCATGCTCCTGTGCTGAATTTTGTTCTCCAATAGTTTCCTGAGAAATGGTACAGAGAGATATATTTACAGATTTCCATGGATATATATATATATAACCTCAAACCTATTTTGATTGAATATAGAATTCCAAATTGGAACTAATTTTCTAACAGTATTTTGAAAGCATTGATTTAATTCTTTCTAGTTTTGAATATCATTCTTGAGAAGCCTATTACCATTTAATCTCGTAACCTTTGTACTTAACTTTTTTTTCTACGTGGAAGATTTTATGACTGTTTTTATTCAAATATGGTGACAGTTTCATGATGGTGTATCTTTGTGTCTATCTTATCTCATTTAATATGATGGGCATTTTTTCTCGTTTATTTATTGTTCCAGACCTTTTTAACATAGAGTTTTATATCCTTATTTTCTTTTTTAAAGATTTTATTTATTTATTTTTAGAGAGAGGGGAAGGGAGGAAAAAAGAGAGAAAAAGAATCATTAATGTGTGGTTGCCTCTCATGCATCCCTTACTGGGGACCTGTCCTGCAACCCAGGCATGTGCCCTGACTGGGAATCGAACCTGTGACTCTTTGATTTGCAGGCTGGCATTCAATCCACTGAACCACACCAGCTAGGGCTGTATCCTTATATTCTAAAAATATTTTTTACATTATTTCTTTGCTACTTTACTCTCTACCCTCTTCTTTGTTTTGTTTCCTTGAACTTTTCCTTAGATATTCACCTGTTGTCCATCATTTTGCTGTTTTGTTCTACTTTCAAGGAGATTTCACCAACTTTATCTATAGGTTCTTTTGCTATCAGAATTTTAATTTTAAGAACTTTTTTGTGGTTTTGAGTGCTCCTTATAACATACTATTCTGGCCTAATTTCAGTGGTGCAATATGTTTTATCTCTCAGAGTAAACGTAGTTGTTTAAAAGAAAACTGTCTTCTGCTTCTTACATTACATTGTTCATATTTCATCTAAGTTGCCCTCTCCCACTCCTGTTATTATGTTTTAGTCTCCTAACTTTTCTCAAATACCTGTTGATTTTTGGTTGTGCATACCCATTAAGGAGTGAGGATAACCAAAACCTTCATTTTTGCATATTTATTTGACTGGGCTCTGTAGTCTGGTGGCTTCACCACAGACCAAGACTGATTTGGTGATGTTGATTTTTCACTGAGAATACAAAAGTATAAGAATCTGTAGGGTTTTTTCCTCTCTCTCTTTTTAAAGGGATCCTTCCATCTCCCTTTTGCAGTTGTAAATCTGGCTGCCAAAGTTCTGAGGTTATGGGTCTTCCCATGTTGGTATGTAGACTTTTACTTAGTTTTTCTATTTTCAATTTCGTGACTCTTTCACCCCTGTGAGTGTATTGGACCCACCTTCAAACCCTTAACTCAGTCGCAATGGCAAACTCCCTTTTCCCATAAGAGGTAACAAATTCACAGGTCTTGGGGGTGAGGACCTGGCCATCGCTGGGAGGCTGTTATTCTGGCTGACATTCCCAGCTGGGATGGCTGTGTGGCGCTCCTGTTGCTTCTTGTCACCTTGAAATTACCTGGAGGCTCTCCTGTTTCTCTGGCCTGTACCCAACTCAGGAGTCTACCTTGTCAGAATTCCAACTGTAACACCAGTTCTCCTGGTTCTATTCTGGGGACAGTTTTGGAGTCAGAAGACCCAAGAAAATGTGTTTTTTTTAACCTCCCCCATTGATTAGTTTTTGTTTTTATTTTTATTTTTTGCCAAGTGCTTATGCCCTTCTTGTCAAGCTGCTCTCAGTGCTTCTAATCTTTATGGGTCCTCTGTTAGATCAGAGAGAGTGGATGTGAGGATCAGTGTTTCATGCTTGGTTATATACTTTATTTTATTATTCAGTCATAGTCCACACTCAATATCATTCTTTACTACTTTCAGATGTACAGCATAGTGGCCAGAAAACTGTGCACTTCACAGAGGGGTCCCCCCGGCATGCCGAGCACCCACCTGGCTCCACATACAGGCACCATGACACTATTGGTTACATGCTTTAAAGGCAACCAACCTTGAGCCACTGACTTGTCTTCGACCCATGTTCTTCCAACATTCTCCTACTGATAAGATATAGAAGATAAAGATGCAAAAACAACTTTATAATAATCACTTGGGGTCACTGAATAGAGGAAGAGGCAGCAATGCAACTCGACTTTTATGAGAACATTTTAGTGCTCCAGCTATATTCTGTGTCAAGACATCTGCCTGGTGGGAGGGAGTCATAAGGTGTGATGATAATGTAGACCATATTAAAAGGGCACATTAAAATGATTCACTGAAATATGTGTTCTGGGAGCTGTAAATTCTCAATACCTGTTAAGTCTCTGCCAAGAATAGTCATCATGTTATAGAAACAAACCAATTCTCAAAGTTACTAAAGCTGGAAGCCTTCAGTGTCTTGTTGCGTGGGATTCAAGTGTTACATGTAATTTTGTCAGTACCCACATCAGAGGAGAATGTATTTGTAGTAGCTGTTCCTGTGGCAGAGAAAACAAGGTCAGACAGCGGAGAAGAGCCCCATCTCTTCATTGACAGCCTCTTCTTGTTGGCTTTATAGTCTCCAGAACCGTCTGCTTGTTTGGATCTGCAGGTGGCACCTCTCCTCTGCTTCTGGCACTGCAGTAGATTTACAAATTTTTTTCTGTAATTTTTGAATTTGGGGGGTGATATTTTATTGTTCTATCATTTATGAGCTATTCCAAATAGGAATAGTCAGCCCACTTTTTAAAGAAAAGTAAGCATAGTTATAACAGCTATTAAGAGTAGTAAACACACACAAGTCAATGTCACACCTGCTCAGCTCCTCTGGCCTGTCAAGGAAATGTGCACGTTTGTTCCCAGTGTTTGGATCACTGAAGAAATGCCACGAGCTTTAAACATGTAATTGTTACTGCCATACTCGAGAAGGAAGACAAGAAAAAAATGATGACAATTGTGGCATGTTTGTTCTTTTGGTAGCAGTAACTTAGCCAGATTTTTTCTACATGATGTATGTAGCAAATGCCTCTGGCGTCCCATGTCACATCTCCTCAGCCCACCTCTGTTTTTAGCTGCAGCTGCAGTAGACAGTTCCATGCAAGTTCACACTCACCTTGTGCTGACAGCGCCTCGCTTCATGTGTGCGCGGTGTGTCGTTCTGCTCTCTTCCCCAGGGCTCTCTCAGATGCCACAGGAGCCTGCTCATTCCCTGTGCAAGTGCATCCGATACATATGGGGATGGGGGATGTTAATGCTCCCAAGGTCAGCCCCGAACTGGTGTGGGTCAGAACTCAATGGATAACTGCTCCAGCCTCTTGCTATGGGGGCAGACAATTCTAGGGGGCATTGAGTTTGCTTCTCAAGTGGTCCTGACTGGGTCAAGTCCCCCTTGCCCAAAGTAGGGAGCTTAGTAATGCAGCCATATTTGCATTTTTACCTCTTTCTTCCTTCATTCTCCTGGATCCTTTATCCCTGCTTCCTGGAATCACGTGTACCCACAACCTTGCCTCAGGCTCTGCTTTTGATGGAACCCAAACTAAGACAACATCTTTACCTGTTTACTCCAGAATTTTAATGAAGCTTTAAATAAGATTGAGGTGCTTCACAGCTGGCCATAGCCATATGGGGGTTGTAGAGAAAGGGTAGGGAATACCATTAGGGTTCTCAATATGTTTTATTGACACTCGGAAACATCATAACAAATGAGAGCATCGCTGCTGAGTGATTCTAGTTCATCAGTATCCCAGGGCTGCAGCAATGTGGATAAAAAGTGTAGGGGTGAGGCAAATAGCTGTTTATCACATGTCTCCTATAGGGCTTTATTTATGGATTACATTCAATGCCCTGAATAACCGTTAAAGATTGACATTACAATTCCCCCTTTATAAAAGTCCGAGGATAAAACAATTAAATAACTTGCCCAAGGCCACAATAACCAGTATATGGCAGATTTCAGTTGCAGTGATTCCTCTTTGAAATCTGTTCTTGATTATATCGCTTCACTGGTAGTAATTTAAAATGGGTAATGTTGTTTTTGATCCACATATTCAGTATTTTCAAACTTTATTTAAAAATAATACACATGGTACAAAATTTAAAGATCCATAAAGTTATAGTTGAAAATTTTATCCCCTTCCATCACTGTTCCAGGCCTATTTAGGAAGTGTCCATAAATCAGTTTCTTTCATTCTTCCAAAGATATGCTTTATGTGTATGTATTATTTATTTTTAATTTTACACATACTGTGCACATTGCTCTTTGCTTTGCTATTTTCACTTAAACTCTCTTGAGATCATTTTAATTGAATCGCAGAGAGCTGATTCATTATTCTTAACTGTTACAGAATATTCCATTGTATGGATATATCCTAACATTTTTTTATCTGTTAAATTTTATCATAGAAAAACTCAATACTTTTTGAAGCTGGTGGAACCATTTATTTAAAAAATTTTCCAAACAAATCAGTGGCATAAATTATCTATAAGTTATAAAACATAAGGAACAACAATAAATGGTCCTTTGATTTGTTAATGTATAGGAAATTTTGAACTGATTAGAAGTTAAACTCACGTCAGTTTGATATCTCTGTGTCTGTCTTTCTGTCTTTCCTGTCTGTCTGTCTCTTCTCTGTCTCTTCCTCTGTTTCTCTTTCTTTGCCCTGCTCTTGATAAATCATCTTTTAAAATCATGTTATGCTCACTCTCCAAAGTGTAGGAATTGAGTTTGGAACTTGTGGTCACTTTCAATTTAATTCCATTTTTGTTGGATTAAAGGTCTTTTGAGAAGCAGGCACCAATTTCAGCAACTGTTTTCTCATTAGCATTTACAAGGCAGATATATTGGTTATAGGTTTTTTTTTCCAGGTGACATAAGAAAGCTCAAAATGTGTACACTAGAGGACTCCCATTAGTTATTTTTGCTTTTCCTAGACTTGGAAAGCCGCCCTAAAATTAGTGTTCAGAGCATATCTATCTCTACGATTGAAAGAAGATTTCGTGGGTCTCCTAATGAAAAGAGTAAAGTGTGATTTGCTGAAGGTCTGCCCCTTTATATTATCTTTAACTCTACCCAGTGTGTTGGAACTATGCTAAAATAAGCTTACTCAGTCTCAGTTTTGGAAAAGCTGTCCATTGACGTACATTTTTCTTTGTAAAATAAACTTTTTATTTTGAGATCATTGTAGGTTCCCATACAGTTGTGAGAAACAATACAAGAAAATCCCATGTTCCCTTTACCCAGTTTTCCCCAATGGTAACATTGTGCAAAACCAAAATACAGTATCTCAACCAGGATGTTGCCATTGATGTGGTCAAGACGCCAAAGGTTTCATCAACACAAGGACCCCTTTCACAGCCACATCTCCCTCCCAACCTCTCCCGGTCTCTCCTTAACTCTTGACAACCACTTAATCTGTCCCCGTCTTCCCCACTTTCTAGCTGTCATTGTGGTATACTCTACTTTTACCTATACTGCACTATAAACCCTCAACTCATTATTATGGCTTTTAATTTGGACAATTACCTTTTAGAGGTATTAAAATGAGAAAAATACATTTTCCACTTAGCTTTATTTTAATAATCTCCAGACATTTGATATCATTGCATGGATTCAGGTTTCTTTCTGATGTCATTTCTCTCTGCAATTAAAAAGTAAACATTTTTTAATAGTGCAGGTCTGCTGGTAATGAATTCTCTCTGCTTTTAGAAAGATCTTTTATTGGGTATAGGAGTCTGAGAAAACGTTTTTTTTTCTTTTCTTTGAACCATTTAAAATTATTATTTTATTATCTTCTGGATTGTATACTTATGACAAATAGGCTGCTATGATTTATGTTTTTCCCCTCAGTTTGTAATATGTCTGTTTTCCAGGTTTCTCTTGTCTTCCAGATTTTCTCTTCATCTTTGGTTTCCAGCAGTTTGAATGTGATGCACTGAGACATGGGAGTCAGTGTGTGTGTGTATGTGGGAAAGGGCAGTTTGCTTTTTCATTTCTTGTTTTTGTATTCATTTCTAGGAAGGGTTCAAAGTTTCTTTACTCTGTGCTTTACTATCTTTCATATTTTAGGAAAATTGTAGGCTATTACCTTTTCAAATATTTTCCTATCTTCTTTCTCTTTTTTCTGGCATGTGAGATTATTTGATAAGATTATGTATGTTTTCCAGCTCTTGGATGCTCTGGTCTGCTTTATTCATTCTCCTTTTGATGTTTGGACAATTTCTGCTGACTTATCTTCAAGTTCACTGATTCTTTTCTTGGCTGTGTTGATTCTACTGATGAGCCTGTGGAAGGCGTGTTTCATCCCTACTACTGGGTTTTTATACTTTAATTTTTGTCTTTCTTATATTTCCCAACTCTGTGCTGGAGTTTGCCAAATGCACGTTGTCCACCTTTTTAATTAAAGCTTTTCCATGTTATTTGTAGTCTGGCAGTTCCAACATCTGGGTCTGGTTCTCCTGATTTCTTAGTCTCTTGGTAGTGCATTTTTCCCCATTTGCTTTTAGTGTATTTGTATTTTTTTTTTTGGAATATTGGACACCATGAATAGTATAGCAGAGACTGAATAGTACTTATTCCTGGAAAGTGTCACACCTCTCTTAATGCTAGGTTGTGTGTGTGTGTGTGTGGTTGAGTCAACATAATCAGGAGCTGAGCTGGGTGTAGACTTGGTTATTACTGTGGTTATATTTAGTGCTCTACAGACTTCAAATTCTTTTAGGTAACTGTGTTTAGGTTGGGACCTGAGCTACTGAAAGGCTCTTGTCAAAGTTCATGTTCATATAGGATTTTCCTTTGCCCTGTGCCTCACAAGTGGTCTTTCTCCGTGTTCACGTCCTCCTAATGGTGATAAATTGTTTTTGCTTATTGCTTGGGGCTTGCTAGTCTGTTGGTGGAAGTTGCAAAGTTTCTCTAGTGTCCTGGTCTGAGCAGGCTCTGTATCCTCGAGTCTTGGAGATGCACTTCCTCTGTGATCTTGCCCCTTTTCTCCACTGTAGCCAAACTCTTCTTTGTTCTGCATCAGAGGTTGTGCGGAAGAGAATTTCTTGCCTTTCTCCAGTGACAGGGAATCTCAGTCTGAGTCCGGAACAGTTTCTTACCCTTCCTTTAGGCACAGTGGATCTGCACGAGTGCAGAGTTTGCTGCCCTTACCCCAGCAGCTTCAAGGTTTTGTTCTATAGAGAAGCAGGATTAGGACAGGGCTTTTTACCACTCCCCCCCTTTTTTTGTAGTGGCAGCTGTTTTGGTCCTCCCAGATTGCCCCACTAAAGAAAGCTGTGGTCTTTTGCCAAATAGGTTTCGTATACACAGTAGAAGTCAGAAGGCAAGAGCCTGTGTGAACTCTTTCTGCAGTGATGAAGTATTCTACGCACTTATATTAGTGGGCAATTGGTCTAAGGACTGATTAAAATTTTAGTTGAAGTCTTCTTACATTCTTTTATGGTGCCTTGAATCTCTCCTCTTGTGCTCTGCCATAGTGAGACAGCATTTGTCTTTTTGTATCTTAAGTAAGGCCTGTCTTTTTTTATATTTCAAGCTACTTAGTTGCCTTGTGATTTTAGCTCTATAATAGGTTCAGGAAATGGTCATGATTTTGTAGTTTATCTGAATTTTTCTTCTTCTTTGGGTAGGAGGGATGCTATGTTCAGCTTTCAGCATCTTAGGTGGGAGTGGAATCCCTTTGGCTGCATCTTTAAGCGGTCATTCCACTGGTCTATACAGCCAGTGCTTCTGGGCAGTGTGGTCTATGACAGGCCCAGTGGATCCCACGGTTACGTGTCCATTGTCTCATACAACTATGCAGTGAAGTAAGTTCCTTGGTTTGATGCAGTGTTTTTGTGGCATCTCATGTTGGTGATTCATGCACTTTTTAAGTCCTTGGCTAGTAGTGCTGGTTTTTGTAATGGGAGCAACACACTTAATCCCATATCCTGAACACAGGATATTGACCCCGGTGTTGATCCAGTGTGAGCTGAATTTCTACTCCTTCAGGGGTGCAAGACTTCTAAGCTAGTCATCTTGCCACTGAGGGGACAATTAATTGGTCTCAAGGACCAGTGCCGCTAGAGGCTGAGTATTGATCTCAGTTGCTGCTAGGTTGGGCATTCAGCAGTGACAGTAACTAAATCAGCCACGGTGAGTGGAGCCCATGCTGTTGGACCCCAGCACGTCCTCCAGCCCTGCTGCCATGGCTGCTTTATTAACGAGCTGTGCTAACACTGGTGTGAGAAATAACAGAGGCTAGATGACATCAACTGGCTAAGTCCTACTGTCTCTTTGGTTATTTAGTAATTCTTCTATGGTAAGTGCTCTCTGGCGACAGCAATACAAAGATCTCTATACTTCCTGTTCACTCACATGTATCCATCCACCTCTCTTTTTGACTTCCTTGTTCCCAGTCCTCCAATCTATTTCCCCCTTTAAGGCCCCTATAAAACCAGCTGGGCCATTCTCTACTGCCCAGGGGTCTACCTGTGTTCTTATCTCGGGCCACTACTCTTTCATGTGCCGTAGGTGACAAAATACACTGCCTGGAGCTCTGCCCACAGGGAAGATTTTGCCTCACTGTTCTCTTTCATGATGACTTCTGAGGGGGACTCGGGTGCGACAGTTCATTTTTGGCTTTCATTCACACACTGAGCGAACCTGTCCATGAACCAAGCTTGGCATTTTCTTCTTTCCATCAGTTCATGATAGGTGACCTCCTCCCCACCCTCACACTACATACCTCGAGAGCTGAGAGCTGAACAAGAGGTGTCATTGTGACAACGGTGGGCAACATGGCAGGAGGGGCTCAACCACATGCAGCCTACTTGCACCCTGATCAAGCCCAATCTTAAACATATGACTCCTGTCTTATGGTGGATTATTGCTGTGCCTTCTCCACCTGGCGACTTTGTGGATCCGACATAAAACCCGCCTGTGATGGGAAGCTTTGGCTGCGTGGTCACTTGATGTCCCTGCCAGGGCCTGATAACGTGATAGGAACTGCTTTTTAAATGGTCGATAGCTTTCTGCTGCAGAGGGTATCTCTTTGCTCTACATTTCTTGGGGTCTACACTCCCTTGTGGGAGAGTAGACCTTTTAGATGCCAGTTGTTTAGCTGTATCTCTAGCCTGTACCCAGGAGATGTCAGTGGCCCCGCTTCCCACCTTCCCTAACCATGACCAGCAACACATCTCCAGACATTACCAGTGTTTCCCCTGGTTGAGAACTTCTCATACAGACAACCCAGATCCTTTTGGATCGTATTACTACATGAGGAGGGAGAGTTAACGTAGCCCTAGAGCAAGACTAAAAATGTATATTGTTGTCAGTCCCGTGTGAATGTGAATGTGAATGTCTTCTGATCTTCCTTTATAGGAATGGAAAGAAATACATTCCCCAGATCAATGGCCTCATTCCAAGTGCCTGAGGCTATGTTTGTCTGTGCTAGCAAGTATACCACATCTGGCAAAACAGCTGCAGTTGTTGCTACTGCTCTGTTAGATTTGCAGATCTTTACTCTCATCCACCATGTTTCATTTGGTTTTTGTAGGGAAGAGATGGGCGAATTAAATGGAAGCACGCACTTCAATCTTTGGTGTGATACCAATCATGCTTTTCTCTTCAGGATAGGATCCGAGTTTTCATGTACTATCTTGGCTGCGAGTGGAAGAGTTTCTGAGGCTTTTGCTTTGCTGCCTGCTTTATACTAGCTGTTACCACAGAGGTCAAGGACCAACATGAGGGCTCTGCCAACTATAAAGTATTTGCTGTTCAATTGTATATTTGGGGACTAAGAAATGATCCCTGGCTGAGATGAATCTAAGGTGGCTGCCCTTAGCTTCCTGACAATCTATTCCTGATTTTTTAAAATGTGTGATTTAAGCAATACCCTTGTTGCCTAAATTTTTTTTCTCCCTGTGAGCCCTGTATTCCAGCAACTATCTTCATATCACTCTGGGGGTTGAGGCATCCTGGTTGCCACTCCGGTGTTGCCATTTGTCACAATTATTAGGCCCCTTTTGCTTTTGGCGTCTAAGTGTTACACTTGGCCTCTTTCATTGCGGGATTCTGTAATCCCTCTTCTATCACAGTGTCTCTTGCCATCAACCCTGGCCTACGCTGCATACCACCAAGCACCACAGTGATGTCAGTGTCTCTTTCCCTAGCACATTCCATATTAATGACTGGTAAATGGCATGTAGTCTGGGCCCTTTCATGAACATCGTTGGCTGCTCGGTTTTCTGGATTTAAGCAGTATATCCATTCTAGCATACCTCTTTGTATGATCTTTTTAGTTTCCTTTTTCCAATATTATAATAATTCTGTAATTTCTAGTTTACTTAGTGTATACCATTGATTTTCCAAACTTTCAGAAGTTATCCTAGCAGTGTGTTAGTTTCTTTACAGAGGCCCTTGCTGGTGTTCCCCACCCCTCCCCAGTAACTGGGGAGGGGGTAAATCAGCCCCGAAAAGACTTGGGTGGAGCACCACGGTGTCTATTCACTAACTTACTCCAAATCACACTATCCTTGCCATCATCTCTCATATTAGTTTTGCAATGGCTTTTATAAAAAGCAATAAAATCCCACCAGGTAGCATGGTCTCCAAATAAGTGACTCAAGTTACATACTAAACAGAGTTTAAAGACTGTTAGCTAGGAGTATCAAAGAAACCCAAGATATACTTACTGAAAGAAAGTACAAATGATATGACAGGGTATTGGAAGTGGCAACAACAATCAACAGACTAACCGGTGATTAGGTAAGAGGGCTGCCTCTAGCTAAAGAGAAAAGTCAGCTTCTTTATTTAAATAATTATAGCAAAACCACCCAGAAACTGTATTCACATTTGAAGAGTATGCTGAGGTCCCCTTATTATTATTTGTCCTTTCCAGTCTAATAGAGGAATTATAGACACTATTGCTAAAACTATCCTTTATTATAATATAATGATAATAGCAACCATTTCCTAAGTGTTTACAGTGCTAAGCGCTTTATAAACCATTAGCTCCCTAAGTACCCATGTATTCATATGAAAGAGTGGCCATTAGGACATGTGATCCTTGTAAAAGCCCACACCTTTGTGTTTGTATAGTCATGCCAACGAAGTCAATGACCATCATTCAGAATCCTTTGTGGGAATTACTGTCCGAAACTGTGGAACACTGTGAAATCCTAGAATGGGGCACATCATTATTCTCTGCAAGAGGGTTTTATTTTATTTTACTTTATTTTATTTTATTTTATTTTATTCTTGTTCAAGTATAGTTTTCTGTCCCCCACTCCCATCCCAGCCCTGACCCCAGCTCCCCACCTCCCTCCCATTTCCATCCCCCTTAGTTGTTCTCCATGTGTCCTTTATACTAGTTTCTGTAAAACCTTCCCCTTTTCCCATGAAATTCTCTCCCTTCTCCCCTCTGGTCCCTGTCAGCCTGTTCTGAATTTCAGTGTCTTTGATCATATTTTTCTTGCTTGTTTGTTTTGTTGTTTAGCTTCCTGTTAAAGGTGAGATCATATGGTATTTGTCTTTCACTGCCTCGCTTATTTCACTCAGCATAATGCTTTCCAGTTCCATCCATGCTGTTGCAAAAGGTAGGAGCTCCTTCTTTCTTTCTGTTGCATAGAATTCCATTGTGTAAATGTACCAGTTTTTGGATCCAGTCATTTACTGATGGGCATCTAGGTTGCTTCCAACTCTTGGCTATTGTAAATTGTGCTGCTATGAACATTGGGGTGCATAGGTTCTTTTGGATTGGTGTTTTAGGGTTTTTAGGATGTAATCCCAGCAGTGGAATTGCTGGGTCAAAAGGCAGGTCCATTTTTAGTTTTCTTAGAAAATTCCATACTGTTTTCCATAGTGGTTGTACCAGTCTGCAATCCCACCCACAGTGAACTAGGGCTCCCTTTTCCCCACATCCTCTCCAACATTTGTTGTTTGTTTCTTTGTTTATGATAGCCATTCTCACTGGTGTAAGGTGGTATCTCATTGTGGTTTTAATTTGCATCTCTCTGATAGCTAGCGATATTGAGTATCTTTTCATGTGTCTCTGGATCCTCTGTACATCCTCCTTGCAAGAGGGTTTTTTTGGGGGTGGTGGGGGGACACTAAAGAGTCATTCAGGGCCAAATATAGTGAATCATTTGCAAAGTTATTCTAAGTAGGTAATACAATTTCATTTCTTTTAAAAAATGGACTTGTTGACTATTAAGAGGCTGTGATCTCGTTTTTCTGGGATGTTTGTGGTCTAAGTCTAGAGTGTTACACAGAGTGGTTCCAGGGCACACTCCGAGCCGGGACAGTGCCGCTGGCAGGAAGCTGACGCAAGGTGAGTACCTGAGTAGCAACACTTATTTTGGATTAAAGTCTATTAATTACTTTTATTTTATTTGTACACAGGCAGTGAAATAGAAATGAAGTATCATATTGATTTTAAATAGAAAGGCATGTTTCCTTAACTTAAAAAAATCAACTTTCTCTATTTTCTACTTTTCAGTCATAATTGCTTTGTCCATTGTATTATATAACGTAAGATGTTGATAGACTTGTTTTCAGGTACTATGTCTCCGGAATCTTGAATTATATTACCAGAGCTTAGCAAGGAGAAACTATATTTTTAGTTTTCTGTATGCATTTGTTAATTTTAAATGCATCTTTAACTATCAAGAGAGTGATAATAAATAGAAAAACAATCTTCACATTAAATTATCTTAAATTTATGATATTAAATTACATACTAAAAATTTTTAATAAGTGCAGCATCACATTTTGATGACTTCTAATATTTTCCATAAATGTGTCACCTTTGTCTCTAATACCTTGTAGATGAATTTTATTGTAGCATTTGGTAGCAAAGTCTCTTCAAGATATGGTGAAAATATATTGGATAATGTATAATGTATCTATATTCTAACATAAAAAAATTGAGAGCGTTTTGTAAAGAGGTAGAAAAAGACAATCGAAAAACTAAACCCTATCCACATTCTTTAAAAACAAATTCTTCTCTCACAGATGTGTCTATCACAGGGAGATCGCTGTGCATGTAAGATGCTGTATGTTAAGTTGCACTGAGAATTTACAATTATCATAGGTGTGAAGGTGTGCAGGTAACCTCAAACGTGATTGTGTCAAATGTCAGGCTTAATTAAAAGGTGTGCCTTGCAAATTTGGATCTAAATTTAGACATAAGGAATTGTCCCCTCTCCCCAAACATTCTTCGAAAACCGTGCTCTGTAATTCTGTGGTTTGCTGAACAACCTTAACAGAACAGGTATGCTGTTTGGTTTGGAGAGGTGCAGAATGCCGTCATTCCAAGCAATGTGTCCAAAGAACTACTATAGTAAATATGATTTCCATGTTTGCTTTGGGCATTTATACCTTCATTGAAGTTCTCATTTAAAATTGTGAGCCCCCTCCCACCAATTTTCCTGCTTAAAACTTGTTGGATTGTACTGCTGAAACAGATCCTGCAGCCACAGTTCCTCTTGTGCTAAGAAAGTAGCATATTTAATTGTTCTAGAAACTTGGGTACTAGGAACAATCAGTTGCATAAAGGAACATAGCACATTTGTTTAGAAATAGATCAGATATTATTTTGCCTATAGTTTCATCAGCCTGGTTTATTACATTGTGATTATAATAGTTCAGTAGTAATAACTCAATTATCATTTATCATGCTAAAATATATTTTTGTCTTAAAAGTCTGTCAAAAAAGTACTGATAATTGGTGATCTAGTCCCATGCCCTGTACCATGCTTTTGGAATTTAATTGTTAGATACTGAAAAATAATCATAAGATATAAATAGCAAATTTTTGTGTTCAATACCAACATGAAGAATTTCTGCACACTTTTTTCTGGCTAAAGTTAAGATTTCAATGTTGAAAGAGAAAAATTAAAAGAATGAATTAAACTTTCTGAAAATAGTTAAAATAAATTAAAATGCAAAAATGTATTTTAAATCTAGCTATCCTCTTCCAAGCCAAAAAAAAAAATAAATAAAATAAAGACAAAAAGCTATTCTTTTCAGGCAAGTGATCTTTTGTGAAATCTACATTGTTGCTTCTACTTGAATCACCAAGAAAGATTGCCTCACTCACTACACTCTGGAAACAAATCAAAGACCATTGTACATGTGACTAAATAATGTCTGTGATATCGCACACCCAGCAAAGATGCCTTCTTTTTTTAGTCACCTTGCTGTCTAACTTGCTCCATATACTAACGCAGTTCTGTGTTAGTTGTGGGAGATGTTGGTATTTGGGAATGCTGCTGATCAGCTTTCTTGGTCTCAGAAATTGCAGCAAAGACTTGAGGTTTTAGCGGAATTGATAAGAGGAAAGCCAACATAAGAGCCCTTGCTTTGATGCACATTATAATAGCCAGCAAAACCCACCATGGGCAGCCTTGAGAGCAGACCACTACTCTGAGGAGTACTCGGTTCTTTGGGGCTGATTATGGCTTATTGAGGCAGAAAACTTGTTCGAGTTTAAACTCTTTGAATTCCTTGTTCACTCAATAGTGTGTCAAAAAAGAGCATTCAATGTTTCATGTCACAAAATCACCGCCGGCCTAAATTGTTCCTATTTCTCTTTTGCATATGGCGTGCAAGAAAATTTTCAGCCCTCTTCCGAAGCACCATAATGCTTTGATACAGGGAACATTGCCATAACAGCCTGCATTAAGGAACTTATATTTTATTCTTCTTTTCAGTGTACATAAAAATCCCAGCTTAGTCCTTTTTTGTCTTTTAGGTCCTTTGAACTCTTTCAAGCTATGTTTCAAGACTTTCTGGGCTTTGACGGGGCTGGGCATTCACTGTAAAAGCAGTCAATGCCTCAGTGAGACCACAAGCAAAACTGTGAGTGTCTTAAGCAGGGACCACACAACTCTTGTGAGCATTTGCATATTTTAGCAACTCTGTTGAGTGTGAATCTCAAAGCATAGAATGCTGCTCATTAATTTCCTTCATTAAATATCTTGGGCCATATACTTTTCTGAACAGAACTTTACCTGTATTGGATCCTTTGAAGCTGATCTGTGCCTGTGTAAGTGTACATGGGAACATAGGTGTGTGTCTGTAAGAGTGCGCTTGTGTGTTAGAGTCATGGCCCAAAATTACCATCAGAGAATATTTTTACACTGCAGTGTGAGATTCTAGAATAAAGTGCTGATTCAGACACAAAAGTGTATACCCTGAAGTAGCCAACTGTGGGCTCAAAGAGAGCAAGGCCAAAGCTGGACTGCTCAGTTCATTTTCCAGTTCAGTAGCTGTAGTAATCCAGCTTCGCCAGCTGCTAACAAGATTGGGTCTGAAGTTTACCTCCACAATGAGATAATCAGATTACCAGCCACAAAGATCAAATAATGACCCAGCTTTCGAGCAAGTTCAGCAGGCCCTTGATAACACTGTGTGGTCCTTGAGGCTTGATTAAAAAATTAAATGGCTAAACTTTGCCTCAATATTTTGCATTGGGATTTTGAGTGACTTGATGATTCTTTTCATGGTGCACTTTCCTATTCTTCTGTGGGTTTGAAATTAAGAGGTAGGAGAAAGGGAGGATGCTCCCGCTGTGCAGTTGTTCTTGAGCTAGGCTTTAAACGAAGCATGTAGAATTTTTAATTTGGCGGTGTAGCAAAGACAAGGCAAACTCAAAATTGTTCTCAAGCAAGGAGTTGGGCTGTAACAAAAACAACAACCTTTGCCACTGCTCAATGTCGTCTCACAGCACTGTGCCTCTCTCTGGGCCAGAATGGATTTGGTCTCTCTCTCCCAGGCCAGAAATGTTTGAAAGTTTTGGTTTTGGCTACTATATGATAGCTGTTTTCAGAAGTAAAGGGATTATTCTGAGAGGTATACAAATGTGATTGTCTCACAGCAGATGGTGCACACTGCTTCACCTTTGAGAAAAGTTAATTAAGCCGAGCATATTGTGCCCGTGGAGAGGAAAATGTAGATGAATATTGAGCAATCAAACTCAGTGTCTCCTTTTTTCATGCCTTTGCAATGGGACACAGAATCCCATTGAAAAAGAATTATGTACAGAATCAAATTAATTCACATCCAACTTTACTCTCTTCCCACGTTTTAACAGGGGTGCACACCAGGCCCTTCAGAAGTTTTGTCCACAATCAATGGGCCACACTGCTGCGTCCACTAAATTAAATGAACCAGTGCAGAAGAATCTCTTGTGAGATATTAAAAGGGTGAAAGGCTGTTTAATTCAAATCCTTCCGTAGAGTCTTTTCACAGCCCCCTTTCCATGGTACAGTATAAATTATTAACTAACTCCTTTCATCTCAGATCAATTTACAAAACAGAAACAATTACCCCTTGTTAATGAGAGTGAAAACTTCTAATAATCATGAAAGTTGCATTTGATTCTGTTTCCTCACAGGTCCTTGTTTACAATCTAATTTAGAGTTGCGTGCAAAGTGAAATAAAACAAGAATCCTCAATTTGAGAAATGGCTGGTCGTAAAACAAACGGGTCTTGCATGTTAATGAGTATTGTTTGAGGAAGACATTTCTGTGTGATTCACTGATACCTGCTTCCATTCAATTAATTCTACTCTTTGACGGTGCATGCAAACATCTAGGTTTCCAAGAGGGCTGCTTTTCAGCACAGGGTTTGGGAATGTGTTCACACCACCACCTCTACAAATGGTGGGTAATTGTTGATGGATAGGCTTACCTCAAGGAGAAGAAGGAGAAAGGGTTTTACTGTGGCCTCCTGCCTAGCTGAGTGGTTTGAGGCCTTAGGAGACTCCATGAGCTTAACTTTATCTTCCCCCTCAGAACCAGTGACAAATCCAAAAGGATAAAGGTAGACTTTAGACACCAAAGGAGCACTGGGATTCAAATAGAAAGGCAAATTTTCATCTCAATTGGATAAAAAGGGACCAGAGGAAATGACTCAGATCACTGAAAGGAAAGGCCAAGTCTGAGGTAGTCCTAGCAGCTGGGTTTCTGCACCTGTCCAGGCCTTCTCCCCATGGCTGGCCAACCCCCAGGCTCAGCTATTATTCTGTTTCTCAGGGTGTATTCAGAGAGTTCAGCAATGATTGTGGAGCTTAAAGGGGAGAGAGAGGCTGTCATTGGGAAGAGAAGGGAATGATAATGTAGGCCTGCTGTGACTGGAGTAGTTACCAGGAGGTCTTTCCTGGCTGCAAAAAAACATCCAAATGGGAAAAATTTCAAAAACCACATCAATCATGGAGAAGTGACTTTACAGAAGAGGCCATACAAATAATACCTTGTTGGTGGGGAAAGATAGCTGGCGATAGGGAAAAGAAAGAGGAAATTATTTGAGGACCTAGCTATAACCACCAGAGTAGGTGCTGGTAGGTGTCTAATTGCTCTGATAAAAGGACTTTATTTTAGAAGCATTGTTGGAGAAATGAAGTTGTTAGTAACTCATTTCTGGAGACTGAATTCACCTAAATTCTTGTGAAGAAGGACCAGAATATCTTGTGAGTATGCTATATCTTTATTTTCTATACTTTGTTAAACTTTTAATTTTAGAACTGTTTTAGTTGTGAAGAGCATGTAGAAAGTTCCCAGACATACCATACCCAACTTCCCCTATTTTTAAGACCTTACATTATTATGGTACATTTGTCACAGTTAATAAACCAATATTGATACATTTTTCTAATATAGATCATAACTTATCCAGTGTTGGGAACTGCCCTGCCTGGTTTCAGAGCTGTAACCCCTCCATAGCTCAGGCTGAGTGAGGGACCTTCAGATCATAAGCCACTAAGGAGACAAAGCTTATCTCTCTGGCAGGAGCACTGCTTCTGCTCCTTTTACTTCACCCTGCCTGGCCCCCAGAGCATGATAGGTTAGCCAATGATGGGTAAGATTCCCCATGGGGGGAATGACCTAAGACAGGCATGATCATGGGGAGGCCCTCAGGGAAGGACTTGGGGGGCTATTGCAAAAGAGGGTGATGGACCCTCACCCCTCGGCTTTGACATAGCCTGAGTCCTTATTCTGTCTGCAAGAAGTCTCCTAATCTTTTGGCTGCCTTATTTCCCCTGCCTGACTTAAGCCTGAAACAATGCCAGTGGTGGGTGCTGCCCTGGGCTGGAAAGGGCAGGTCCCCTAGGGTGATCAGGTCTGAGAAAGAATATGTAAAATCCTATGAAACCTGCTTTGTTTAGAATGCTTTCAACTAAATGATAGGGGTCCAAGCAGGAAGTGAGTTTGTTCCCCAAAGTTTTCTGGCCATTTAGCTATCTGACGCTGAGTCAAAATAGGCTCTCAGAGTTCTTCGCATGTTATCTATTGTTTGATCTTTACTGCCTAATGATGATTAATGAACTTTACCTGTATTCCAGTGCAAAAGGAACCTAATAAAAGCCCATTGAGGAAAAGACTGGTGGCCTTTCTCCTTTGAGAAATTGGCCACCTTTCCTGCCCAAGCAGATCATGTCTTGGTAAACTTATTCCCATCCGTGGCAGCTGGGGGGGCCCTGTGGGTAGAGCCCCCCCTTTGATTAAAATGTTCTTGGTTTTTTCCTAATGTCCTTTTTCGCTTCCAGATCTCATCCAGGGTATGAGATCTCATCCACATTATGTGTATCTCTCTTCCTGGCTGTGGTAAGTTCCTTGTTTTTGATCATCTTGACTGTTTTAAGGAGCACTGGTCAGTTATTTTTTTAGAATATTCTTCAATTTGTCTGATGTTTTTCTCATGATTAGACTGGGGTTATGGGATTTTGGAAAGCGGACCAGAGAGGTCAAGTGCCCTTCTCATCAAATCCTATCAAGGGTGTATCATATTGATGTGTTATCACTATGGATGTTAACCCTGATCACCTGACTAATGTGGTTTGGCCTGTTTTCTCCACTATAAAGTTACTCTCCCCTTCCCCCCTTACCATACACTATACTTTCAGTAAGAAAGTAACTATGCCCAGCCCATACATAAAGTGTGAGGAGTTATGTTCCATCACCTTGAGAATGAAAAAATGTATATGAATTATATAGAAAATTTAAAAATATTTTATTGATTTATTTTTAGAGAGAGGGGAAAGGAAGGAGAAAGAGAGGGAAAGAAACATCAGTGTGTGTTTACTTCCTGTGTGCCCTCCACTGGAGACCTGGCCCACAACCCAGGCATGTGCCCTGACTGGGAGTTGAACCTGTGACCCTATGGTGTGCAGGTCCATGCTCAACCTGTAGTGGCCTGCCCAGGAAGCTCACAGCTGAGTCAATAAGATTAGGAAAGGCAAGTAACTCAGTAACCAGGATGTGAGAGCAAAAGAATGTTGCATTAATAGCAGTCCCGCTTTCTTGCTTCTGTAAACCCAATTCTGCCATGATAGCTTAGCAAACCACTTCCGCATGCCATACTGTATATGCAAGCCCCTGCCTCAGCTTGGGCCCAGAATTTGGGGACTGCCTCCTCTTGGTCCGCATGTGTAAATAAAGTTCCACTCTATACACCTGAAAGTGACTGAGTTGTTTTCTGTAACAAACCCACTGAGCATACCAGCCATGGCTATTTAGAATTTTTATGCATGTAATATTTAAAAATAATTTTATGTATTTTAATATTATTTATTCAGTCATTTATTTATATCATTATGGGCTTGTGAATATTTATTTTATACTTTGGGTTATAAAGCAATGCTACTTTATTGTGCTGCTTAACTTTGGCCATTGAGGGCTTTTTCAGTTGGCTCCTGTGTCTCTTTGACGAACCTGCACCATTTTTCTTGAGCACTTCCTTACTCCCACACTATAAGATATTCCAGGCTCATTTTGTGTGTTCCCTGTCCCATTCCTAGAATCACCCTAGAATAATTTCTTTAAGAATCTCTGGTTCCTTTTATTAAATAGTGATGTTAGAAACCAAGATCTGGATACTGTAAACCATTAAGGAATTATGATAAGAAATCCTAAATCTTATAGTATCCATCCATCCAGCCAGCCAGCCAGCCAACCATTCATCTATCCATCCATCTTCTAAACATTTATTGCAAGAATTATTTGAAAGTGTATAATGCGCCAGGTCTAGTACTAGCCACTGGGAATACAAAATAAAGAGTAAGTTGTGTTTATATGAAAGTCCACAGTTAGCTAGTAGAAGGAGCTAGACATCTACATAAATGGCGTGATAAAATTTTGCCTAATTTTATTTGACAAATATTTATCATATGTGTAGCTGGTTTTGTGCTAGGTACTTGACATACAAAGAGAAATGTAGCCCAATTCCTCCCTTTAAGGAACTTTACCTAGTGAGGTGGGGATTGGGTGATCTGAGAACACGAGTAAACAGGCAATTGAAATACAGTGTGGTCTGGGTTATGGGTATATTCCTAATTTACAGTTTGAGTCTTGAATAATGCACCCTCCCCAGGTTGCTTTCTAAGTGACAATGTCCAAGAACAATGCCCAAGTCCCCAAAGGCCTGTATTAGCAGTAAATCCCTCACTGCTGCTACCCTCTGGACCTGGAGTGCATTACCACCAACCTTCTACGAAACTTTGCAGTGGGACTAAGCAGTCAGTGTTTACTCAAATATGGAACTGTCCGATCATTTAGATTTTCTGAGATTGAATCAGCAGCTCAGATATAAATATTTATATTGTGATAGGAGAAATTAATATTTATGGAAACTCCCATTAACTTATCTTGAGTTTGTACAGGACCGATATACAGTTGGAGCCATTTCACTGGGATGTACAAAGGGATGACTTTGGCCACAGCTGTTGATGGTAGGCGTGAGTTTGGCAGTGCCCCCTCGGTCTGCATTTTCTAGGTATGTGACCTGGGACAAGTTATTTAATATCTCAGACTGTTTTATTTTTTGTAAGGGGTTGCGGCCTGATGCATTTGCTTACTCTTTCCTAGGGCTATTGTGAGAATCTAATGAGTTAATGGATGGGAAATCACTGTTCTCCGTGTGAAAAGTACAATGGTAACATAGTACTATTAATCATTACTCCTATAAACAAAATATTCACTGAATTTATAAGTACATAATTTAGGGTCGGACAGACCTGGGTTTACTGACTAGTTCTGTGACCTTATGAAAATTATGTACCTTTCTGAGCCTCAATTTCCTCACCTAGAAAATGGATAATAGAACCAATTTTAAGAAGGGAGCCAACTTGGGTGATTGAATACTTGGGTTATGGATTGCATGTATGTGCTCCACCAAATTCATATGTTGAAACCCAAAGCTCCAATATGATAGTGTTAGAAAGTAGGGCCTTTGAGAGATGACTGGGTCATGAGCGTGGAGCCCCATCATGGGATTAGTGTCCTGGTTAGAAGGGAAAAAGAGCCAACCCTCTCTTTCTCTCTCTTTTTGTGAGAATTAAGTGACATAATTGGTTTATTTCATAAATATTTACTAGGTGCTAGAGAATATCAGTAGGAAACAGCACAGACAAAAATTAGTACCCTTATGAAGCTAACATTCTACTGGTGGAAGATAGACAAAGAAAGTGTTTAGTAGGTACAATATCTAGCCTGTTAGATGGCAGTGGGGGTTATGAACAAGAATTAAGAACAGGGGAGGAATTTCTAATTTTAAGTACCTTAAAACTAGAGAAGGTGTCACTGAGAAGGGAAGGCCTCATTGAGAAGGTGGATTTTGTGTAGTGTCATGAAGGAGGCCAGGGAGAGTCAGACAGCTACCTGGAGGAAGAGCTTCCCAGGCAGAGGGGAGAACAAATACCAAGGCCTGAGATGAGAGTGGATAGCACAACTGGCTGGATCTTGAGCTTTTTAATTGAGGCAATGCTCTGAGGCAGAAGCCGTTGTTCAGACCCGGTTCTGATTTCTTCTTAGAGAGCCCATCCAAGCAGCCAGCTCCAGGCTGTTGCAGGCAGGTGCCCTGTCAAGGTGGCACTGCAAACTGGCCCCCAGAACTGCCACATAGGTTTACCTTAAACCTGTTCTTGATGGCACAGCACATCTGAGATGGCTTGGTTTTAAACCAACAATATGACAGTGGTACACCTCTTTTAACTCCCAATTTCTAAGACATATGCCTCACCACCCCCAAATGCTTACCATACTCTAGGATGGGATTTTTGAATTTCTTTCTCTCATGGGTCCTAAATGAAGTGAGTGGCTGCATCTACCCAGAGGCCTGGAGCGCAGCTGGCAGTGACATTGCAAACGTGAAATTTTCTGAAAGCTTTAAGCTTGTCTTAACAACTAATGCAAAATTTACAATATACCCACTTTATTTTTGTCAAACAATAAACCTACAAAAAATGAACACTCCAAAATAAGCTATATTTATCCTAAAGCTTCATATACCCCTTAGTGGACTGCCATGTACCCTATGGGTACACCAACTTGAGAGGTATAGAATATTGGGCTGGTCTAAGTAGAATTTTTTTGGCTTTCAGGTTAAATACTCTGTTCAAATTGTATTATATCTGGGCCAGTGCAAATCTGCATGCGCATTGTGACGCATGCTCGACCTCTCTCTGGTCCTATTTTCTCTAACATCCAACTTCTCAAAGTGGTTAAGTGTGGCCTATTTTTGACACCCCCTTTCTTATGCACCTGCTTTCTTTTTTTTCTTTTTAAAATTTAAATGTACTTGATATATAACACTCTAAGCTTAAGGTGTATAACCTTTTGATTTGATATAGAGGATGGGGCAAAAGTGGGTTTACAGTTGTTTGTATGAAAGATAATACAGTAGTTAATAAAAAGAACCTATGCACCCCGATGTTCATAGCAGCACAATTTATGATAGCCAAGAGTTGGAAGCAACCTAAATGCCCATCGGTAAATGACTGGATCAAAAAACTATGGTACATTTACACAATGGAATTCTATGCAGCAGAAAGAAAGAAGGAGCTCGTACCTTTTGCAACAACATGGATGGAACTGGAAAGCATTATGCTGAGTGAAATAAGCCAGGTGTTGAAGGACAAATACCATATGATCTCACCTTTAACAGGAAGCTATACAACAAAACAAACAAGCAAGCAAAATATGACCAAAGACACTGAAATACAGAACAGGCTGACAGGGACCAGAGGGTAGAGGGGAGAGAATCACAGGGGAAAGGGGGAAGGACTCACATGAACAAGTATAAAGGACATATGGACAATAACTAAGGTGGGGGGTAGAAATGGGAGGGAGGTGGGGAGCACTGGTGGGGGGCAGGGCTGGGAATATAAGACAGAAAACTGTACTTGAACAAGAATTAAATAAACAAATAATAATAAAGAATAATAAAAGAAACATTTTACGTAAAAAAAAGAAAAACAATACAGTAGTTAATAAATTATTAACAACTGTAAACCTACTTTTGCCGCATGCACCCAGTATTTATGTATTGTGATGTGATTGCCCTTGTAATGTTAGCTAGCACCTTTACCACGTCATGTAATTATCATTTCTTTTTGATGCTAGGACTAATTAGATCTAATCTCTGAGCAAGTTTGACATTTATAATGAATGTGCTTTCTTTTTCCTCTGTCTTCTTGCTACTGGCAGTGCTTATCCTTTTCATGGGTTCACGTCTCTTTGTCTTCTTACCTGTGTTATTTAAAAATAATGTGTGCTGAAGCCAGACTGTCCTCCTGCTCACTCTCTAGCAGCTTTATTGAGATATGCTGCCTGGGTTTGGAATCTTGGCTCCACCATTTACTGGCTCTGTGAGAAGTAGGCAAGTTTCCAAACCTCTCTGCGTGTTTCTTTATTTTAAAATGAGGATAATATTAGAACCTACCTCATGTGGCTGTTGGGAGGGTTAAATGAACCAGTGTCTGCAAAATATTTAGAACAGTTCGTGACATGTAGAAAGTGCTCAGTAAGTGTCTTCTCTTGTCTGTCATTGTTACTGTCTGCTTTTGTACATGCTTGGTCATTGGAGGGTGCTTAACATGAATAGAGGCATTCATCTTCCTCCTCCTCTACTCCAAGGTGCCTGGCTGCTCTCTTCTGAGTGCTCCCACAGTACATCCTACAAATTCTAGCCTTTCTCATTGCATTGTGATTAGTGGCTTGTAAAACCTTGTCTCTCCCTGCTTTAGACCAGTGGTTCTCAGCTGGCTGTGAAATTTTACACACTCTTCTCCAGGGGACATTTGGCCATGTCTGGAGACATTTTGATAGCACGACTGAGGCAGAATGCTACTGGTTTCTAGTGGATAGAAGCCAGGGTTGCTGCTAAACATCCTACAATGCAGAGGATAGTCCCACAGCAAAGAAGTATTATGCCCAAAATATCAGTAGTGTCCTGGCTGGGAAGCCTGCCCTAGACTGAATTTCAAAGGGCAAGTCTCACCCATTTATACTTCTTTTTTTTAAAAAGATTGTATTTATTTATCTTTAGAGGGGAAGGGAAGGAGAGGAGGAGAGAAATATCAATGTATGGTTGCTTCTTGTGAGTCCCCTGCTGGGAACTGGCCTGCAACTCAGGCATGTGCCCTGACTGGGAATCGAACAATGATACTTGGGTTCACAGCCCGCACACAATCCACTGAGCTACACCAGCCAGGGCCATTTATACTTCTAATTCTGATATAATGTCTGGTTCGTAGCAGGTCCTCAAACTATCTGTTGAATCAGTTTTTGCATGAATACTATTGATACAGAGGACACAATATTTCCAGTGGAAGTTTTGCCTACATACATTCTTACTGAAAAACTCTGACATTTGCATGTTTATCAAATGTTTTTCATAAGATTAAAAAACACAGCATTAATAGCTTTGTTGAAGAGACCACGTCCAATGCTGTATGTCCAAGCAGATGTAATCTTCATCTTTCTTATAGCATCTGGCCATCAGTGAAGGCCTAACGCATATAGATCCTCTGATGCAGAATCTCTAAGAATGATTTTGAGTTATTTTAGATATCTCCCTAAGAAGATTTCTAATCTTTTCCATTTTCCCCTTCTGTCTTTCAGCTTCCCTCCCTGTGACATCTGCAAATGGTTGGAAAGGACAGGATTCCCTTCCCTTTCTAATGATTCCTCGAATTGCTAAGTGGATCAGCAGAGAGGCGCAGCTCCCCCCTTTTCCTCTGCCTCTCCAGTGTTAACCAGTCTGGAGACAGAGAGGAAATGACTAAAAATTGAACGGAGGCCTCCGACAGGGCTGTGAGGAGATCTAGCCCATTTTTAGCACCTTTTAATGTGAAAATGTCTCTCAGCGGGACTTCCCCTCCTTGTTTGTTTAGTTATGTGATCAGGAAGTAGATACAATTTTGTTGAATTATTCCTGCCAGGCCTTGAATTATATCTCAAAGAGCAAAACTTTTGATTTTTTTCACCATTTATTTTTATTTTTGTTGTCACACTAAGGCTGGCTGATCCAGTTGAAGCCATTTTCTCTCTAACTTCCCATGTAAGTGAAGAAAAGAAAAAGGAGAAGAAAGAATCAGTTCAGAGAACAAGCGGAGGACTGAGCAGTTTACAACTATAATAATGAGATCCAAGACTGAACTCAGTGAAGTTTCCTTAACGTTCTGAAATGCCCACATACATGCAGAAGAGGGACCCCAGGACCCTTCTAAACCATCCTAGGACAAGGGGACCCTGAGAGGAGTTGGCTGACATTTACTATGTATAGGTTGGGAGTGCGAGACTGGTTCACTATCCAAAGTGGTAACTGAGTGGAAAATAGGAAAGGGTTGGGAGCAGAAGAGAGAGAAAATATGCCCTGCTGTGTAAAACTATTAAAGTTGGCATCAGTTACAAACTGATAGGAGCTTATAGGAAGGAGAGGGAAAATGATAAAATAAGGTTTAGCTATGCAAAAGAAAGATTATTGATAATCTTTTAAATCGTTTCTGAGCTACTTCCATTATTTACAAGAACTAGCTACTTGTATCTGGTTTGACCCCTGTTTGTACAAGAACATTAGTTACTTATTTAGTAAATAAACACCGGATGGCTCTGGGCACTTGGTGCAGTGCTGGGATGCAGAAATGAAGGACACACTGACTTCAGAATCGCCCACTTACCCACTTATCAAATTATCTAGTCTGGTGTGACTAAGATTCTTTATCTGTAACATGTTTCTGATGATGATAACTCGGCTTCAGTTTCCTATGAGAGTTAAATGAGAACACTTTATATATGAAAGCCTATTTATTAAGAACTAACCCTACAGCACTATTTGTGCTGTCTTTGTTTTTGTTTTCTTTTCAGGGGCCCAACCAGGAAAGTGGCTTTTGTATCAGTTCTACCCACATCTTACTGGCCGTACACAGCCGAGTTGACTACAAGGACAACCTGGAATATAAAGGAACGCGTGGATATTTGGTGAGCACCGATGACCTCTGTTCTGGAGGAATGGGAGGAGGAGGATAGGCTCTAACCACCTGAATGTCTTAGAGAAAGACGATACAGGCCTTCCCGAACAAAGTTGGGATTAACCCTCATCTGCTAATAAGCATTTGCACTGCATGGTTCCCTGTGCCTGCAGAGACCCATTCTAAGTTTGAAACTTGTTTTATTACTCTCCTAGCTGTGTCATGGCAGGAAATTTAGTAATCCTTTCTGAGCTTCAATTTCCTCGTCAGTGCTGGCAATACCTGTCTTGGAGCCTTTGTGAGGATTGGAGAAAATAAGTGAAATGCCCTTGCTCAGTGCCTGGCACCAAGCAGGTAGTCAAAAATGGTACATATTAATTTTCCTACCAAATCCCCATGTTATAAGTGATTAAGTGAACCTATAAAGAGTCTTTGGCAAAAATACGGCTAGTAAATGGCAGGGCTGGAACTAGGCCCCCGTTCTGTTATTCCTAGTCTCGTGTTCTTTCCCCTATACTTCCCTCCCAGGTACGTTAATTTGTCACCAGGACCTGAGTCATCTTCGGAAATGCTTCTCTGAATTTCGACTTCATCCCCATTATGATGACCCCTGCTTGAATGTATACAATATTTTAACTGGTGCCTTTCCTTCATTTTTTCCTTCTGTGCTCATTCTTAATTGATCTTCTAGATTGATCATTTTTCTACCTTTGAATGTCCATGATCTACTACATCAACTCTAAACCACTCTACCTATTTTCTAAGGTCTTCTGTAATCTGTCTTATCAGAGGATCTATGGAGCCTGGGGGATGAGATTATGTGTGTGTGGCTGGGCATGCAATGCACGTGTCAGAATTTTGGACCCACACCTGGTCTTGCCGTCATATACAAATGACATGACCATTCTTTTTTTCCCTCTGTCTTCGCTCACACAACTCCAGAACCTAGAAAGCCCTTCTAAGGATCCCTGCACTCTCATTGTTATCTCTGCTGTTTGACCCCTCTTCTAGTCTGAGCCACACTCACTATGGCATTTATTTAGAGGAATGTAACTTTTTTCTATCCTATAATTTTTGGCCCTTACCATTTCTTTTCTCGTAATATTATGTGGGTTGTTTTGTTGTTAAACCACAAATATTCTGTGTCTAGTTTCTTCAATGAGACTAAGTTATCCAAAGGAAAATACCTAATCTTTTATTTCTTTGTATTTTCCTCACTATAGGTACACTGATTCAGACTGATTGAACGAATGAGTAGCTAAGAATGTGGGAGCATAAAAATATATCCAACAGCTGTGATGGAGGAATAAGTTGGTACATAGCATGTCAAAAGGCTCAGAAAGTTTTCAAAGTAGGAAATCACAAAAAGATCTGTAAGGTCTTCAATATCTTCTTCAATTGGCCAACCTAAGTTAGACAACTCTCTTCAGTAGGCTGTACTCCCAAGCTGTCAGGGAAATAACACTAGGGAACTCAAAAATTTCCCAAGAGACTGGTATCCATGGACTACTTAGGTCACTAATGTCAGTTACTAGTGTTAAATATTTATTCTTTAAAAGCCCTAAGAAAAGGGCCTTTTCCCAATTCTGCTCACTTGACATTTCTTTAGATGAAAGGGCTATTTCTTTAGATGAGGGCTATTCACTCCGACCTCTGGAAATCTGTGTGTTTTTTTGGTTAGTTGGGGAAGTGTTGTTATGTATCTGCTTACATTATTTTTCTTGTTTTAAAAAAGAGGGGAAGTCCCATATTCTAAAGGCAAATTTTGTCCTAATCTTACTTTCACACTTGTTTCCAGTAGAATAAATTCTTAAATCAATGTCCTATAACTTTGGCAATAAGTTCTTTCAAATGAGAGACTCTAATGAAAACATTTCCAGAAAATACCCAACTTCTCCTTAACTTTGGTAAACTCTGACATTTGAATGGAAATTTTAGCATCTTAAAATAAGCAGTACTTTAAAAGAGGTGGGTAAATAGTATAGCTAGGATGGAAACTTAACCTGTACTTCTTACAATGCTTTCTAGATATTCTTGTTCTTTCCCGCTTTGCTAGACTTTTGTGGTGCTACCAATCTGTCTCTGTCCAGTTCTGTCCTGGCCTCTAAATGTATTTGTTCCATAAAGTTTCTGTGTTTGCTCGTCCATTAATTCAACAACTATTGTGCCTACTTTTCTCAAGCACTTACAGGTGTAGATTAACTCAGACCATTGAACATGTTATCAAAGATCAGCTTGAAAACTTTCTGGGACTTGATAACATTGCAGAAATATCAGATTCACTTAAGTTTAATGTATGCTTGAAGAATTTTCTTTATTTTGTTGACAACATGCTGAGTTAAACAAAGTAGTTTGATGCAGGGCTTCTCAGAGCCTTTAATATGCATTGTTAATATCCAAGGAGATAAAATGTGACCATGAAATCCCATTAATATAGAGTATTTCTCAGTACTATTGTTTCTGCAAAACATACTTCAGAAAGTGCTGCTTTAGTTCACTGATACTGCAGCTGTGTTCTGTCAAGTGCTAGGTCCCTGCAGAGGTGCTTGGATACTGCCAGAGACAAGGGGGAGAATGGTAGTATTGGCTCTTACCATAGCTTAAAGTAGAGATAATTTTGATCAGTATATATATTCAAATTCTACATGAGACTGTATATGGAATCTTATAAAATGTTTGTAAGTCACTGTTTTAGGGCTGGAAGAAATTTACTGTTTCCTAAAAATAAACACAGAAATTAAAAAAAATAACTCTAAAGTAGCTATAACATCCTCTTTGCAATAAAAGGTTTCATAAAAACGTGCTCTCGTGCCACTATTCAGAATGTGACTGAGGCATATGAAAGCAAGGTTGTGTACAGCTCACATGCGTCCCTGAAAACATCGTAGACGTGTGGACTTGATTGGTGGCTAAACTTCCATCTTAGATTTTGTCCTCAAGTCCTTCCAACTCTCCATATTCTGCCCCTTAGGATTCTTCATGTAGTTTCTTAAATCTTAAATTACTATGAAATATTTTGGTCATGCTAGCATATAAAGGTTAATAATAAATAGTTTTTATAAAATACTTCATATAAATAATAGGCATAAAAATAAAAATGCAGCCCTGGCTGGTGTAGCTCAGTGGATTGAGCACGGGCCTGCAAACCACATGATCGAGGTTCGATTCCCAGTCAGGGCACATGCCTGGGTTGCGGGCCAGTTCCCAGCAGGGAACTCACGAGAGGCAACCACACATTGATGTTTCTCTCCTTCTCTCCTTCCCTTCCTCTCTAAAGATAAATAAATAAAATCTTTAAAAAAATAAAAACGCATAAAGCTTAACATAATTAACTTCTGTCTGTCTACCACTACATTGAAGGCCTTTGTGTGCTATTCCTGTAACCCCTCCACCACCCCTCTCCCTAAATTTGGAGTTTATGATTCCTATGCATTTTCAAAGTATATTTTATTGATTATGCTATAGAGTTGTCCCATTTTTCTCCCCTTTATTCCCCTCTGCCCTGCACCCACCTCCCACCAGCATTCTCCCTGCTCCCCCTTATTTCATGTCCATGGGTCATACATATAACTTCTTTGACTTCTCCATTTCCTACGCTATTCTTAACCTCCCCCTGTCTATTTTGTACTTACCAATTATGCTTCTTATTCACTGTACCTTTTCCCCCATACTCCCCCTATCTCCTCATCACTTATAACCCTCCATGTAATCTCTATTTCTGTGATTCTATTCCTGTTCCAGTTGTTTGCTTAGTTTGTTTTTGCTTTTGTTTTATAAGTTCAGATATTGAGATTGTGAATTTGTTGTCATTTTATTATTCATATTTTTGATATTCTTTTTCTTAGATAAGTCCCTTTAACATTTCATATAATAAGGGTTTGGAGATGATGAACTCCTTTAACTTGACCTTATCTGGGATGCACTTCATCTGCCCTTCCATTCTAAATGAAAGCTCTGCTGGATAGAGCAATCTTGGATGTAGATCCTTGCATTTCATGACTTTGAATACTTCTTTCCAGCCCCTTCTTGTCTGTAAGTTTTATTTATTTATATATTTATTTGAGAAATCAGCTGATAGTCTTATTGGTATTCCTTTGTAGGTAACTAACTGTCAGCTTTTCTCTTGCTGCTTTTAGAATCTCTCTTTATCTTTAATCTTGGGTAATTTAATTATGATGTGTCTTGGTGCGTCCCTCCTTAGGTCCAATTTCTTTGGGACTCTCTGGGTTTCCTGGAATCTAGAAGTCTATTTTATTTGCCAAACTGGGGAATTTCTCCATTATTTGTTCAAATAAGTTTTTAATTTCTTGCTCTTCTTCTTCTCCTCTGGCACCCCTATGTTTCAGATGTTGGAAAGTTTAAAGCTGTCCCAGAGGTTCCTCAGCCTCTCCTCCATTTTTTTTTGGATTCTTGTTTCTTCATTCTTTTCCAGTTGAATGTTTATTTCTTCCTTCTGCTCCAAATAGTTGATTTGAGTCCTAGTTTCCTTCCCTTCACTGTTGGTTCCCTGTATAATTTTCTTTATTTCACTTTGTATAGACTCCATTTTTTCCTCTATTTTGCAACCATACTCAATCATTTCTGTGTGCATCTGTGGGGGAGCTTTGCCCACAGAGCCCCCCATCCACTGAAGGTAAGATTAAGTCTACAGAGACAAGATCTGCTTGGGGAGGAAAGGTGGCCGATTTCTCAAAAGAGAAGGATCAAGAGCTTTTTCTTCAATGGGCTTTTATTTGGTTTGTTTTGCACCAGAATATAGGTAAAGCTCATTAATCATTGTTAGGCAGTAAGGATCAAACAATAGGTAACATACAAAGAACTCTGAGGGCCTATTTTGACTCAGCTTCAGATAGCTATGGGGCCATAAAACTTTGGGGAACAAACTCACTTCCTGCTTGGACCCTTATCATTTAATTGAGAGCATTCTAGACAAAGCAGTTTTCACAGGATTTTACATATTTTTTCTTAGGTCCTGTCACCCTAGGGAACCTACCATTTCCAGCACAGGGCTGCACCCATCACTGGCATTGTTTCAGGCTTAAGGCATTGTTTCAGGCTTAAGTCAGACAGGGGAAGTAAGGCAGCCAAGAGATTAGGAGACTTCTTGCAGACAGAATGAAGACTCAGGCTGTGTCAAAGCTAAGGAGCAAGGGTCCATCACCCCTTTTCTGTAGCCCCCAAGCCCTTCCTCAGGGGCCCCCATGATTGTGCCTGTCTTAGGCACATCCCTCCCTAGAAGAATCTTACCCATCATTGGCTAACCAATCAGGCATTGGGGGCCAGGCATGGTGAAGTAAAAGGAGCAGAGGCAGCACCTCTGCCAGGGAGATAGGCTTTGTCTTCTCAGTGGCTTTTAGTCTTAAGGTCACTCATTTAGCCTTATCCATGGCGGGGTGGGGGGGGGGGCGGCGGTTTACAGATTCTGAAACCAGGCAAGGTGGTTCCCGATGTTCATCCTCATTACCAGTGTTTTGAAATCTGCATCTGATAGGTTGCGTATCTCATTCTCACTTAGTTATTTTCCCAGAGTTTTGATCTGTTCTTTCATTTGGGCCATATTTCTTTGTCTCTGGGCACCTGTTCAATTGTAAGGGGAAGAATCTTAGGTATTCACCAGGGTAAAGCAAGCTACTTCTTTGAATTGTGATGTTGTATATGAGGGAGGGATCTGAGAGGGAACAATACCTCTTGCTTAGCTCTAAGTTGGCTTTCAGTCACTTCTCCCACTACTCATAAGCAAATTGGGCCTTTCTGGTGCTGATCCCAGGTTGGTGGGTTTATGAATGTTCTAGGATCCTGTGGGTCTCTTCAATGGACTCTACTGTGAGGCTGGAATTTCTCCCACAACTGCAACCCCCACAGATTTTTAGAGCCAGAGCTTTTTGAGACTTTAGTTTCCTGTGCTAGACTTTTGGGTTGCAGAGTTCAAATAACCACCCCTCTAACCAGTCTGGATAAATGTTTCTTCTTTAACTCCTTGGTTGTCAGACTTCCATATGGTTCAATATGCTGGAAATTAACTTTGTTTTAAATTTGTTGCCTTACTGGTATAGCTCAGCAGATTGAGTACAGGCCTGTGAACCAAAGACTTGCCAGTTTCATTCCATGTCAGAGTACATGCCTGGGTTGTAAGGCTACATACCCAGTAGGGTGTGTGTGAGAGATAATTACACATTGATGTTTCTCTCCCTTTATTTCTCCCTCCCTTCCCCTCTGTCTACAAAAATAAATAAAAAATTTAAAAAAGTAAATAAATTGGTTGTGTCCTTCTTTTGGTTGTGTGAGGAAGCAAAACAAACCTACATTTGGTAACTTACTTACCAAATATAGGTTAAAATTCTAAACATATTCTTTTTTTAAAATAATTTTTATTTATTTGTATTTTAGAGAGCAAGGAAGGGAGGGAGAATGAGAGGGAGAGGAACATCAATGTGTGGTTGTCTCTCATGCTGCCCCTACTGGTGACCTGGCCCACAACCCAAGCCTGTGCCCTGACTTGGAACCAGTGGCCATTTGGTACACAGGCCAGAACTCAATCCACTGAGCCACATCAGCCAGGGCTGGTCCTTTGTGTTTTCTCCAAGTTTTATTTCATAAGTATGTATACCTAAACACCATGGTATTCCTTTGTGTGTTTTTTAGCCTCACATGAAGTATGGTCTTTACAGATATACAGTGACTGTCTTTGTTTGTTCAACACTGTGTTTGTAAAATTTATCAATGTTGATACAATATTCCAGTTCATTCTCTTCATGGCTATTGAATATTTTACTTAGTTATGCTGTACCTTATTTTTTTAGTTTACTTTTGATGAACATTTAGATTATTTCTCATTTTTTGCAGCTAAAAATGAGGCTGCTATTAATATTTTAAACTTTTCCTATGTTGAACTTTGCCAGATCACTTCTCAAGTGATTGTATCAATTCGTTCACCCACCAACAATTAGTAAGATTTCTTTAGACTCTATATCTTTGCCAGTAACCAGAATGTTAAGATTTTGGCCAATAGGACTGGTGGGGAATAGTATTTAATGTTATTTTAATTTGCATTTCACTGTTTAATTTGCATTTGCATTACATTTGACTAGTAATGTTGGAAACTTTTTATATGTTTTTAGGCCTTTTGGGTTACTTATTTTTTGAAATGCCTTTGTCTTTTGCTCATGGCCTTTGCAGGAAAAAAAAATCTGCATTCTGGAGTCTGATTGGATTTTGTTGTGGGTTACTATGAGAAATTCATCCTTTCTTAATCATACTAAAACTGGTTGAAGGAGAAGTATAGAGTCTTGGCCTGTAGCCCTGTGTGACATTTTGAGTAACCTGTCACCTCTCAGGAGACTGGGTTAAGGTGATAGCTACAGCACATTTCACACTGATCTAAGGACCCTGAACAAGGCACAGGAGATTGCAGCAAATCCTTTCTGTTAGTCAAGCCCTAGTGAGATGCTTCAATCTCTAGGGTAAAACTGGAGATTCAATAAGACTCCACATGCCAACCAAGCACTTTCCATCTGAAAACCTTAAGGCATTCAGAAAAATTAATTAATTGGGTTTTACAGTGACCCTGTGAAATACAGCAGGCTATTCAGGACCTCATCTCTCAGGAAACAACATGGCAGCTCTTAGCAACATGGTAGAATTCTAAGTAGCAGGCAGTAAGGAACTATAGACATATGCGTTAAAAAATTGGAGAAGCACTTGCAAGTGGGGTTCTGTGTTAGATTTCGCCCTTGTCTTGGCATTGACTGCTGTGGTGTTATGGGGACGATGGTTGGCCTAGGCAATGAATACTGCTCAGAGCCCAAGTGGGCCTAGACCATTTGACTCTTGCCGTGTTTGTTTCCTTAGATAAGAGGGTGCCTGTCTATCCATCTATCAGTGTACCCATCTATCATCTATCTGCTAAATTAGCTACTGCTGTTCATCCATCAAGTCTTACCTGTCTTTTGAGAAGTCAGGAGAGGCAATGAAAAAAAAAAGACAGTAAAATATAAACTCTTCTGAGTGAAAATTTCTATTTTGTTAATCCAAACATTTCTTCTGAGTTTCCTTTTTTTGTATCAAGACAATCTGGGGTTGGGGGAAAATCAATTAGAAACAAAAATCACATCAACAATGCCAGTATTTAGGATTTAGGAGGAAAAAAAATAAAGTTTAAGTAAATTAGTTCTATTTGGTAAAGAAAAAATATAGTTAAGGGATTTATAAATCAACAGTTATACTAGGAGATTTAAAACTCCATTGACATCAATGGCAAATCAACAAGGAAACAGGGTCTTAAGAGACAAACTAGATCAGATGGATTTAATTGATATCTCAGAGCATTTCACTCCATGGGAGCAGATTATACATTCCTTCCAATGTATATGGAACCTTTTCTAGGCTAGTCCACAGGTTAGAATACAAAACAAGACTCAATAAATTTAAGAAGATTGAGATCATATCACATTTCCTCTGATCATAATGGTATGAAACTAGAAATCAGTCATAAGGAAAAAATTGAAAAATGCATAAGCACATGGAGGATGAATAATGTGTTACTAAACAATGAATAGGCTAACAATGAGATTAAGGAATAAATAAAAATACACCTTGAAATAAATGGAAATGAGAACAAAGCAACCCTAAATCATTAGGACACAGCAAAAGCAGTCATAAGTGAGAAAATCGTAGCATTACAGGCCTATCTCAAGAAACAAAAAATTCTCAAATAAACAATCTAACATTACACTTAAATGGTACTAGAAAAAGAACCACAAACAACTCAAGTGATTAGAAAAAAGGAAATATTAAAGATCAGAGCAGAAATAAACAAAGTAGAGTCTAAAGAAATACAAAAGATCAGTGAAACCAAGAGTTAGGCCTTTGAAAAGATAAAGAAGATTAACCAGATCCATTATGGAAAAAAGAGAAAGGACACAAATAAATAAAATCAGAAATGAAAGAGGAGAAGTAACAACTGACACCAGAGAAATACAAAGGATTGTTAAGAAAATATTAAGAAGAACTATAAACTAACAAATTAATCTGGACAAAATGGATAAATTCCTAGAAACATATAACCTTCTAAACTGAATCAGGAAGAATCACAAAATCTGAATAGACTGATAACAACTAATGAAATGAGCAGTGGTAAAAAAATTTTCAACGAACAAAAATCCTGGACTGGATGGCTTCACAGGAGAATTTTACCAAACATTCAAAGAACTGGCACTTATCTTTGTCAACTATTCTTCTCTATTCCAAAAAATTAAAGAAGAGGGAAGATTTCCAAGCTTACTTTATGGGGCTAGAACTATCCTAATTTCAAAACTAGATAAAGACACTAAAAAGAAAGTAAGTTACATGCCAATAACCCTTATGAACATTGGTGCCAAAATCCTCAATAAAATATTAACAAACCAGATCCAGCAACAAATTAAAATGATTATACACCATGATCAAATGGGATTTATTTTGGTGGTGCAAGGTTGGCACAATATTTACAAATCAATAAATGTGAAACAATACATAAACTCTATGAAGGACAAAAATTACATGATCATATTAATAGATGCAGATAAAGCATTTGATAAAATCCAGGGCCAATTTATGATTAAAAACTCAGTAAAATTTGATAATAAAAGGAATGTACCTCAACATGATAAAGACCATATATGACCAATGCACAGCTAATTTTATACTCAATGGGCAAAAGCTACAAGCATTTCTCTTAAGATCAGGAACAAGACAAGATATTTGCTTTCACCACTCTTATTTAACATAGTACTAGAAGTCCTGGCCACAGCAATCATACAAGAAGAAGAAATAAAAGGTATCTAAATTGGGAAGAAAGAAGTAAATATTTACAGATGAGATGATACTGTATATAGTGGATTCGATAGATTCCACCAAAAAACTACTAAAACTGATAAATGAAGTCAGCAAAATAGCAAGATACAAAATTAATATCCAGAGATCAGATGTAATTTTATTCACCAGTAATAAACTATCAGAAAGGGATGTTAAGAAAATAATCTCATTCAATTGCAGCAAAAATTAAATTAAATACCTAGAAATCAAGGATGTAAAAGACCTGTACTAAGAAAATTATAAGACACTGAATAAAAAGAAGAATATACAAATAAGTGGAAGCATATACCATGTTCATGGATAGAAAGAATATCATTAAAATGTCCATACCACCCAAAGCAATCTATAATTCAATGAAATTCCTATCAAGATACCAATAGCATATTTTACAGACTAGAACAAGTATTCTAAAAATTTATATGGAACCACAAAAGACCCCAAATAGCCACAGAAATCTTGAGAAGAAGAATGAAGTTAGAGGAATCATGCTACCTGATACCAGACTATATTACAAGGCAACAATAATCAAAACTGCATGGTACTGGCATAAAAATGACACATTGATCAATGGAACAGAATAAGGAGCCCAGAAATAAACCCACATCTTTATAGTCAACTGTTTGACAAAGGAGGCAAGAGCATACAGTGGGATAATGGCAGTCTATTCAATAAACAGTATTGGGAAAATAGGACAGGTATGTGCAAGAAAAAAAAGAAGAAGAAAAGAAACCAAACCACCTTCCTATAGCATACAGAAGAATAAACTCAAAATGGATAAATGACTTTAATGTGAGTTGTGAAAGGTGAAAATATAAATGAAAATCCTAGAAGAAAACATACGCAGTAAAACTTTGTACATTTCTCACAGCAATATTTTTTTCTGATATTGTCATCTTGGCCAAGGGAAACAACAACAAATAAACAAATGGGACTACATCAAACTAAAAAGGTTTTGTATAGCAAAGGAGAGTATAATCAAAATATAACGGGAATCCACTAAGTGAGAAACATATGTGCCAAAATTTATAAAGAACTTACATTATACAACTCAACACCAAAAAAAAAAACAACTAATTTCAAAAATGGGCAAAGGAACTGAATAGACTTCTCCAAAGATGGCCAATAGACAAATGAAAAGATGCTCAATGTTACTAATCATCAGAGAGATGCAAATTAAAATCACAATGAGATACTACCTTATACCTGTCAGAATGTCTATCATCAGTAAATCAACAAAGAACAAGTATTGTGAGGATGTGGAGAAAAGGGAACCCTCATGCACTGTTGGTGGGAATGCAGACTGGTGTAGCCACTGTGGAAAACAGTATGTAGTTCTTTATTTTATTTATTTATTTATGTTTTGGTGTGATATCTAAGAAACCATTATCAAATTCAAGGTCATGAAGATTTGTCCGTTTTTCTCTTTTCTTTAAAAAAATTTTTTTTAGGATATAAGTTTTAGCTCTTTCTCTGTCTTTTTTAAGATTTTATTTATCTGTAGAGGTGGAAGGGAAGGAGAGAAGGAGAGAAATATCAATGTATGGTTGCCTCTCATGTGTCCCCTGCTGGGAACTGGCCTACAACCCAGGCATGTGCCCTGACTGGGAATTGAACCACCATCCTTTGCTTCACAGGCCCGTGCTCAATCCACTGAGCTACACCAGCCAGGGCTATAGTTTTTTTCCAAAAAGTTAAATATGTAACTGCCTTGTGACCCAGTGATTCCACTTCTGGGAATATATCCAAAGAAACTCAAAACACTAATTTGAAAGGATATATGCACTTCTATGTTCACTGCAGTGTTATTTAAAATAGTTGATTTAGAAGCAGCCCAGGTGCTAGTCAGATGAGTAGATTAAAAAGTTTTTGTACCTTTATATAATGGAATACTACTTGGCCATAAAAAGAATATCTTACCTTTGTGATTGCATGAATGGACCTGGAGAGTGTTATGCTAAGTAACATAAACCAGTCAGAGAAAAACAAATACCATATGATTTCATGTATTATATATGTGGAATCTAATGAACAAAATATAATAAGAAAATAGAAACAGACTTATAGATACCAAAAACAATGAGAGCAGTCAGAGAGGAGGGGTTTGGGGGCAGTAGTGGGTGAAAAATGAGAAGATATTAAACGGAAAAAAAAATCCAAACGGCCTCATAAACAAGGCCAACAGTATGGTGACTACCAGAGGGAAGGGGAGATGGGCGGCAGTAGAAAAGGGAAGGAGGATAAATGGTGATGGAAGGAGAATTGACATTAGGTGGTGAACACACAGTACAATATACAGATGGTATATTATAAAATTGCGCACCTGAAACCTATATAATTTTATTAACCAATGTCACCCAATAAATTCAATAAAAATTTAAAAAATAGATGAGGATTTAGGTTGGAAGTGATAGAAATCTCAGTCAAGCCAGCCTGAGCAAAAAGGAAGTTGCTTTTTTGGTTTATGTAAGGAGAGTTCAGGAGGAGCAAAATGAAAATGCCATTACAACTCATCTCTCTGCACCTCTTACCTCTGCTTTTTTTCTAGTTGGACCTAATTCTTTCAGGACAAATTCAAATGTGGAGAGCCAGAAACAGCCAGCAGGTGCTCAACAACTTGGCAGCTAGAGAGTTCCACTTTGAAAATGCCTGGAAGGAAGCACCCAAAGCCAGCAGTTGAGGTAGCAGCCAGCAGAAGGGTCCCTAGAGCGACGCTGCAGTTCGGTCTGTTGTGTGCTTCTTCGATGTAAGCAATCGTCCCACCTGTGGAAAAGTGAGCTCCACCCCAGTCAGCCTACACTGACTTATCTGTGGGGTAATAAATGTCTGCTCAAGAGGAAAGCAAAGGAACCCCTTGGGAAAGTAGATAAATGACAAACACCCCAGAAATTCACTTCAGATACCTTTCACTTTCTCCAACCAGCAATCTTCTACTAAAATTAGAGTCAAAAAAACTAAATAGATGTGAGGGTGAGACATGAAATTTCTAAAAGGCCACAGGTGATTCGCACTCAGCCTTTGAGTTTAAAAAGGTGTGCCATCTGAGTTTCAGATGTAGGTCATTCATCCACATTGTCTCACTCAGGCCTGCTCTCACACCTGTGGTGGGCAGACAAGCCAGAAACATTTTCTTTGCCTTGGAACTTTGATTTATTTAAAAATAAGATGTCTGTAAATGGCAAACAACCCCCCAGAAAACAGAAAAAAAATTTGCTGACCACTCTACTAAAGAGTTACATTATGCTAAGTGAAATAAGCCAGTCAGAGAAAGATAAATACCATATGATTTCACTTATACGTGGACCCTAATGAACAAAGAGAACTAATAAGCAAAATGAGATAGACACATAGATGGAGAGCAGGCTAACAGCTAAGGGGGTGGGGATTGAGCAAAATGAAAAGGATTTATGGACATGGACAATAGTGTGGTGATTGTTGGGGGAAGTGTATGGTGGATACCTAGTAATGGAAGAAAATCCAATAAAAATCTGAAAAAAGTTAAATTAGTTATTTCTAGCAAAAAGTAAGAACAATTCAGGCATGTGCCTTATACCAAATATTATCCATTCTGCTCACTATTTAAAAGGAAAGCTAATATTTTTAAAATCTAGATCTGATCAAGTAACTTTTCCTGTTAAGGTCCTTCAATGTTTTTCCTTGTGTACTTGGGGGAAAAATCCAAATTCCTTTCTGTGGCCTACATGCAAATCACATGGCCTGTCCTCTGCAGGTCTTTCCAAGCAACTGTCAACTCTCTTGTTTCACCACGCTTCATTTCCACTGAAGGTCTTTTACGTGTTGATGACTCCATGGTTTTCTAGCTTTTGCATACACTTTTCCCACCCCCTAGAATTCTCTGCCCCTGTTTTCTTCTGGCTAGTTCCTCAGCTTCTAGTAGGTCTCCCTTCAATGTCATTGTCTCATAGAGGTCTCGTCTAATCACTAAAACCCTCTCTGTCACTTTTCGCCTCCATATTTCTTTCCTTTGCAGTACTTGTTATAACTTGCAGTTGTTTTACTTCTCTGCTGAGTTGTTTTCTGTTTGTCTTCCCCTCTAGAATCTAAGTTCCATAAGGACAGAACTAAGTCGGCCTGGTTCATGGCTCTATTAGTTGAATCAGTGAAGACACAGTTTTAGTAACTCTTCCAAACCAGAACAAGTGAAACATGGCTGGGATTTTAAACCCATGCCTGTGTACTGTTCTCCTAAGACACAGGTCTGCTTGTCGCCATGCAAAGTCTATCACTGTAATCAGCCATTTATTTTTTTATTCTTTTGATAAGCGTTTATCAAACACATGCTTAGTGGCAGACTTTAGGGCTGGGAGTGGTGGAGACAGAAATGGAAGACACTGTATCTGACTTCAAGAGGCTCCCAGCATGGCAGGAGACACAATCAATTAACAAGTGGTTATGGCAGAACATAAGCTCTACGATAAAGTGCTAAAGAGTGGGAACCCTCGCTGCCTCCTGAAGAGAAGGGAATGAAGGTAGTCTCTGGAGAGGATGCTGCCTGAGTTGGAGTTCAAGGAACATCTCACTCCTATTTGTTACACTACAACCTAATATAATGTCAGGAGTACTTGAGACACTAACAAATTTCAGTTACTGCATTTAAGAATGAGCTAAACAGAAAATGTGGAGCAGGTGGCAAGGGTGTATGGAAACATATTCTAAGAAGAAGGAACAGCATAGAGAAAGAAATAGAGATAAGATAGAATATGGCCCATTTAAGGACATGCAGAGATCAGTTGGGCAGAAATGGGACATGGAGGGCACAGAGGGGATGGAACTAGTCGGGGGGAGCAGGGGCAGATCCGTGCATCACACACTGCACGTGAAAGGAGAGCCATTGAAGGACAGTGGCATAAATATCGTGGAAAGTGGGAGCATTAGCCAGAGAAAACATACTCCCTTTCTGTTGTCATATTCAGGTAAGAGTTTTGCCAAAGATGTGATGCATCCTTAGGTCAAACTTCTTTGATCAAGTTTCTCTAGTGCTGATTTTACAACGATTTTTTTTCTTTCTTGACATAAATCTACCTCCGTGCATGGCAATCTTATGCCATCTACATATTTAACCACTTTTAGAATATCTTAGATGTTTCCTGCTCCACTGCTCTCTGCAGTCCCAGGAAGAATGAATTGCCCAGGAACTTGCTCAGTGAAACCCTTCCTGTGAATGATTTCCCTCAGGTAGAGGACTTGGGCATGCCGGGGAAACTTTGCAGGCCTCGAGTATGTCTTTGTCTCCTTCTGTAGAGTCAGGGACAGTATGAAAATGAACAACACTTATGTTGAGTTAAGCTCGAAACAATAGGCAAAGCACCCAATTTACACCTGTGAGGAAAAGAAGCAACTCCCATGAGAGCTAATTGAATAGCTTTGCCCTTGTAGCAAGCATTTGTGTTTCTGCTAGTGGAAAGACTTCTGGAGAACCAAGAATCCAGCAGCCTAATTTTCCTGGGAATCCTTGAATTCTGGGAAAGTGGAAGATTTCAGAGGGGATTTTTCTGCTTTCTGAATATGTGGAGTGTGTGCAGGATAAGCCATCTGTTACTGCTCTGACAGCTTCAGCCATGTCCTCTGAGGCCTCTTCAAGCTGTCCCAAGAGAGTCACTGGGTGAAGGCTACTGGGAGGGGTTCCCAAAGTAGCACACAAGTTCTTACCAGGAAAGAACCCGTTGTCTGGTGGCTTCACAAACATTTGCCTCTGGAGGTCTGGAGGAGGGTTCAGTGACCAGTGAGTGATGACAGAGCTGATCAAATTTGCTCTGGGAATGTCGAGAAAGGGAAATAGCACCAAAGAGTGGGACAGCCAGGCACAGCTTTCTGATGGTGATGACTTATAAGCAGGTGGGATCTGACATAGAGAACAGGAAATGCAAGGCCATTCCAGGCAGGTAGAAAGCAAGAGAAGCTGGAGATAGGTCCCCAGAGCTATCCAAAAGATTAATCTGATCTGTTTCTGTTCAGCTTAAAACCTCATTGGTTCCTCATTACGGTGGGATAAAGTGCAAGCCCTTCACCTGCACGTCATCAACCTTTGTGTACCCCTCCACCTGTGCCTTGTTCTTTCTGCTTTAGCCACACCTTCACCAGTGAATAATTCCTACTATTTTATACCTCCATGATTTCTGCCTCTAATGTTTTCTATGCCTAGAATGCCCTGTCAGCCTGGAGAAACGTTCACCCTTCAAAGCTCTTCTAAGACTCAAGGTCATATAGTGATGGAAATGGGAATAAGTCCAATGGTCTGACCAAAATCTCTGCTCTTCACCAGTGTTCTGTGCCCGAATCTTTGTTTATCAAGGTCACTGAATAATAATGACACGGAGAGGCCAATGCTGTTGAAAGACAAGTTTAGTTTTATTCACAGTTACCCTGGAAATGAAAGGCAGGCTCGCCCTGGAAGAAACTTCAGGGTTTGATCGGGAAGCGGTGCAAGCGCAGTTCAGGCCCGAGCCTTCCCTGGGCTTCCTACGGGAGAGGCAAGGGGCAGGCAGGTCGTTCAGGGTTGGCCTTGTTTATCTACAGATTATTTTTTATTCTATCAATATAGTCATTTCTTTCCTGTTCCAGAAATATTGACAAAGTGTAGCTCCTGGTTATAGAGTTGTACCCAAGCACCTAAATAAACGACTTCTCCTTAACTGTAAGGGATGAATTTACTGATAGGATCTGGCCTAATATTAAGGTAAGGATTCACAAACATAAATTGAAAACAAAATAGGATATGTCTTTGTAGAAAGTTGGAAGAAAGGAGAAAAAAGTGAATAGAATGATTCTGCTCCTTGTTGTGTTGACCATGTGACCAGAGGCAAGACTATCCTTTCTGATTGTCAGTCTCCTTCTCCTGAGATGGAGACTCTAAAACAATGCACTCCATAGGGTTGCTATGGAGATCATGACGTTAGGTGTGTACAGACCTTAGCATAGTGTTTGGTATATATGAATAACCCACTAAGTATTAGCTGTGGATTTTGGGGTGGGCTCTAGGGACTGGAAAGGGGATGAGTGGTTAGTTGAAAGCCTTGGGAGACCTCAGACTGTCTCCACTAGCAAAAATTCCAGACCCAGGACTCAGAGTCAGCTTTCAGAAAGGTGGTGGTGCTACCCCATAACATCCTAGATATAGGCATGGGCATACCATAAAATTCAAAATACTAATTGTACTAAAAAAATGGTGGTAACAACAGAACCAATAGCAATAATAGCCATTACCAGATCTTTCTGACTCAAGAGCTTGTGCACTTGACCATTTTTGTTTCTCTGAGATGCCTTACAGTCATCCCTTAAGGGTCAAGGGAGGTCATTATCATTATTCCATAGCCTAAGACACTCTGAGGGGTGCAGTAGTACTGGGGTTGTCTTTTCCCATGAAGGGTAAAAGCTTGTGAGATGCCACCCAATGAGCAAGGAATAACCCTCATGAGCCAACTGCCTGGGCACCTGGCAGTTCCAGTATGTGTTGCTCTTGGAGACAGAGGCATTAACTTCTTTTATTAAAATGAAAATGTAGACTTCCGCCAACATGGAGGCATAGGTGGAAACACTGTGCCTTCTCCCACAACCTTTAATACAGCAAAGGTTTAGTAAATAAAGACACAGCCAAAGAACAGAAAATTGAACTATATGGAAGTCCAACAACAAGGAACCGTTCGACCATGACTGTTAAGAGGGGTGGAGCCAGCAGAGGAGCAGGGTCAGACAGGAAGGATCCCCTGACCCAGGCGCACAGGCAGCTGAGGTAGCAGCACAGACCCAGTGAGGGTGCGGGGCAGGCTGACTGCAGTCACACAGTTGTGCGCAGATAAACCAGCAGAGGAGTGAGCAGTGAGACAGACCATGCAGGCCCCAGCGGGCGAACCCAGTGAGTGTGCAAGGTGGCGGGCTGACTGCGGTTGTACATTCACTCGCAGTGGGATGGATCGCATGGCCCCAGAGGTGGGAGGTGGCAGAGGGGACCACCGTTGCTTTCCTTTGACTCCGCTCCCACATACAGCATCACAACTCAGCAACTGAGTTGCCCCGCCCTGGTGAACACCTAGGGTTCTGCTCCTCATACATAACAGGCATGAACAGTCCAAAATATGGCTCAAGAAGAACTCAGAGCCCCAGAGCCGATAACTCTAAGCGAAAAAGAAATAGCGAACCTCTCAGATGCACAATTCAAAATACTGGTCATCAGGATGCTCACAGAACTGGTTGATTATAGTCACAAATTAGAGGAACATATGAAGACTAAACTAATTGAAATGAAGGGAAATGCACAGGAAACCAATAGTGATGGAAAGGAAACTGGGACTCAGATCAAGGGAGTGGACCAGAAGGAAGAACGAAACATCCAACCAGAAAAGAATGAAGAAACCAGAATTCAGAAAAATGAGGTGAGGCTTAGGAACCTCCAGGACATCTTTAAACGTTCCAACATCCGGATTATAGGGGTACCAGAAGGGGGAAAGAAACAGCCATGAGTGGAAAACTTATTTGAACAAATAATAAAGGAGAACTTCCCCAGTCTGGCAAAGGAAATAGACTTCCAGGAAGTCCAGGAAGCTCAGAGAGTCCCAAAAAAGTTGGACCCAAGAAGGAACACACCAAGGCACATTATAATTACATTAGCCAAGATTAAAATGAAGGAGAGAATCCTAGAAGCAGCAAGAGGTAAGGGGACAGTCACCTACAAAGGAGTTCCCATCAGACTGTCAGTGGATTTCTCAGAAGAAACCTTGCAGGCAAGAAAGGGCTGGAAAGAAGTATTCAAAGCTATGAAATCCAAGGACCTACATCCAAGATTACTCTGTCCAGCAAAGCTTTCATTCAGGATGGAAATAAAGATAAAGTGGTTTCCAGGTAAGGTCAAGTTAAAGGAGTTCGTCATCACCAAGCCCTCATCATATGAAATGTTAAAGGGACCTATCTAAGAAAAAGAAGATTAAAAATATGAACAGCAAAATGATAACAAACTCACAGTTATTAACAATAGCACCAAAAACAAACTAAGCAAACAACTAGAACAGGTACAGAATCCAAAAATGGAGATCACATGGAGAGTTATCAGTGGTGTAGTAGATGGGGAGAGAGGGAGAGAGAGAGAATAAGTAGCATAGATGGTAGGTAGAAGATAGACAAGGGGAGGTTAAGAATTGTATAGGAAAAGCAGAAAACAAAGAACTTACGTGTACGACCCATGGACATGAACTAAAGGGGGAGAATACGGGTGGGGATGGGTGTGCAGGGTGGAGGGAAATAAAGGGGGGATGGGAAAACTGTAATAGCATTATCAATAAGATATATTTTTAAAAGCTTCCTGTTATTTATTATAGTCTATCTGTTTGAATATACATCTTCTATCTTATTTATTGCTTTATTGAAAGCATTCAACTTATATTCTCAAGCAAATGAATTAATAAATGGAGCATCTATATTGTGAAAGTCCCCGAAGAAAATATGAAAATCAGTAAATAAAGGATCAGCATCTTCAAACATCATGATATAGTGGAAAGACAGGGTTTAAAGCAAGAAGGCAATGAGGTTCTGAATTGGGCTCGTGGTTATGGAGACACAGAGAAGATGGATAAAACCCAGGATGGGGCAGGGAGTGGGGAGAGGCAAAGACTTCTCTCAGGTTTTGAGCTTGAATGACTAGAGGAACCATAGCACTATCAATAAAAAAGGAGAAAGTCAAGAAGAGGAGCAGACTTGTGGAAATTAGGACAAGTCTGGATCTAAATGTGTCAGGTTTAGATGACATAGACTTGGATGCTGGTTAAGATGTCCAGCTGCCTTGTCACCTATAACAAAGATGAGTCCATGGCTGAATTCTAGCTCAAACAGAGGCCACTTTGTCCTCCTTTTGATAATATTTATTCAACAGGGCTTTGTGTGAGGCAATGAAAATCGATTAAAAAGATAAAAGAGGTATGATCTTTGCTCTCTGAGAGTTGCAGTTGGGTGGGTGAGACAGTTTGTCCTCAGCAGCACAAGGCACTAAGTAGCGGTGTGAGCCATATAGTGTGTAGAAGGGCAGAAGGAGGCACTGGGGTGGGGGGTGGGTTGGAACCTGTAAGCAGTTACTTGTAGAGGATATTCTGAGTTCAAAGATCAGCATCATGTCCCTTATGAAATTCTTGAGGAAGTTATTAAAAATGAAAAGATACTATTTCCCATCATAAGGTTTTTAAAAAATGAATATTAGTGAATATAACTTTTTGTAGTAGTAACCATCTTAATATATGTGGATGAGAGAACATTACTAACTGATTCATTTTTGTCTCTTGATGAAAAAAACTGTTTATATTGAAGCTCAAATCAAGGAGATTTAACGCCCTGACTCCTAGGAATGACCCTCACTCCCAGGATAATGGGAATGCAGGGAAATTGCCCTCTACTTTGCCTGTCACTCTCCCATCCCACTTTTGTCAGGGACCCATACTGTCGTCCAGAGCCTGCTAGTGTTGAGACCTGCCCAGCCTGACTGCCTATTACTGCCACTGAGCCTTGTTCCTATTGGCAGGGGTACACATGGCCTAGGAGTCTAAATGTTGAGACTTCAAATGCAGTGGGACAAGTAGCTGCTTCTGTGGTTATTGTCCAGGGCTGACTCTCTCCACAGGGATGTGGTTTTAAAGCATCCGTGTGTAAGACTGAAACTCCTATAACAATAACAAATCCTAACAAGAGTTGTTCCCCAGGCTCATCCAAGAGGTATTGAAAGGATTCAACTTCCTAATGGAGATTTGTGTGGCCATAACAATAGGATTCAGGAAAGTGAGAATTTATTGGAAAGTATTTTTCCTTTGGAAAAAAATTAGAGTATTATGGAAATTTAAAATAAATCCCAGTGTTAGAAGCTTTTGCTTTTGAAGTAACAATTTTCATTCTTTGATTGAAGAATGAAAGATAGGGTGCATCAGAGAGTAAGGCTGTCAGGGTAAGGGCTTTACTACCTCATTAAAGTAGTGCCATCTAGTGGTGAATATTTCAAATTGTAGCTAGGTGCCCGCAGAGTTGCCACAAACCCTCAGGGGCCTTGGCTTAAAGATCTGGAGGAATTTAAAATTTGCTGGTTTATTTATTAATCTATTATATCACTTAGTTTAATTACCATTTACTACATGATGGGCATTTTAGGGATGTTGAGGAAAAGGGGAGGAAGACATAGCCCTGACCTCAAGGCATTCACAGTTTAGTAGGGGGGACCCTTGTGAACCTGTGATTGTGGTCCAGTGATAAGAGCTATAAGAGAAGCACAGTGGGAGCCCAGATGATTCAGATGTCACAAGGGGTTTCAGTGACATGGCTGGGAAGCCCTCCCCCGGGCACTGAGAATTAACTTACAGGAAATATGGCAGCAAGGGAAGACAAGCTCTTGGAGAATCAACGGGCATGCCACACCTCTCTTTTGGGTTCTCCTGGAATCTCTGGCTCTACCTCTCAATCAGGACACCGAACAAACAAGCCGTTTGCTGTTGAGTGGAGCTCTCCCTTTTCCATTGGCTTGACTCTTGTTCATCCTAGGATATAACTTGTTAGACACAGGGTGGTATGTTTAGAGCCCTGAGCATTTTTCAGGAAACAATGCATTTTGTATGCCTTACCTGCCTTTGGCTCATTTATATATTTTTCTTCTGCCCTGAGAAGTTTCACATAAGTTTACCTATTCTTTTTTTTTTAATTTAAGTCTATCTATTTTTTACATACTTTTGTCTCTGTGCAATGCAACCTACATAGTTCTTTTTTTTTTTTCAATTCTCACCTGAGGACATTTTTTCATTGCTTTTTAAAGAGAGAGGAAGGGAGAAAGAGAAACATCGATGCAAGAAAGAAGCATTGATGCCTCCCACATGCATCTGGCCTGGGGTTTGTTCACTTTGGGACCTGAAACCCAGGTATGTGCCCTGATGGGGAATCAAACCCACAACCCTTGGGCTGTGGGACAAAGCTCCAACCAGCTGAGCCACACTGGCCAGGGCTCAGCTTGCATTGTTCTTTTCTGGAGAAACACACTCATTGTGTGATCTTGGAGCTATAATCTTTATAGCTCCAAGAATTGTTTCCTTTTCAAAACCAGGCCAATAAGAGTGACCTACCTAGCTTAACTGATGATGGTAAAGTGCTTTAATTACCATTTGGTATTTTATACCATTTAAACACAAGCAAAAGACTTGTTAGACCTTTTCTTCACTTGTTTTAAGTCTCACTGTGTGAAAATTTGCCCTCATACTGTTTTTGGGTAGAGTTTAACACTTAAGAAATTTCCACTTCATTGTCTTTTTAACACCGTATTTCTTGAAAAAGTTTTTTCACTTCCTTTCTAATTGACTCTCATTGGTTTCCTTAGTTGTCTCTTCCTTCCTTCCCCTTAGTTTTCCTGTGAGCAGTGCCTTTCCATCTTTCCTTTTTAGTGCGTAGCATTCCTTTAATGTCAAAACTTTTATCTTATTTGATTTTTCTGACTTCTATTTACCTATCCAATCTGTTACTTCTCTCTCTCTTCTGGTTCCCCCCATTTGACTTCGGTTTCTTCCTCTTTCACTTCTCCATGTCCATGCTCATTGTGTTTCTTTTGTGATCTTCATCTTTTAGGCTCTGTGTCTCAGATGTCTCTAAGTAGTCTCTGCTGATTGAAGATTCCAGGTTTGTGACAGTGACTGCCATGGAAACACTATTCTGCTGGTGTGAGGGAGGTAAGAGATCTGCCAGGAAGAAACAATAAATAAATAAGCAAACAAACAAAGAAACAAATAAACAAACAAACAAATAAATTCCTGCATCGGACATGTATTCAGTGCCTGCTGGGTTCCAGGCATTGTGTTAAGGGCAGAATGAGGGCAGATACAAAAAAGAATGAGGCAGTACCTGCTTTGAAGGAGTTTCTAGTCTAATCAGAAACAAATAGGCCAACAAACATTTATGGTTCAGTTATGACAGGGACTATAATTGAGATAGGTGGAAAGTGTTATGGGCATGCAGAGGCCTAAAATAATTAATAGTACCTGGAAGAGGTGAGAAAGAAATCACAGTGTGTGGAGCATTTGGACTGGGACATAAAGAATGACTTGGAGGATAATTAAGAAGTAGTTTGAGACATAGAAGGTCATTCCAGGGTGAGAGATGATTTACAGAATGTAGAGTCTTAAATCAATGTGGTGGGTCCAGGGAAATGCACATGGGAGATGTGGGGTACATAGTGGCAAGTGATGACACTGGAGAGATGAAAAGGAAGCAGTTTTGGGGATGGCCTTGTATTCTGTTAATGGAGTTAGGGAATCATCCTGTAAATATTGGAGAGCCACGGATGGATGGCTCTTGAGTATTAATGAGACCTATCTGGAAATTGTGTATTTCTTACATTTCAAATAACGGGACAGGGGGAGGAAAACTGTAATAAGTTTTGTGGAGAATTATGACTGAGGTACTCCAAATTAGCATAGGACCTAACACCAGGACTTAAGAAATGACAGACATCAAATTTGGGGTCTAGCAGCACTCCCACAGCCCCCACAACCCCCAACTTGTCAGATTCAGCTGAAGTTTTCTAGATTCCATGTTTGGTTTTCCTTTTTGGAGGGTCACATAAGATTCATTAACTCTTTGGGTCATCATTCTTCCTATACATCTTCGATATTTTGAGCACATAACTCTTTGTTTTATCACATGTATCCAAAGTCTTTTCTGGAGGTACCAATGCCCTAGTTCTGAGTCTCCATCTTTATCAAGTGGTTTAGACTGATTGCATTCGTGGTCTCAACTCTGCATCCTTTCCATATCCATGCACCTTTGTCATGTCGGTTTGTAATTGCTCTTCCTGGAGTTGATTTTTGTCCGTTTCTCTTCTGAGTTTGGCCATATGACTTTGGCCGATGGATTGTTGGATTAGGCTGACTCCAGTTTTGATGTCTGATCATCAACAGCATTTAGACTTTCATCTTTCTCTTCTCCATCACCATACACCCGGATTTAGACAAGGAAATACACATGCACTGCCTGGGCTTTTGACATCAATGGGAAGTTTGAACACCCTAACCCACACGACAAACCCTTCTCTATCCCCACCCCAGGCACTATATAGGCCCAACCAAGCAGGGACCAGTTGTGCTATCACCCTGATCAGTCAACAGAGAGCTGACCCAAGATATGTGAGCAAGCTTAGCTAAGATCTGTAGAGGCTGCTAAGCAACCTGTGGGTAACTGCAGATGTATAGGTGAGGCCAGGCAAGACTAGCAAGGCCAGCTGAGGTCAAGTGAAGCCCAAACTTGGGAGCTATATATATCTTTACATATATACATGACTCAGGTTTTACAGTTGTACGCAGCACCATTGTGGAAATAGAAAACAAATAAATCAAGTGTGGGGACTTCTAGACTGAACATGGGATAAATAGTATAAAGTCTCCAAACTCTGTCAACTCTTATTGAAACTAACAAGTCCCAAAATGAAGCAAAGGGTTGTAAGGCAACTCATAGTTAGGCCTTTTTCCCTCTATTTTTAAGAGTTTATTTTGTTTAATTTTTGTGTGTGTGCTAGGACTCTTAATAAGCAACTAAAAAAAAAGCCTTAAGTAAGATTAGCAATTTGCACCTTTTTAAAAATTAACAGCGCTCTGTTGTTTTGATATTGAGCTCCATTATCAATTTGCATCTTTAAAGAGGTGTAACCTTTCTCAGATATTTTGCTCTGTGTTCTTATATTTAACTAGCAAGACTTGATTTTTACATTGCTTATGTTGTATTTACTTCTGCACAATTAAAGCAAGGGAAGAAGGAAAAAAAAAACAAGGCTTAAGAATTAGGGATGTGATGTAGATTTCTGTAACTTAAGCAATTCAGGGATGATGGTGGATGGATTCTGTCAAGTAGCCCTGTGTGTTAATAAAGGGAAAATGTCCTCGAGTTTCAGGAAACGTATGAATAAAAGTTTCTGCATGCTAGAATGGTTGCATGTCACACCTTCTTATTTATTAAGCCAGCTCCTGGGCACAGCACAACCTTCAGCACCATGGAGTCCTGCACTCTTCTGGTCATAGGTCAGGTGCCATTTTGACCGTTCCCAATTTTCCACACCGCCTTACCCTGTCTGTCCACTTCTCCAGCCAGATCATCCAACAGGGGACATGTGGAGATGCTTCACGGGCAGGAGGGATCATTCACCCCAGACTAATGCTTTGCTTTTCACTGTTTTCTCTAGAAAGATTCAGGTTGGTGGTACTGAAGTCCCCCTTCATTAGGTGAAAGTACGTCAAGTACACTTTATCTATTTCGAAAAAAATTGCTAATCATATTGCCTACTAGAAGGAAAATTCTTTAAAACACTAGTATGGTAGTAACAACCTGTGGTTTTTTTCAAGTACTTAAGACACCAAACTATGGCACATTTGTCCATTTCTTGGACTTCAGCTTGAACCCAGCTAATGAATTTTATAAAACCACGAATCAAGCCATTGTATTTTATTTTTTTCAACAGTGGTCCACTTGTAACTAAGTCATAACTATGTAATGTGTGTATTTTCTCAATATTCTGAGCTGGAGCCAGGCATCAACATTTCCTTGAACTGGGGTGATAGCGTGCCAAGTTAAATCCCTGTTGAGATCCTGGCGGGGAGCGGACTAACTTTTTCAAGTTGTGTGTCAATCTAAAAGTTTTGGTTTTATCCTTGAATAAAGCCAATTTCACCTTGAAAAAATCGTTCTTTGTAATAAAATAAGTGAAAAAACGATGTCACTCATTGTAGAGGATGAAAAAAATAGCCAAGCATTTAGGCAGGTTATATGTTTGCCTCCACCATGTAATTGAATTTGTTTGTTAAATCTTGCTTTTGACCTAAGTCCAGGCAGGTTGTCACCTATGGATGTGTCATTCCCTGTGGCAACATCCTCCAGCTATTTATACAGTGTCTTCTGTAGGGTTTTCTTCTGGCAATCTGATCCTTAAAAGCTGTAGGGGCTAGTCTTTAATTTCTAACTTACTATTCAAGTGCATTCCACAAAGTTTTAGCCTATATGTTTCTGAAATGCAAATTAGAGATTTGAAAAAAAAACACTTATATGTGAAATAGCCATAATATATAAACCTAATACATACAAATAATTCCCTCACTTGGAATCTGAAGACACTTCAGCTGCATCGGTTAACTTAACAGAGGTTAATTTGGCACATAATGAACTCATTTACTTTTCCAAAGATAACACAGAAAGGCCTTCTTTATATTAATTGAAAAAATTCAAAGAGGATGGAGTAGTTAAGGTGCCACAGGTGTATAAGAGTTGTTAAATGAAACGAACTACATTTGAAAATACAGGAAGAAAAAATGGTTCACGAACAGAAAAGGTATAAAAGAGGTAGGAGGATGGTGAGTAGCATTTCCAGAACTAGTAGCCTGAGGAGCCATTAACAAACTTATTCACAAGAAAAGATGTGTTCTTTCTAGTGAGGTGCTGGCCACTGCAGCTGAATTTAGATTTCAGGAGTTCACTGCTGATTTCGAAATTATTTATTTGATGTTTTCTAAACTACAAAGTAATTTTTTTCTTGTTGTTACAAATCAAACAATGTAGAGATGCATAAAGAAAGCCTAATTATCGTTGCCACTTTCATTTCCAGGCCCAAGCTTCTGAAAGATTCAGTGATAGCCGACCCACATGGGCCTTCTACACTTCGTTTCTTGTTTTGCTCATAAATATACAACATAAAGACATGCACACAGATTTTTACATAAATGGAAACATACAATTAAAATTATTCTCACACGTTATTTTTTACTTTCTTTGCTATCCTTTTCCTTTCTCTTCCTCCTATTTCTTTTTTTTTCATTGCTAACTGTACCTACATGTACAAGCTGGTGTATATCCTTCAATACTTTTCTCCATTCTTGTATTAACCTTATGCAGAGGTGCACATGCACACACACCAACAAGCAGATATATTTCATTTTGTATGTTAATCCAACACTATATTTCAGGCTGAGGTTAGAAAAGTGATCCACTTAATTCTCTTTTTTGGACTCATCTTTCTTGGCTCTCATTTCAAAAGGGTTCTTAATGGTTTGGGCTTTGTCCAGTGCTCTTATTTTTCTACATAAGTCACCTAGGTAATTTCCTACATTCTTATGATTTTAATGACCACCTTTTGTTATAGATGCCCAAAACTACATTTCCAACTTATGTTTCCTATTCAGCTTGTTATTGAATATTTCTATCTAATTTTTCCATAGGTACCTCAAATTGAAAATGCACCCACTTCTTTTTTCTCTTCTCCTTTTGCATCCCTATTATTTACTGCAGTTGATTCTGTCCTCAACCATCTGAACATCAAGCTAGAAACCTGCCACTTACAGTTGTTCACCAAATTCTGTCAACTTTATTACTTAAAAGTTCTTGAGTTCATTTTCTCCTTTGCATTTTTCCCATTAGTTCACTAGTTAAGACGTTCATTAAGCCTCATGTAAATTACTGCAATAGTCTTTTAACTTTTCCCCCCTAGATCCCATAACATAATGGGCCATTGGAGACATACGCCTCCCAATCTGTCAACGTAAACATTTATTGGTTTTTGTAAGGTTGAAAGCATGACAGGACTATTCCATTTGTTCCTACTAGAGTAGAAAGTTGACATGGACACCAGCCCGCAGTGTCCGTGGCATTATGGATGAGATGAAATAAATTCACATGGACCACTGAGTCATGTGGAGGAAAAGGAATGGTGCAACTTCTCTCTCAAGGGGAGAGCAAACCTCAGAGTGCCTCCAGCACCCTCTCTAGAGGAGGGTGCCCTGACCCTTGCCTTAACAGGCTTTAATTGGATTCAATTTGCATGGGAATACAGGATGTATAGGTAAGGCTCATCAATCATTGTCAGGCAGAAATGATTAAACAATAGATAACATTCAAGGAACTCTGAGGGCCTATTCTGAGTAAGGGTCAGATAGCTAAATGGCCATAAAACTTTGAGGAACAAAGTTTTATGGAGTCCAATCCTGCTTGGACCCCTATCATTTAGTTGAGAGCATTCTAAACAAAGCAGGTTTCACAGGATTTTACATATTCTCTCTTAGGCCCAATCATCCTAGGGGGCCCACTCTTTTCAGTACAGGGCCCACCACTGGCATTGTTTGAGGCTTAAGGCATTGTTTTAGGCTTCAGTCAGGCAGGGGAAGTGAGACAGCCAAGAGATTAGACTTCCTGCAGACAGAATGAAGACTCAGGCTGTGTCAAAGCCGAGGGGCAAGAGTCCATCACCCCTTTTCTGTAGCCCTCAAGTCCTTCCCTGGGGTCCCCATGATTGTACCTGTCTTAGGTCATCCCTCCCTTGAGGAATCCTACACGTAATTGGCTAACTGATCAAGCATTGGAGCCCAGGCAGGGCAAAGTAAAAGGAGCAGAGGCAACACCCCTGCCAGGGAGATAAGCTTTGTCTCCTTAGTGGCTTATGGTCCAAAGGTGGTTCACTCAGCCTTGGTCTTCGGGGGGCAGGGGGTTACAGCTCCTGAAAGCAGGCAGGGCAGTTCCCAACAGAAAGTCGAAAATATTTATCAAGATTTAAAGCAAAAACAAAAGCCAGAAATGGAAGGAGAAACTAGGCAGGACTAATGTTCTAGGGACAGGAAAAGCAAGCAGATCCGAGTGTGCATCAATACTCCAGCGACATGACAAGTGTGCTTCGCACCCCTGCCTGCACCCCCTGCCCAACAGTGCCTTCCATTGCAGACTAGTGATGACTATGTTTTCATGTCTGTTCTCCTGCAGTCAGAGTGAGCTGTATAAAACACAGATCTGTGGTACTAATGGATGAGTGGGACTGATATTAAGGGTAAGGGAAGTTCAAATCTAATCAGCAGAAGAACATCTGAGGAATCAAGGACCATGAAGACATAGAAGGTTGCTGTCAGAAGGACATTGGGTTCATCATGTGGGCAATGGGGAAGAAACTATCCTGGGCTCTTCTGAGTAGTCATACGAAATCACCAGATGAATGGGTCCTTTCCAGACTGTCTGTGTACTTTGGGTTTTCTCTGGGACACTAACGGGTAGAGTAAATGTTGTCTGTAGCTCCCTGAGGCTCAATTAGATAGTCATGTTCTGGGGAGGAGCAGGCACCAGGAAATGCTGGAATATATCACTGTGGATAGAATGGAACAGACTGTTTGGAAGAAGGTGTAAATAGACATGTTGCAATCGAATTGGTGATGGGAAGGAAGAGAAACCTAAAATTTTGATGATGGGCATTTTATGAAAACCCTATTTTATTTTATCATTGTTAATTTTTTAAAAAGTCTGAAGAACATTTCAAAAATAGGATGATAAGCTAAAACTGCTGGTTCTTGTGTTTTGTGGACACTCAGCCCCCTTAAAGACCGTTTGGTCATTTCAGCAGTTGTGATGGATATGAATCGTGTGTCACCAGGATTTTCGTATTACAGTATGGCAATGAGGCCACAGCACGAGATGAGGTCAGCACGAAATCATTACTATCAGTGACCTAGAGCGTTGTGGGACTAATGGGCACTGAAGGTTTTTTGAGTTTCTTAGTCATCTCCTGGGGGAAGGGGCACTATTCACAAGTAGTTAGGCCTTGACTATCACACTTAATTCTGGACCCCAACTATCAAAAGTTCCGTGTTACTTTGTGAAAAGGCTGAAAAGCACTTCGTGGGCAGGAAGGCAGGGTTATAGCATAGAGGGATTTGATCTGGTTTAGATGTACTCATATCGATTAAATAGGTGTAAGGGACTCTTCGTGTATGGGTAGTATCAGACAAAGCCTGAATCATGAGGTAGTATGAGGGTGGCTTTTTGATAAAGGAAATTGGATTCAATTTGCAGTGAGAATTGGTTTGGTTCCCAGGGTCCTCAAGGAGGAACTAGCACCAAGAAAGTTCTGGAAGTTACGGGACAGGGCCACTGATTCCAAATGTAACTAAGATTCAGATGATTCAGAAATTAAAATACGAAAAGAAAATCAGACATTATTGTTTTTGCTGAAACAGAAGGCTAGTTATTTTGGTCAGTTTTATACCTGTGCGTCATAATTCCCTAAACCTTAATCCCAAGGATGTTCAATGACACAAATGAGTCATGTTCCAAAAAAGTGTGCAATCTTCACATTTAGGGGCAACAGAAAAAGTGAGAGTCAGTAGTAGTATCTGGTTTTCTTTCTCTCCTGGACTAAGGCATAAATGTGGATGCATAGAACAGCTGAAGATACAAGACGATAGCAGTCAAAAAGTATTTCCCCTGACCTTGTTCTGTAAAGCCAGCTAATCGCAATCATGCTCCAGGTTTCACTGACCAGTAAAAAAATAGCTACCAGATATGATGATGCTCTTGTGTGAGACAGGGAAAGACTGGAGCTTTGTGCTGCCCTCTTAGGAAAATTCTCACTTTCTGTCTCCTCTGCAGGAAATGTCAGAGGTAAAATGAGATGACCAGCCCTAGGAGGTCAGGCCATTTAATCAATGGCAGTGGATTAGTATTAGCTAATTTGCAGCATGGGTTTGCTACTTAATCTAGAATGGGGAGGAGAGAGAAAAAAGGGCTAAGAATGCCTTAGGCTTCAGAAGCTCCCAAACTGTGATCTCCGAGAAGGGAGTGGTAGGTTGGGAACTGAGCTCCACAGAAGTACATTTACCCAGAGGGAACGCAGGTTTTAACAGCAACATCCGCCATGTGTTAAGCTTTGGGAGACAGAGTAGAGAGGCTCCAGACACATCTCTTGGGGTGGTGGGAAGGGCTGCTTTCTGAAGTTTGGTTTGGAGGACTCCACTGCTTTAAAGCCCACCTTTTTTGGAACCGAGGTAATATAAAATAAGTTGCCAAATCATATACATATTACATATGGAAGGTACAGTTTTAGCAAATGTTTCTTGCAATTCTTCCCCACCTAGGGAAATTTCTCGCAGCTCCCCTTCATTCTCAAGTCCTTCTTTAAGTGTTCCCATTGTTTTGGCTTTCTGCTCGATGGGGTTGCACCTGGTGAACCACGAATACGCTGCTCTGGAGATGAATTTCAAGTGTTGAGTCTTCCAGCAAATTTGAAATTTAGCCAAGTATCTTCTCCCATTCCTACTTTTTATTCCTTATAATTTCTGAGAAACTTTCCTGCTAGCAGACTTCTCAGACAGTGACAAACTGAATTCTCATTAAAACAAAGAAAGGTTAAGGGGAAAAATAACCTATTTAAAATGAGGTAACTCACCAGTCTTTCAGCTGTAAATTGACAATAGGATTTATATAAATCCATAATTGTATCTCTTTTACCTGCAGTTAGGCCACTTAATGATGAAAAAAAGTATATAGCCAATCGCATAGCTTTAATGAGGATTCTTTTTACAGAGTTAAAAAAAATCCACCAAATTAAATTCTGCCAATTTATTCCACTGCAAATTGAGCACCACCCTGTGAGTCGGGGAGGGTGGGGAAGAATAAAGGAAAAAAAAAAGAAAAGAAAAAAATCATCAGTAGCTTAAATCAGTTACAGCTAAATGTGTAAGTCAGCATGTGCTTTAGCCTTTAGTCATGAAGAATATATTAGATTTTAAAAATAAATGGCTTTCTGCTGAGTCTTCATTGCAATGGCTTTCTGACTTTTAATTAAATTTTCAGTACTTGTGGCTGCTTCCTCATGTACTCTGGCCACAGAGCTCGAATTGCCTCCATCATTAAGTGGAGTGGGAAACCAAATTGGAGATTATTAAGCTTGTTCATTTCTTTGTTATCAGTAGCGGGCGACTCTCTCCTTTTTACTTGTTAAATAAGATGGGAGCTTTCCACCAGGATATTTTCCAGGAATGAAATAAGCTCTCGTAAACAGAGCATGATTAGCCCTAATGCGGGAGCTTGTTAAATGTTCCTCATTATACATTTCTGGTCTGTTTCATCAGTGTTAAATGAACTTAATGTAAATTAATAAAAACAGGTTTGCATTATTTGTAACAGGATTGAGAGTAAAGAAGAAAACTGTAAGCAACACTAAACTCAGCAACCAGTGTGGAAGTTTGCACTTTTTCTCTGCTGCCCTTTCTGTTCCATGGAATTGAAGAGATTGTTCTGAAGGTTTCATATTTAATCTTTTGGAATGGAACATTACAGTTTAGGTCTTACAGTAAAGACTATAATTGCTAATTTGGTGCTTTTCTGCAAATTTTGTTTTGCTCCCTTTGAACTTCCTGGAAATAAAAAGATTGATGAGAATCATGTATTATTTTAGAAATGAATTTTCAGCAAAGGAATTTGAATGTTCATACCAGCAGGGTTAAGAACATAATAATTTTGGCTATAGAACCTAATAGTTCGTTGATTTTAAATTCATATTTGTTTCGATTTGTAAAAATGAATTCATTGTAGATGCTTTAAAGCAAATGTGTGATGTAAAATTCACATTTTAAACAGTGACATTCTTAAAATACAAGGCTTTTTCTCCTAATTAAGGGGAAGCCAAACTGAAAAGACACTTAAACATGCACAGAAGGTCAAAAAGCTAAGGGCCAGTAATCTAAATGATAAAATGATTTATCTTGAGATGTGGAATGCAATGTTTAAGAGCAAGTAAAAATAATTGGGGACCCCAGCATCTGAAATTTCAGGACCTTCATTAACTAAAGTAGGCTGAGCCTAAGTTGCAAACTCATTTATTTAGATGGTACTGTCAGGAATGGGAGGCTGCAGTGACTTTGACTTGATGGCTGTTGATGGGGCCAGTGGAGGTCTGTCTGTGATGGTCATCATTGGTTTCCCTCCCAAAACATTGTGATGCTCGTGAGAGCTGAGCTAGAGTTTAAAAATTCTGGGAAACTGAGATAACATTTCCTAAGCTATGAAAGAAGTGCGTCATGTGACTGTGGATGCTGTTTTATTTTAAGTAGGTGTTTTCTGGAACTTAAGTTTTTACTGAAAATTTTCAGCCCCTCAGAATAAGAGTGGGTATTAACTATTTGTTTCGCATTAGTGGTGACAGGTACAGCAACATCTTGATTTTAACTAGGATTCTCTGAGAATCTCGTGCCCACAGCCCAGAACAGTGAAAACGCAGTATGTGTCCCACAAAAATCACCCGTGGCGGATATAACTGAGAGTTCACAGCACTCTTCCCTGCTCAGCCTGGATTGGCCGCAGAATCCTTCTAAACCCGGTGATCTAGGCAGCCCCTTCCAATAGACTTCAGCCGTTACTGTCAGATGGGGCCTTTCTGCCATTCCTATTCTAATTACTGAAAGTTTGTATTATTTAGGTTTAGTGAGAAAACATTTTATAACTTTTGTGGTTGAAAAATTTAGAACACACCTTTGAGGGTGTGGTGAACACATTTTAGTTGTCACATCATGATTTATTTTAATCTCTACGCCTGAAGATCTTGTGATTCAGTGCCATCATTACCAAAATTCATTTTATTTTCATAATGAATTATATGACCAGAAAGGATAGCATATTAGACTAAAACTATACTGAACTCAGGATATGCGCAGAATAATTTCTCTTCCTCTCTTTGTTCTGTTCCTCCTTTCTTTCTAACAAATCCTTAATTCCTTGGGATTTGGACAAATAACCAAGAAATAATTTAAATATTCAAAAGCATGGCTTAGAGGAAAGGTAGAACATAGGCCTTCTGAAATGACCAGTAGATGTTAGAATGTTGTTCGTCTGGCTTTGCCCCAGGACACTCCACTCTGAGCTTCAGCCTCGTGCTGCTCTTCTCCATTTGTCTTATGCGCTTGTTCAGCTTTGATCTTACCCTCTGATATTTCCATGCCAGCTTCCTTGTTACTGGCTAGCTCCTGTCCTGGTCCTTCCACTGAATTGGTATGTGTAGCTCTTTCCTCCTTATTCCCCAAGTAAAGCATTAAAAACAGATGCTCATTAAGCGACAGCTTTAATCACAAAGCTCTAGTTAGCCTTTTACTAAATAACAACAAATTACAATTCACCCTAACTGGTATACAATAAAGACCAATAGTAATTCTATGTGTGTGTGAGTGTGAAGGTCATGGGGAGAAACTTAGAAGAGCTTTAGAAAATGCAATTGTTGTCTTCGTATAAAGAAAAGAATTTAAAGCTTTGACACGTGGTCTATGTGTGGAGTAAATGTGGTAACAATAAACGGCTCTAAATTGTACAAAATAAATTTAAGTAATACACAAAAGTGACAAGAAAATATTCTTAAAATATGACAAAAAGGAACAAATCACATATCTATAAAATAATGTAATAATAATAGCAATGATCATGATAGAAAATACTAACTGAACACTTACTAAGTGGTAAGCACTATTTCAGGAAGTTTGTAAGTATTAACTCATTTCATAGCCACAACTCTATGGGTAGCTACAATTATTACCCCCTTTTATAAAGACAACCAGTTGTAAAGACAGCAAACAACCTGCTCAGTGTAAGTAGCTTGAGATGGGAATTGAACCCAGGAATTTGACTCTAGAGGCCGCATTTCTTTGGTTACACTTTCTGTGGCTCAGCGCTGTGTTATTCTCTTAGCATTCTTGAGCTTAAGATAAGAAAGAAGTTACTGCTGCTGTCTAAATAAAAATAGAGACTTTTGGAGATGAATAGAATATGGACCAAATATTACTCAAAGGATATTCATGTTCATTAGTACATAGGTGCTGATGGCCAGGAAATTAGAATGAAACCAAAATCAGGAAAGGACTGCAAAATCTCTGACTTTTGCATGAAACTGGGCCTAAATGTAGGGTTATTCTTTATCACTAACTTCCTTTATTTCTTTTATGATTGAGTACTGGGGAAAGAAACAAGATAACTAGTTACTTTTGGGGATGGTTCAAAATTGCTCACAGGCTCAGTGTTAGAATGGACAAGCAGAGGCCCAAACCAAAGTGAATGAGAAGTTACTTTTTAGAAATAGATTACTGTCCCTTTCATAGTTATTGAACATCTAATATGTATGAGGTCTTGTGCAGAATCCTAGAGTGAACACAATGATCCTTGTAGGTAGATTGAAAAAATTATAAGCACTCATGTTTCCCTTTGGTCCTATTCTTCCCTCCTAATATTAGCAATGCTGATTTACTTCAGGGTCGCTGGGGAAGTTCATTCAGCCATCTATTTAATTTTCATTAAAATTCCCTCTTCTTTGCTGCCTTTCAGGCAGGTACTGAAAGGACCTAGGTAGGAGCTAATTTACACAGTTAGAATGTCATCTTCATCATTCTGCCTAACTGGTTCATTATCAGATAAATGTACACAGTGGTTAGACCCTAAAAATATGACACAAAAACTTGAGAAAAAACAGATGAGGGAAATGAGAATTTGTAATTTTGACTTCTGAAATTTCTAGTTTATTTCCGGGGAAAAATAAAGCAAAGGAAGGAATATTCTTATTCCTGTAATCTTAGGGAAATCCTAACAAGTGGAGAGTTTTCTCTCCAGAATGCTATGTAATCTCATCAGCTGAGAGTAATGCCTGTGAATTTAGCAGAAATGAGGGTCGCTACAGAGGCTGCTTTGCTGGATTCCCTTTGGAGGGTTCTGAGAAGAACTTGGAGTGCTTTTCATTCATGTCGGTGAGCTTCATAGATTTTCCTAACATAAAATTCAAAAGGCAGATGGAAACCCTAAATGTGTTTAAAAATAATGGAGTACATTTTCCTTACAGAATTTTCAGAGAGTTTTCTTAGAACCAGTGTGGCTGGTGTATCACTCCAGCAGGGCCGAAGGCCTCGGACACAGACACTTGCCCTCCCCGACCCTGACCTCTTTCACTTGCCCCTCACAGCAGTTCATGACAAATCAACTGGCGATTTCAGAAGCTGTGCAATAGCAATACAATGATGTGATAATACTGCCTGCAACTTATTAAAATACCCAGTCCATGGCAGTTTCCTCCCCTACCCTGTGCTTTGTTTTAGTTCTCATGACCCTGCAAAGCAGGTACTATCTCCTGTTAGTTGGATGAGAAAACCAAAGCTCAGAAAAGTGAAGTAATTTGTGAAGGCCACTCCCCCAGTAAGAGGTGGACCTAGTCTTCCAAATGTAGAGCCAAAGCTTTCAACACCAGACCATCCTGCTTCCCTATATTACCTGCTTTTAAAAATTATGTCACCTAATTCTTGCCAGAAACAAAGGAAGATCCATTGCCACGTTACAAAGTTAAATATGTCAAAGAGCCAGTCAGCTCCATCTGGTGACTTCTGATCACTGTTTGAGATCTCATGCCTTTGGTACAAGCTTAAAAAATAGGTTTCCCTAACTAGGCAGGTGGGTTGGCTGGATGGAGCTAAGGTGCAGGAACTCTGCTGAGCAGGGTGCTCCTTCCTGGCAGAACATACTTCCGTAGAGCCCTGCAGTCTGCAAGCTGGTAGCGCCTCCTCCTGCTTCTGCCTCCTAGTGGGCTGTCTGAGGGAGGCTATACATATGCATTAAGTTATTAAGTGGTGGTATGGGTTCTCACAAGTTCAAACACAAAGCATGCTGTGTCTCTGCTCGAGCATCTCCAGGAGGGCCTGGATTAATAGAAATGCAAATGGAGCATCTGCACAAGGCCATATGATTAGAGCCTCCCCCTCACACCTCAAAGTCAAGAGCAGAAAAACACTGCATGTGAAATACAACAAAAAATGGTGATATAATATGCAAAGTCTGTTACCCATTTCAACAGCAGTCAGCAAAACATTTCTACTCACACCACTCAGAACAATTCTGCCCCAACTTTATTATGTAAGCTAATGCTTTTCATCGGGATAAACTTGCTGGTAGGCTAGAGTTCCTACTGACTCCTTTATTAAGACTTCGCACACCTCTGTTTGGCCCACTCTAGAAAGATTCCAGTAAAAGGAATAGTGGGGCTTTCATTTTTTATCTCCACTCTCTTCATCTCTCTGGGGCAGAAATCCAACAGTCAAGGAAGCACTTAGCACAGAGTCCACTTTTTAGTTTTAGGAGACAACTAGTGATCTCAGACAACCAAAGTTAGCCTCCCAGCCTGGTCTGGTGTGAGTCAGGGGCTTCCCAAGTAGGTTCAGGCCACAGGGCCAAGTTACAGGCTTCACCTCCATTTGAGTCAGGCAGCCTCACTGTCTTTTGTAGCTGTCCTTTTAGTTCTGTGCACTGTCAGGTATCACTCCGACTTCTCAGCACAGGGTCTAAATCGCAGCATCTGGCCACAGTAGTTTTCCATATAGGTTTGTGGGATGCTTGAATGTGTAGGGGACCAGAGTTTTGCCACCCTGAAACTGCCTTGTGGGACATTGTTTTTAAGCTGGTTATTAAGAAACAAAAGACCCAGAAAGAACTTTTGTCCCTCTCCCTTTCCTGCCTGAGAACTCACATGGAAAATCCTGCTTCACTTTAGCCTAATTTGAATTAAGTAGATAGGAAGGCTGGTGGTTAGGTCATGCCCTGTGTGCCACTGGAGCAGGAATTTTCCTGCCATATATGTTCTGCTTATCCTCAATGACCTATACATTGACCATTTTTACTTTTAAAATCAAAGACACTATTTCCTCCTTTTCTTCTTTGTCCAAAAAATGACATTTATACCCGATTTTGCCTCCTAAAATCCTTTGGGATTTTTCTGCTTATATGAATTCTCTAAGAACATGTATTAAAATTTGATTTTTTTCCTTGTTACTCTGTCTCCATGAATTTGCTCACTAGCCAAGCTAGAAGAACTCAGAAAGCTGGCGTGATGAAATGGCACCAGGGGTTTGATTGGGGGTCAGGCAGACCTTGGTTCAGCACCCTCGGGACTTGAGTTCTGGCTAGGAAAGAATTCAGAGTCAAGGCTCGAATTGGAAGAGAAAGTTTGTTTAGACAGTCACAGAGGTAGAATTGAGTGGTAGAAAAATGGGCTCAGGAAATAAGTTACAGAAACAAAGGAAGGGCCCTTGGAGCTTAGGAGAAAGGTAAAGGTAACACACTTGAGAGGGTTGGGGGGAAGGGTGGAGGGGCAGCGGGGAGGACTAGGGGAAAGGCACTGGTGTGCTCTTGGGAGGAAGAGCATGCTGGGTCCTCCATCCTACGGCCTTTTAAGGGTGGGGATTTTAAGGGAGATCCCAGGGGAGGATCTTAATGGACTATTTATCAGCTTTCCAGGTGTATCTCCTTAGGGTCATGGTCTTCACTTATTGGTCATTGCCAGGGCAAGGGGCCATTAGTCAGTGCAGCTTGTCCTGATGTCAGCCATGGCATTGCTTGTCTGGTTTTGCTGCTTTTCTGGACCTGGAGCTGAAACAATGGAAACTTACATGTTAGCTCTGGGGGTTAATGCCTAAGGGAGTGGTCGAGCAAGAGCCTGCATGGGAGTCTCATGAGGCCACTCTTCAGCTCTTGTTCCTCTCCCAAGGGGGTCTACCACGTGATTAGCAACAAGCCAGGGGAGGAAAGGTTAGGAGAGGGTCCTTAGCTGCATGGCCCTCAGCAATATGAAGGGTCAAGGGCTCCGAACCTCACGATCAGCGATATGCCAGAGGAGGGAAGGTTACCTGGGGGGCGAGGTCCTTTTCCCCCCCATTTTTTCTATTGCTAGGTGCCTGGGGCTTTCCCCCCTTGTGACCTTCTGGACCTGGCCCATTATCCTTGCTCTGCTCATGTCTGTTTAGCTGCCTACCACAAGAAGGTGGGACAAAAAGTAGTTTTTTAGCCCTCCAAAGTACATGAATGAATAAAAGAAAAAAGCCTGCTTGCCACTCAGTGCATGCTGTGTACAGGAGGGGTATGGATGATTTAGTGCAGCCATCCCCGCTGGACAAACAACCTCTTCTTTGTCTCTTTCCTTTCCCTGAACCCATTCTTCTCCTTTACTTGGTGGGTTTAGCCTATGTGCACCAGCATGGTTTTAAACTATAGTCTTTCTCCAATCATGACCCCGTGGGGTTACATATCTGAGTAAGGCTATCATTGCTCTTTTCTGTCTAAGAGCAAGAGGTTGTGCCTTGTGTGGTTGAGAGCGAGTCACGTCTAGGGACAAATTCTGAGGTGAATCTGAGCCTGAATATTTGGTGTTTTCTATAGTCAGGTAGCTTCATGCTTTGAATGGTAGCTAAGCTACTGGAGATGTCATAGAGACAATCAGAATGGATGTTCATATTTATACTTAGTTATTATTCTAGAGAATGCTATTTGTTAGATGTCATTGCTTACAAATGACATCTAACAAATAGGCATAGTAGATTGTCTTACGTTATTCGTACAAGGAATCCCATCCGCCTCCTTTTTTCCCACTGTATCATCAGTGCTCCAAGACCTTTCCTTGTATGGGCTTCAGTCATATTCTTCTGGCCTCTGGGCTCTTTCCTACCATTCAGTTATACACATACACACTTCTTCCGGATTCATCATTCTAAGGCATGGCTCTGATGAAGGAACTCTTCAGTTAAACGTCTTCAATGAATTCTCATTGCCTAGCAAATAAAACATAAGCTTCTTATTCTGGCATGTAACGTTCTTTAGGATCTGGCCCCCATCTGCCTTTTTCAACATTTTAGACTGCCTATGTTACTGAACTAAAGGGACCTGTTTGCCTGCATGCATCAAAGCCCAATAAGACATGAACAGGGGCAAAGAAAGTAAGGATTTATTTTCCCTAAGTGGCCCACACCTGGAGACAGACAGGTGAGCTAATTCTCAAAGACCTGGTTTCCAGGGGGATGGGTTATATAGGGGAAAATCATTAATCACGATGACTAAGGGAGCCAGGATTGTGGTCTCTACTGATTGGTCGGTGCCAGGGTAGGGGTAGTTGATCATTGCATCTGGTCCTGATGTCAGCCATGGTATTGCTGTGTCTGGTTTTGCTGTATTTCTGGGCCTGGAGCTGAAACACAACCAAGGCCTAGATGTCGTCTCTAGTGTGATTGAACTCTATTTCTGCGGTCCATGGACCTGAGGATTTGTTCTAAGATTATTTAATGCTGATCAGAACCTCAGTGTCCTCAGTGCTTAATGGTTAAGGGAGTGGTCCTGCAAGGGGCAAAGGAAACAGGTGAGTCAGGGAGCCGGATGAGGCCAGTTTGGATCAAAATGAAAGAAAGGAGAAAAGGTCATATTAAAGAAGTGAAGTTTCTATGTTATTATACCCACCCTCTATTTACACCACATGACTTATTGTTCCCCCTCTCTATAAACCCCTTAATGTAATGGCAGAAACAACCCTAAATGGTCCTGTCCCGTTTAACGAGAAACTGAGTTGTTTTTCAGAGACAACACACCAAAAGTACAAGTCATGCAGCCACATCAAGTGTAGAGAAGAGGCCTTTGATCTCTAGCTGCACCCTAAACAGAAGTCTATCCTCCCGGCCCCCTTTACAGAACCAAAGGACCAGGACATAACCAGAAGTTGAATGCTGGAACCCTTTCAGAAGCAGAGGGGTGGTTTTCTAGGAAGATCCTGTGTTGACTCCACTTTACCATAAATGGCTAAGCTAAACTTGCCCAGCCAGTGCTTCCACATACCTGTTCCTCCATATTCTTAAATACCCACCCCAAACCCTGGATCTGGGTGTTCAAAGTTTTGAGAATTAACTTTCCATTCTCCTGGGTGGTGCACTGGTAATAAAATAGTCAGTCTTCCTCCACTGCAGTTCCTGGTGTTCACTGTTCTGTTAGCTCTGGGCAGACGAAATTTTTCTGTTTTCTAACATTAACACATTCATTTACTTAAAATGAACCTCCTCCCTGGTCCATCCCTACTTGCGGATCTGTCCTTGAGGAAGTATGTTAATCGTCACCTTCTGTTTGAAACCTACCAAATGGGCCCCAGTGATTTCTTTGTGTGGCTGCCTCTTGCACTTCGTCCATCTTTTTGGCTAACATCCCACTTTCCGTTGTTCTTCAGGTAATGCTAGTCCCTTGGGGAAGCATATAGTAGATATTTGTTGAACAAATGGAAGAATGTTGAGTGAATGTGCCTCTCTGTCTTGTCTCCCCTTAGAATTTGCGAGCTTCCTGGGGTGAAAACAGTGTGAAGCAGCAGAAGGAAACAGGGCTTTGGGATCAAAGAGACCTGGGCTGGCGTCTCTGCTGGGCCATTTATTAGCTGCAGGGCCTCAGGCCAGCTACCTCACTTCTTCATACCTCGCCTCTATCAATGCTTGTTGAGTGCATGAACTTGTATTATAGATTTTTTTTGGTTCATATGCATGTTCTTTAGTCCCTGGAAATGTTGAAAAGCAAAGTATGCTTGTCTCACAGATATAGAACATTCCCTTCGTATATAAATCTTGGCATGAACTGACATCATAATATACACCACAGACCTAGGAAGATTTCACTTGACAAATAGAGGAAGGTATTATGATCACATTAGCATCTACACTTTTGACAACTGACTGAACAATGGAAACTACATGCTTACTTTTAAAGACTATACATTTTGTAGTTTAACTAATTTGGACATCCAGTAATAGAAATGACACAATGCTGCAAATTCAAATGTCTACAATGAGGCATTTCTTGGAATGAGAGAAGGAGGAAAAAGATTCCACAGTGATTTCTTGCATCTGCAATCCTAAATCTAATTTAGTATTAGTGGTCCTGACAGGAAAAGGAATTTCAGTGCAGTTACTCACACATTTGAAGGTTTTATTTGGTTTAACCTCAGAAATAACTATACTGATGGTGCTGAGTGCTCTCAGATGCGGGTTTTCTCTCTGAAATAATGGACTCTTGAGTTTCCCCTCTTCCTAAAATTAGGTCTGAGATGCTGTCGAGGCTTTCTGATGAGTGGCTTTAACTACTGTGTGATGTTAAAACATAAAAAAAAAAAAAATCCCACACCCACTTAGTGGGGTCTTTTTTTGAGGACATGTAAGAAACCAGAAAACCTCACTGACCATGCCATAGAGTCTCATGTGACAGACAGGGGGCCTCATTGAAGTCACACGTTCCCATCCTTACACACCTAGGACTGCTCTTTGTGCCACGGCCGCTGAATTATGGTGAAATTCCATCTAAGTCTCAGGTACTCTCTGGGAGTCATTTCCACGTTATTTATAGCATCCTCTCCCTTTTGTGGCATCTGTCGCTTCCTTTCAAAACTTTCCTCCTCCCTCTTGTCAAACTATAGTAATAAACATAAAACTTATTTTTTCTGTTGGGCATGAGATAAATAACCAAACAAAAAATAGTCCCTCTCATAACACGCACTGCAGGTGTAATATTACATTACATCCTAGCCCTGGCAGTGGAGTTCTTGTTTTGGTATGGGATGTAATGCAGCACAGGACTAAGTTTTTTTATTCATTTTTTTCTTTTGCCTAATATAATCCTATGTAAAGTGTCTAAAAATCACTAACATTTGTGTAGTTACTTATAATTTATAAAGAATTTCCCACAAAAATTTTAATTATCAATAGAACATTCCTGTAAACTTTTATTATTTATATTTTCCTGATAATGAAACTGAAGCAAGGAGGTCTCACAAAGTTAAGTAACAGAGACCATGAAGCACATTTTAATGGTGATGGTCCTGCCAACAATGGTTCTCAGAAACACCAGGACTTGGAACTCCACTCTCAGACAAACAAGAACCTGGGCTGCGGGCCAGGGCCTGAGGGTTCCAGACCATGAAGACTGGGGATAAAACCCCAAATGCATCCAGGCAGTCTAGTAGAAGTGTCCTTCCGAGGGAGCTAGAAGAAGAGGCAGAGCCAGGAGGAGGTAACAGGACGGAACCAAGCCAGATCTGGATTAAAGAGAGGGAGTTGGAGCCTGGAGGGATTCCATGAATCATGGAAAACTAGCCACACTGTTCTTTATGAGACATTTGCAGCCTTGGCCACGAGCCAGGCAGAATGGGCTCAGATGTCAGATCATAAATTTGGAAATATGTGTTAAGTATGACATTGTCCAGAAGATAACAGTCAATAAAGTTAAGAAACACGTGAGCACATGTACTATATTATGGGTTGAAAATAGAAATAGCACTGCTTCTAGGGATTCCCAGGCCATTTCTTTCTCCCTTCTTTCCTCTTCCTCCTTGACTTGCTCAGCTCTATCCTCCTTCCCTCCCTCCTCATCTTCTCTCATGTTGTTCCTTATAGTACAGCTACTTGGCAATTTGCTAATGGCTATGTTAGGTGCTGGGGAGTCAAACAGGACAGAAAAGAATGTACAAATTCTTTGTCAATGTGGAAAGCTCTATGCCTATCTTTGAATTACGTTTGTCTAAAATGCTTAACTTCTCACCTCAAGTAGGTGAATACAGGGGTTGGACATTAAAAAATGATTTTGGATGCTCATACTGAGTATCTGTGACTCTGTGTGTGTGTTTTTATTGTTTGTACACACAGGAGGGAATAGATTGTTTAGTGATTGGAGTGTTTTAATGTGATAAGGAATGCTCATACACTGAAGTCATGAATTCAATTTTTCTTACCTTTTCTTATCTTTTATATAACCCATTCCATTTATATCAACACAGCAAACAGTCAGTAAATATTTGCTTTTTTCCCCCCTACTACCTTCAAGCTTCTATCAATCTCTGGTCCTATAAAAATAATTATTTGCATTTCATTATTATTATTATTATTTAAATATTTTATTTATTTGTTTTTAGAGAGAGAGGAAGGAAGGGAGAAAGAGGAGAGAAACATCAATGTGTGGTTGCCTCTCATGTGGCCGCCAATGGGGGACTTGGCTTGCAACCCAGGCATGTGCCCAAACCAGCAACCCTTTGCTTCATAGGCCTGTACTCAATCCACTGAGCTACACCAGCCAGGGCATGCATTTCATTATTTAAAAAAACTTTTTGTAAGCAACCCAACTAAAAAGTGGGCAAAAGACTTGAATAGACATTTCTCCAAGGAGGACACACAGAGGATCCAGAGACACATGAAAAGATGCTGAGTGTTGCTAGCTATCAGAGAGATGCAAATAAAACCACAATGAGATACCAGTTTACACCAGTCAGAATGGCCATCATAAACAAAGCAACAAACAACAAGTGTTGGAGGAGTTGTGGAGAAAAGGGGACCCTAGTTTATTGTTGGTGGGATGACTGGTACAACCACTATGGAAAACAGTATGGAATTCTCCAAGAAAACTACAAATGGATCTGCCTTTTGACCCAGCAATTCCACTGCTAGGATTATATCCTAAGAACCCTAAAACACCAATCCAAAAGAACCTATGCATCCCAATGTTCATTGCAGCACAATTTACAATAGCTGAGAGTTGGAAACAACCTAGGTGCCCATCAATAAATGAATGGATCCAAAAACTATGGTACATTTACACAATGGAATTCTATGCAGCAGAAAGAAAGAAGGAGCTCCTACCCTTTGCAACAGCATGGATTGAACTGGAAAGCATTATGCTGAGTGAAATAAGCCAGGAGGTGAAAGACAAATATCAAATGATCTCACCTTCTACAGGAACCTAAAAAACAAAACAATCAAGCAAGCAAAATATAACCAAACACACTGAAATACAGAACAGGCTGACAGTGACCAGAGGGGAGAGGGAAGGGAATTTCAGAGGAAAAGTGGAAGGGTTTACAGGACCTAGTATAAAGGACACATGGACCAAAACTAATGAGGGTGGAAATGAAAGAGAGGTGGGGAGCATTGGAGGGGGTGGGTGGGCTGGGATGAGAGTAAAAGACAGGAAACTGTACTTGAACAACAAATAAATAAATATAAATAAATAAATAAATAAATAAATAAATAAAGTGACAGAAAAAAATAAAAACACTTTTCGTATATGATTTAATATTAACCCATAATCAGTCTTCACTTTCCCTCCACTCGTTGGCTAGGTACTTATAGGAGGTGCAATGCTAGTATAGGGGTGAGTTAAGGTATCTGTCTGAGTAATTTATAGACTCTAAATCCTCTGCTATGGAAACAAAAGTGTTTAGAACTTGAATAATGGAGATTGTCTTTCTACATGGACATTCACCTAGGTAACAACATATATATTTAAATTGGTATTTTTAATTTAAAAGCTTCTTCCTTTATAGAACACATGACTATACAAAAACTCTACAATGTTCAGAAAGTGGATGGAGGAGTGAATAAAATTATACACGTCGACTGTAGAGCTCTAACCATCATGCCCTTTCTTTTCAGAGAAGCTATGCATTAATGGTTCTGAAATAACTTTGAACAGGATATAACACTAAATCATTGAGGCATTATTATCATTATTACTATTATTATTATATTATTAGTATTATCATACCAGTTAGCATTCAGAATTTATCAGCATGCACTGTCCCTGGCCCATGATACCAACATTCAAAGCTCTGGGTAGATTTAAGCTTTATCTTCATGAGCTTGTCGCCAAGGTTCAACACTAGTTTATACTCTTAGAAAATACTATCTAATTTTCTAATTATGTGTGTCTATTTTATTTGAACTCAGAAATTTGAAAATCCCCTGTGTGTAGTTTTTCCAAATGATTGCCCACGTGAAAATTACACAGGCAGAAATGAGGAATAATTAGCAAAGCAAGAAGCTAGATTTGGGACTCATATCATTTTCCATGCTAATTGCTTATCTTGGGAGCTCATTCTGGTAAGCTGTCAGGACATGGGTTTTCAGTATGTGCATATCTGGATGTGGGGCTTAGCAGTGCTCTTAGTGAAAGTGAACAGCAGCTGCCATCCCAGAAAAATCACCCCCTTTTAAGGGGGTGACCCCAATTCATTGTATCTCCTGGTCATTTTATGAAAAAGAAAGGCAACTAAGGATATTCCCCCACTTTACAAACAGACTCACTGTGGTTATTTGTCCCAAGTTGTAAATTAGGGTCAAAAATAATACCTGGTTGTAGATTTATTGTGTACAAAATTCACCAACTAAAGTAAAATATCAGGTAGGACTACAGAATCAAATAAAGGAAAAAGGAAGTATTTACAATGGCAACAAAATGTACAAAGGACTGCCTCACTTTTCCTATTCCCTTGCCTCCTAAGCAAATATCTGGCTAATAATGACCTCTTGTCCTTCCTATGAAGACATGTTTATTTCAACCAGACATCAGGAGAATATCATGGGGTAGATCTGAGACCTGATCTGAAAAATGGACTGGGTCAATTGGATTCTTTGGGGGAATTGAACAAGTTACTGGTGAGAAGATTAAACAGAACAGGATGCATTAAGTGATGCCTTGAGATAGAGAAAGACCATGACGGGCCATGTGCACGCAGGCTGAGGAAAGCCAAGGAATCTGCCTGATAGCAGGGAGAGTAAGCCATTGACCAGTCTGATCAGAGATCATGAAGACATGCAAGAGACATGATTTGTTCCCCAGAGCCCTCAGGAATTACCTCAGCAAAGCCTCTTTCAGTTCTTAGATTTTGTAAAGATCACTATCCTTGTCATTACTATACTATAGTGTTACATCAACTTGTCACCTCCACAGTGTTTCACCTCCTTGAATCAGTTTTGAGTAATGCTCTGTTCCTTGCAATCAAATCAACTAGATATAAACCTCTTTTACAACAACAAACAATACTCCTTCTTCCCTCAAAGAAACAACCAACAATTTTTCTCAGCATCTATTACAAAATAGGGTTGCACTCATCTCTTCAGTGAGGGAGAACATAACAGTTGGCTGAAGCCATTTTCCCACCTTTGCTGAGTTACTACTGTTTAAAAATTTTTTTTATTTAAAAATATTTATTTTATTATTATTTTATTATTTATAAAATATTTATTAATATACTTTATTTTAAAGTATATTTTATGATTATTACAGCTATTACACTTGTCTCATTTTTCTCTCCCCTTTATACTCTGCTGCCCTGTACCTCCCCTTCCACCAAGCATTCCCCACTTTGGTTCATGTCTATGGGTTGTACATACAAGCTCTTTGTCTTCTCCATTTCCTATACTATTCTTAACCTCCCCTGTCTATTTTTTGCCAACCAATTACGCTTCTCATCCCTGTATCTTTTCCCCCATTCTCCCCCTGCCATATGATCTCCATTTCTATTATTCTGTTCCTGTTCTAGTTGTTTGCTTAGTTTTTTTTTTTTAGCTTCAGTTGTTGATAGTTGTGGTTTTTTTGTCATTTTACTGTTGATAGCTTTGGTCATCTTTTTCTTAGATAAGTCCCTTTAACATGTCACATAGTAAGAGCTTGGTGATGATGAATTCCTTTAACTTTACCTTACCTTGGAAGAACTTTATCTGCTCTTCCATTCTAAGTGATAGCTTTGCTGCATAGAGAAATCTTAGATGTAGCCTTTCATAGCTTTGAATACTTCTTTTCAGTGCCTTCTTGCCTGCAAGGTTTCTTTTGTGAAATCAGCTGATAGTCTTACGGGGACTCCTTTGTAGGTAACTGTCTCCTTTTGTCTCGCTGCTTTTAAGATTCTCTCTTTATCTTTAATCTTGGATAATTTAATTATGATGTGTCTTGGTGTGTGCTTTCTTGGGCCCAACTTCTTTGGGACTCTCTGAGCTTCCTGGACTTCCTGGAAGTTTATTTCATTCACTAGGCTGGGGAAGTTCTCCTTCATTATTTTTCAAATAAGTTTTTAATTTCTTGCTCTTCCTCTTCTTCTGGTACTCTTATGATTTGGATGTTGGAATGTTTAAAGCTGTCCTGGAGGTTCCTCAGTCTCTCCTCAGTGTTTTGAGTTCCTGTTTCTCCCTTCTGTTCTGGTTGAATGTTTATTTCTCCCTTCTTCAAATTGTTGATTCGAGTCTCGGTTTCCTCCCTTCACTGTTGGTTCCCTTTATATTTTTCTTTATTTCACTTCTATAGCATTCACTTTTTCCTCTAGTTTGTGTCTATACTCAATAATTTCTGTGAGCATCCTGATTATCAGTATTTTAAACTCTGAATCTGCTAGGTTGGCTATTTCCTCATTGCTTCATTATTTTTCTGGAGTTTTGATCTTTTCTTTCATTTGAGTCATAGTTCTTTGTTTTGGTGTACCCATTATGTTGTAGGGAGCAGAACCTTAGCTATTCAGTGACACAACCCATATTGCTGCATTGTGGTGCTGATTGTGGGAGAGGAACAATGCCACTTGCTTGGTTCTTGCCCCACTTTCAGTATCTCCCTCCACTACCCACAAACAAATTGGGCACTTCTGGTGCTGATTTCTGGGTGGGTGGACTTGTATACATTCTAGGACCCCATATATAACTCCCTCCAACAAACTTTCCTATGAGGCTGGGAGTTTCTCTTGCTCCCACAATATTCACAGGTTTTTACAGCCAGAGGTTTTGAGGCTTTAGTTTCCCCCATGCTGGAACTCTGGGTTGCATGGTCTGCCTTGCTCCTCAGTTGTACCTCCCTGTTTATGTGCATGCGAATATGGGACTGCCCAGTCAGCCTGCCACTGCCTGGTCTGTCAGGTCAGTAGCTTTGCTGTGCTTCCTCTCCAACCCAGCTGCCTGTCTCCACCCCTTCTACCAATCTGGATGAATGTTTCTTCTTTAACTTCTTGATTGTCAGACTTCCATACAGTTTGATTTTCTGGCAGTTCTGGCTCTTTTTTTTTGTTTGTTTTTAAGTTTGTTGTTGTCCTTCTTTTGGTTGTGTGAGGTAGCAAAGCATATCCACGTACGCCTTCATTTTGGTTGGAACTTCTGATTTATTGTTCTTTAATACTTATTAGTAACCCTAGTGAGATCAGATTACCTGATCCCTTAGTCCTCAACTAGCCTTCATTCAAATGAGTAACCTGCAAATGAGTGAGAGATATGCAAAATCTTCAAAAGTAGAGACTTAACTTATTGTCTTGGGTTTTCATGGTTTGTAATAATCCTAAGTTTTTTGTAAAAATAAGAGAAATTTTATTGATTAATCTACCTCAGCTTACAGTAGGGTAGGATCAGGGGAAGGAGAAAGAGAGAGAGAAAGAGAGAGAAGCAACTTACTGAGTTAGGGTGTTACTTATCCCCAAGGTCAAGTTTATGGCTAATCAAGTTTCCTGGCTAATAGGCAGATTGTCACACGTAGCAATGCCCTTTTTCATTCCCTTGGGAAGCTAGTGAGCTGAGTCAGGGATTTTCTATATCACTATGTAATGCCAATACATCAGCAATTCTCTGTTGGTTGGTGAGAATCCCTTAGGCCCTGCTGGGAAGCAGCTTTCCAAAGTGGTGGGAGAGAGGATCAGGACCTGTCCAGATTTCTTGAGAAAAGTTCTAAGCTCAGTATTATGAGAGAGGTATAACGTGGGGAAGGATATAGGGTACTATAGATACCCTAGATCTGAAACAGAAAATGTCTCTGCACCATGAATTTGTGTACACAGTAGTACTTTCCTGCTGTGTTCCTGAAATTAGCGTCTGGTATTCACGTTCTCGTTGCCAAATGATGGATCTTGGGCATTTCAGGTAACAAGCTACCTGCTGTCTGAATGGAAGTATTTAAATGCCTGCTGTTTTTCATCATTCAAGTTGTTTCCCCCCCTATGTTTCTCCTGCTAGGAAGCAAGGCTGCCATATGTACATGGTCACGTGGCTGGCAAAACATGAAGGTCATATTTGCTGTTGGATTTATTTGATGGTGTAATATTGCTGGCAGCTGGGCTTATGCTGGATTTGCTTTGACAGTTTTGGGAGGGAGGTTTTATCATAATGCTACAATTTGTAGAATATATACTGAGCTGTAGCATAAGCTGAATGGTTGGGGCTGGTTAGTGTGACTAACATTGCCTAACAACTATGATGGAATCATGATACAGGCTTTGGATGTTAGCATCAAACTTAGGGTCATTTAGATTTAAGGAGTGGTGAGGCTCAGGTTCTGGACAGAATAAGCCTGGATTTGGTTCTTAGCCCCAATTCTATTATTGTTTGGCATGGGGCAAATCACCCCCTTTATCCAAGTCTCATTTTTCTCACCTGTGAAATGAGGATGAAGACAGTATCCATCTCACAGGGTTGTTTGAGGGTCAATGAGGTGATGCCTGGAAAGCCCTGACTTTTTGTGTGCCTCACAATTATTGTATGGATGAACATTCAATAAATATTAGCTCTGCTGGCTTGTGCCAGATATAGACAGCTTATCACTTCTTATCTTGTCTTGTATCTCCCTTAACACAGTTTGTCATGCCAAAAGTGTATTAGTTTGTTGAAAATATGTAAAATTTATTTTCTACTTTTTTCTTAAATATTTTAGCAAACTGAGCTTTGCGAGATTCATGCCATATGCAAAGCAGTTCAAAGGACCACAAATGCTGTCCTTTTCTGGTGGTCCTGCTTTTCAGAAAATATTACAGGTACATGAGTCATGAAGGCAATGCAATAATTATTCCTTATGTCATAAGTGTCTCATCAGGGATTATCTTTACTTTCTATTGGTGACTCTAATTTTAACAATTTTTTTTTCTTCTTTTCTGTTTTACCGGCTTTAGCCCTAGTTCAGGATCTAGTCAAATAAATGGAATCAAAGTCCCTGGTTGAAAAGGACTTGAGAGGTTATTCACTTTTGTTGCAGTTTTTTTTTGTTACGTTTTGGTTTACTATAGTAGTTCTGGAAAGGTCTTATGGGAGAAGTGCTAATAAAGCATTATGTAAAGAAAAATGGTGATTGTAGATTGAGTGTTGTAAGAAAGTCCACAAAGCTTTTTAAAGGAGGGGAAAAAAAAAACAACAGGTGAAGGAAAAAATAAAGGAAGAATAACATATTTAGAAAAATTAGACTCTATAAGAATGAAGTTTATATTTAAATTAGAACGCAACAGGAAATTTTCTAGAAGTTTTAGAAATGGGTGTCATAATACTACCAAGTTTCATAAAACATATTTTAAAGCTGTCTTAAGCAGCCACTGCTTTCTCTTTTTCTTTTTTACTTTTTAAAAAATTTATTTATTTAATTGTTGTTCAAGTACAGTTTCCTGTCTTTTACTCTCATCCCAGCACCGCCCCCCCCCCAGTGTTCCCCACCTCCCTCTCATTTCCACCCTCTTTAGTTTTTGTCCGTGTGTCTTTTACACTAGTTTCTGTAAACCCTTCCACTTTTCTTCTGAAATTTCCTCTCCTCTTGCCCCTGGTTNACTCTCATCCCAGCACCGCCCCCCCCCCCAGTGTTCCCCACCTCCCTCTCATTTCCACCCTCTTTAGTTTTTGTCCGTGTGTCTTTTACACTAGTTTCTGTAAACCCTTCCACTTTTCTTCTGAAATTTCCTCTCCTCTTGCCCCTGGTTACTGTCAGCCTGTTCTCTATTTCAGTGTCTTTGGTTATATTCTGCTTGCTTATTTGTTTTGTTATTTAGGTTCCTGTTAAAGGTAAGATAATATGTTATTTGTCTTTCACCACCTGACTTATTTCACTCAGTATAATGCTTTCCAGTTCCATCCATGCTGTTGCAAAGGGTAGGAGCTCCTTCTTTCTTTCTGCTGCATAGAATTCCATTGTGTGAATGTACCATAGTTTTTGGATCCATTCATTTACTTACGGGCACCTAGGTGGTTTCCAACTCTTTAAAAAATTTTTTTTTAATTTAATTATTGTTCAAGTACAGTTTTCCATCCTCCACTCCCATCCCAGCCTCCCCCTCATTCTTCCCACGTCCCTCCCATTTCCACCCCCCTTAGTTGTTGTTCTCCATGTGTCTTTTATACTAGTTTCCGTGAATTCTTCCCCTTTTCCTCTGAAATTCTCTCCCCTCTCCCCTCTGGTCCCTGTCAGCCTGTTCTGTATTTCAGTGTCTTTGCTTATATTTCACTTGCTTGTTTGTTTTGTTGTTTAGGTTCCTGTAAAAGGTGAGATGATATGGTATTTGTCTTTCACCACCTGGCTTATTTCACTCAGCATAATGCTTTCCAGTTCCATCCATGTTGTTACAAAGGGTAGGAGCTCCTTCTTTCTTTCTGTTGCATAGAATTCCATTGTGCGAATGTACCATAATTTTTGGATTCATTCTTTTACTGATGGGAATTTAGGTTGCTTCCAACTCTTGGCTATTGTAAATTGTGCTGCAATGAACATTGGGGTGCATAGGTTCTTTTGGATTGGTGTTTTAGGGTTCTTAGGATATAATCCTAGCAGTGGAATTGCTGGGTCAAAAGGCAGATCCATTTTTAGTTTTCTTGGAAAATTCCATACTGTTTTCCATAGTGGTTGTACCAGTCTGCAATCCCACCAACAGTGAACTGTCCCCTTTTCTCCACAACTCCTCCAACACTTGTTGTTTGTTGCTTTGTTTATGATGGCCATTCTGACTGGTATAAACTGGTATCTCATTGTGGTTTTAATTTGCATCTCTCTGATAGCTAGCGATATTGAGCATCTTTTCATGTGTCTCTGGATCCTCTGTATGTCCTCCTTGGAGAAGTGTCTTTTCAAGTCCTTTGCCTATTTTTTAATTGGGTTGCTTGTCTTCTTAGAGTGGAGTCATGTAAGTTCTTTGTATATTTTGGAAATTAAACCTCTGTCTGAAGTATCACTGGCAAATATGTTTTTCCAAACAGTTGATTCTCTTTTTATCTTAATAGTGTTTTCTTTAGCCATGCAGAAGCTTTTAATTTTGATGAGATCCCATTTGTTTATTCTTTACTTTATATCCCTTACTCTAGGGGACATATCAGTAAAAATGTTGCTGCGTGAAATATCTGAGATTTTCCTGCCAATGTTCTCCTCTAGGATTTTAATGGTTTCACGGCTTATATTTAAGTCTTTTATCCACCTTGAATTTATTTTGGTGTATGGTGTAAGTTGGTGCTCAAGTTCCATTTTTTTGCATGTAGCTGTCCAGTTCCCCCAACACCATTTGTTGAAGAGGCTATTTTTACTCCATTTTATATCACTGCCCCCTTTGTCAAATATTAGTTGACTGTAGAGAGTTGGGTTTAACTCTGGGCTCTCTGTTCTGTTCCATTGGTCTATGTGTCTGTTTTTATGCCACTACCAGGCTGTTTTGATTACATTGGTCTTGTAATACAGTTTGATGCCAGGTATTGTGATCCCTCCTACTTTGTTCTTTCTCCCCACTCTTGGCTATTGTAAATTGTGCTGCTATGAACATTGGGATGCATAGGTTCTTTTGGATTGGTGTTTCAGGGTTCTTAGGGTATAATCTTCCATACTGTGGAAGAGAGAACAGGGGAAACCTGTCAAATGATGCAATATAACCAGCTAAGGCAAAGAAGACTATACAGAAAGAGGAGGAATACAAAGATACTATTAAAATAAAAAAATTAAGAATAATGAAAAAAATAATACAAATAGGCAGTAACTTGTAGTTTCTCTGCTATAGCAAAGTGAAATTTGTCTCTCTGTCTCTACTGTTGGGAGGCCCCCTCTTTGGGTCCACCTCTGTTTTTTTTCGAAGTTCCAAGTTTTTTATCTCACTTGTGGGTAAAAAAAAAAAGTGCAGGAGAAGGGAGGAAGAAGAGACAAATTTGGAAATAAAGAAAGAAGAAATAAAACAAGAAAGAAGAAAAGAGAGGAAAATATGGGGGTGACTTTGCCGGCAAGTCCCCCCATCCACCACAGATGAAAGTAAACACTACCAAGACATGATCTGCTTGGGGAGGAGAGGTGGCCAATCCCTCAAAGAGGAAGAGCCAGGAGCCCCTTCCTCCAGGGGCTTTTGTTGGGTTGTAATACACAGGAATACAGGGAAGTAAGGATCAAACAGTAGATAACATTTCAAAGAAATCTGAGGGCTTAGTCTGAGTCAGTGTCTGTCAGGAAAGGGGGTTGCAGAAACTTTGGGAGACATACTCATTTCCTGCTTGGGCCCTTAGCATATGAGTGAAAGTACTCTTAGCAAAGCAGGTATCACAGGACTTTTAGGAATTCTTTCTTATGCCTGATTACCCCAGGGAACCCACAACTCCCAGCACAAGGCTGCACCTTTTCACCTTTGCACCTCCTAATAGGAGGCAGATAGCCAAGGAATTCTCGGAGACTTCTGGCAGACAGACTGAGGACTCAGGCTTCATCAGAGCCGGGGGGCGAGGGTCCATCACCCCCTTTCTCTATAGCACCCCCAAATCCTTCTCTGGGGCCTCCATGTGATCATGCCTGTCTTAGGTGATTCCCTCCTTGGGGAATCATACCCGTCATTGGCTAACTGATCAAGCATTGGGGACCAGTTATGGAAAAAGGAGCAGAAGCGGTGCTCCTGCCAGGGAGATAAGCTTTGTCTCCTTAGTGGTTTATGGTCCACAGTTCTTTCACTTAGCCTTAGCCATGGGGGGGGGGGGGGTTTCAGCTCCTGAAACCAAGCAGGGCGGTCCCCAACAGGAAAACGGTATTAAAAAATAAAACAATAATAAATTTTTTAAAAAAGATTACTTTAAAAAAAAAAAGCTCTTGTTGGTTTCAAACTAGCTAAGCCGGTTTTTCTGGTCTTGCTGGCTATAGCAGGCTGAGGGGTTATTAGTGTGGCCTTCCTCCTTTCCCGATGTGTACTCAGCCAGTCTTGCCTGCGTTCTCCCAAGAGCTAGTCTGGCACCTCTCCCCAGTGCCCCATGCAAGGGATCCAGGTCCTCTTAAGAGGACTCTTTCCTCGGGGATAATCGCCATGGGCTGGGGTACGGAGGTGCACACCTGGCCAGGCACCCTGGGTCCCTAGTGGGCTTGGGCAGGAACCCTTCCCAGTGCTATGGGGGAATGTAGGGCTTTTTGTCTGGCTGTGTGGGGAGTAGGCTGAGTGGCTGCCACAGGAGAATCCACCAAACAGTTTTACCTTTTGAGAAATTCCTCCCACTTAAGCCTGCTGCTCAGTACAGCCCAACTCTCCAGCCAGATCCCTGTCAAAGAATATTGGTGTCAGAGGCGGTCACTGGGACTCTCAACTCTCCCAAGCTGGTAACCACAGACCCTGCAGGTTATCGTGGTCCTTGTGTGTTTGTCTCTTTGTCTTGTCCTTACTCCCCTCTCAGCAACTTCAAGCAACTAGGTCTCTCCTGGTGCTGCTCAAACCCTGCTTGGCTGGGGAGGGAGGGAGCAAATGACCCGGCTTTCTCCCAAGGACCCTGAAGCAGGCGCGGCTCCCAGAGTTCATGGTAGCCTGAGCGCTGGGCGTGGGCCGAGGCCGCCACCACCTCTGTTTCTGCACTGGTTCCTGGGACCTTATTGGGACCTTCCATGGGACCTGCAGCCATCTCCTTACCGTCTGGCTTTTCAGTGTCCGCTACAATTTCTTGTCTCTTCTTTTCATATATGCTGGGGCACTGTTGGCTGTTTGCTGTTTCTCCATAGATCGGCCAGGTTTTTCTCCCATGTGTAAGGGGTACATGGAATCTGCTCTGTCCTACTCCATTGCCATCTTCTCTTCTCCCGCAGCCTCTGTTTTCTAGAAGGCCCAGAAAAAGGATCTCTCTTCTTCCAGGAAGCTGTTACAGCTGCGAATATTATGATCGGGACTTCATTTCTGAAACTATAGGGTAGGACTCTTGATTGATTTTGCCTTGATTTTATTTGCTATGTAAAGCATTTGTCTGTGGTTGTGAGAGTCATCATAGTAAATAATCATGTAACAAACCAAAATGTTGTTCACCCATGAAAAAATGAGCAAGGATACTGAATGGACTAAGAAGAAAGGTAAGGCCCTGCATTTATATATTTAATTTCCCTGCATTTATATATTTCATTTCCAGTACCAAAGTTGGATAGTTGAGAAATTAGCCTTTTTGTTTTGTTTGGAGAAAAAGGAAAATGAAGGTGGGCTTCCTTTTGGTACATGCAGTCAAATGTAACCAGATGAAATGAACAGGCTGCACTGGTAACAATAAACAACCTAATCTTTTAATTTATTAGAGCAACAGAACATGCACAATGCACTGAACTCTTGTCACTGATAGAGAATTGCTCAGTTCTAGCAAGGTAGAGACAGTACTCTTTGGAGAAAAACATTTACGTGAAAGAAAAGCTATATCTGTAGGAAAGAAGACAATAATTTCAGAGTGCTAGTGAAGAATTTTTGAGCCAGTCAAATTATTCTCCATTAAGTAATTTAGACACAGTAGGTGACCTTGTAACCAGCTTGACTATTCCAACCTAAGTAGTTTTTCTAACTATAATTGTTTGGATTATTAATTTAGAAGGGGGCCCAAGAAAGGAAATAAAGTCATAATTAAGGAATCCTGAAGGAAACATTCTATAACAGAAGCCATCTGACAGAACAGGAGCAGATCACTAAAGGTGATAATTTTGTAGAATTGTGTATTTGCAAATAAAGAGGGTAGAAATATGGGTATGTCTTTCAGAAACAGCCATATAACTAATTTAATCCTAAAAACATTTTTCAAATGCAGGTGAAAATTCAGGATTTAAATCAACTAAGTAGAAAACATCATCATGAATTAATACCATAATGTGGACATTTTGGTGAATATTGGGTAATGTCGGGACCTTAGAGAACTTATAGCACCTGTAACTCTTTGGGGAGAATGAGGGAGCAGAGATGGGAGAGAAACATTCTTAATTCTGATCTCCCCCCTTTCAAATATGGTGCCACACTGTCTTTGGACATAACTCAGAGTAAAGTCATCAACTGGCCAGAGATATGGGAAAAAGTTGAAGCCCAATATCAAGAAATTCACTTATAAATAAAAGTTGATTGTCTCCCTATTGACTATGGAAGACGCTGAAGAGCGGCAGCCTTTGGAAGCAAGATTCCAGACTTTGGGAGCACAGAGAAGGAAATAAACAAAGCTCTTCTAATTGTGTAGTGAAGATAAGATTATTTCTCCTCTCACCCACCTGCAGATAAGCAGGATTTCTGTTTGATTTTCCACGGGTCTGTCCTTACCCATACTTGGGAAAAAATTTTTTTCTTATCTGTGCAATAGATAACCTGTTTCTACCATTTATTTTTCTCACCTGACCTATAGCTATCCCACCTCTAATCCTCTCTCCTTTATTTTACAGACGAGGAAGCTGGAACTTAACTGGAGTCACATACTTAGTAAAGGGCCACACACTAGGACTTGAACCAGAACCTCTTGTTCCTAAAGCTGATGATCTTGTCTGTCCTATCACACCACCTCCTCAGATTGGTGCACTGTCCCTTTCAGGGACATTTATATTATATGCAAGAGGATGTAAGACTCACATTAAAGGACTTTTGAGCAGATGGTAGGATGTACTTGTGGGGTAATGGACCCTCCTGGTCTCTCTTGTACTTTAAGTCATGTACTTTATTCACTAGGCAACAGTTTGACCCTACCCTCAGAATTTAAATTTAGGATTGCGTTGTCAGTATCAGGTCCTAAATTATGTGAGCAAGTAAGATGTAGCAAAGGAAAGAAAGAAAGGAAACTCTCAGTGTCCATTTTATGAGGAAGAAACTTAAAGTTAGGTAAATGTTCTTGAGGGATGCAGGTTGTGTTATAACAGAATAAATGCAAAAGCCCAGATTTTGGCTTTCCCATTAGTGCCCTTTCTACCAGACCCTGCAAGCCCAATCTACATTATATAAAACTGGAAAACTTCATTTGCTAATCTAAAGAAAGCCCTTCAGCTAAGCCCAGCTCACTGTGTGGTTAACAAGGAAAATTCCTTTAAGGTGGCTTTTTTCTTGCTTAGTGTTGTTGCTGGCATTGAGGATAGTTATTTATATGTTTTTCATTTGCTACTTGATTTATTTTAGAGACTGACACTTTTACAAGCTGACATCTCAGCATACAGATACTTTTTTTACTCCTCTGAATGCAGTTGATGCTACTTACTTGATGCCATGCCGAGCAAAAACCTAGTTAAAGGTTTCTCTCAGCGCTGCAATCCATCACTCCTTTCACAGTTCTTTGTCTGGAAGAGTGTAAACTACCTCCTAATTTTGGCATCTGCTACCTGCCTTTCTGGCTGCTTCCTGTTGCTTCATGATATCACTCTGTCAGGTAGACACTTGAGGATTTCATTGCTACCCCAGTTTGCAGCAAATTCAAAAGTACTTTATAGTTTTAAAAAAAACTAATATTGAGATAATTGTGATGGATGAATGATTAATAGGAAACTAGGTATTGAACTAGAAAATTGATGAGTTACTATCATTGGATTATTCACTTATTCACCCTACTATTTGGACAGCACTTATTGTTGCCTACAGTGCACCAGAAGATTTCGAGAAAAAAAAATAAACACCACTCCCCTCAAGCAGTTCTCAGTGTGGTGAACAATAGCGTGATTATCTGATAAAACTCTGGGGCAGGTCAGCCTGCCTCCAACTTTTCCATTCTTGCTGCTTCTTTCTTTTCCTTCATATTTTTTTTTCTAGAGCCACAGAGAACACCTTACTCTAAGACCCCATTTTTCTGGCTTTTTTATTTTCCTCTCTGGCATCAAAATATACCTGTTCTATGCTCATTTCTCTTGTACTCTGCTGTCTCCTTTGGGGATAACTGGCTAACCTGGTAAACAACCCCACGCCAGTGTGTTGCTTATGTTATACCCTTCCTGGTAAGAGATGTCACTTCTGGAGACAGAGATTTCTGAGTGCCATGCACATATGTATGGGTGTTTGTGAGGTCAGATATTGGTTAGGCTGCTTTATCAGAAACTGAGACAATGAATGCTTAAATGAAAGAGCAAAGTCATTTCTTATGTGCAAGTTAGTTCAGAGGAGTAGGACAGCTTTATTCCATGAGGTAATAAACATCTAGATTATTCTATCATGCTCCATGACTAGCCTCTGGGGTGTTGCCCTCACCCTAAGGCAGGCTCCCCACCATCATACAGGGTCTCTCGCCACAAACACTGGGAAAAAGGACATGGCGGGAAAACATTTACCATGTAAGTGTGTGACCTGGAAGTTGCCCAAACCACTTTTGCTTACACCTTATTGGTCAGAATTAACTTTAAGGCCACATCTATCTTAATGAAATGCTTGGAAAATGTTGTTCCTACCTGGGCCTAGCTAAAACCACAGAAGGAATTTTTATTGAGGTAAAAAAAAAAGGAAGAGTAGATATTGGGCAAAATTAACTATTCCTGCTACAGTGCATACGTAGAGTCATTCAGAAGAGAAGGACCATGTGGGCAATCTCAGTTCATAGGTGGTTAAGGCACAGAGAAACAAGGACCTTCTATGCACTGTATCATTGCAGGTATAAGTGGTTGAAAACTGATTTTCAATGGACTGTTGATACATTACTTCTATTCCCTTGCCCTAGTGTTTTCTTAGGAATACATGGGCACTTGAAGACATTTATTCCAACAAAAAAATGGCACATTAACTTTTTAAGGAGTGGTGTTATTTTTTAAAATGCACCTGAAATTTCTTACTTTTTCTTCTGTAGCACTTGAATTTATCAGTATATGTCTGGTTGGGCATCTCCAGTCAGCCTTGGAGAAGTTTTTCATGCTGATGATGACTTCTTGCAACTGTGTTATAAATCCCATTTTGATCCAAAGTCTTTCTAGTCTTATTTGTTTCCAGTCAGTTCAACAAGCATGCAGTAAGAGCCTACTATGTACCTGGTATGAGATGCTGTGATGATATAAAAATATACAACCTTTGTTTTTCAGCATCTCACCAGGTAGGAAATGAGACTGATGGATACATAAAAAGCTTTGAATACAGGGTAGACTGTGATAAGTGCTAGGCTAGAAAAACAAGAAAAATATGACAGGAGCACAGGAAGAGAAGGTAATTCTGAATGTGAGGGTGAGGAGAGACTCCACGCAAGGTATGGGGTTTAGGTTGGAAGAATGGTTGGCGTTTCACTTGGCATGTATGAAGCAAAGGCTCTCAGGCAAGTTTGCAATTCTTAGGTAGATTGATGTTGCTGGAACTTATGGGGTATAAGCTAGGGGAGGGGAGGAGAAGATTTGTTTGGGGATAGGATTGAAAATAGTGATCTGGGGGGTCAGATCACTGAGGTCTTTGCATATGAGAGCAGAAGTGTGTTTCATGTTTAGGGGAGGTGGGAGCCTTGAGATGGAGACTAGTTAAGAGGAGATGTTACTGGTCTAAGCAAGAAGAATTAAGAGTGTGAACTAGGACTGGGTCATAAGTGTGGAAATCAAAGAAAGATAGTAAAAGTTTGATCACAGCTGGCTTTGAGGGTGAGAGAGAAGCAGAAGGGCCTGTCAGTTTTTCAGCCTGCACTGCTGACAAGTTGATATGAGACACGAGTAAATTTGCGGAGATAACTGTGGCTCTCTTTACCCACTTCATCCCAGGCTTACTGTGCAAAGGATATCTGAAGACCTTAAAAACAAAGTGCTGAATAAAATGCAGGGCAACATTTTAACCTGTACATTCTGGTGGGCTGTCTGGAATGTTCCTCTCCGATGGTAGGGACCATGGCCGGTTACTTGCCAGTGGATCCTCAGTGCCTGGAAGGAGTCTGAAGAATATTAGCACAAAACATTACAAGAAGTTCTTACTAATAAAAGCAGTTACACATTGTTTAACCCAGTATTTTATTTGGCTTTGAATTCTTTTGATGAAGCTATCCTATAAATGTCTCACCAAGGATTCTCCAGAATAGACTTTGAGAAACACTGCCTTAGGGTAATATATGATTAAGGGTTCAAGAGTTATGGTGAGCACCTAAAGAGAGAACAGAATTGGGTGCATGTCTGTCTGTCTGTCTACCTGCCTGCCTCTTTCTCCATCTAACAGACCAAAGGGTGTGAGATCCTTAGAGGCAGTGTTCCTTGGCAAAGACACAGCCACAGGAAGGATAAATGGCTGACCTTTTCCTCCTCACCTGATCACTGGTTTTAAAAGACCCACCATCCGTTTAAAATGTGTCTTTAAAGCTGTAAATATGGCCTTAGGACTTCACTCTTTAGACTCAAGTTCAAGATGATGGTCACAAGCATGTCTTGGAGGCAGTTTTGAGCACTTTAAAACCTTCATTTAGTTTTCAAATGTTTGTCAGTGCTTCCAGCACCATGTAAGGCCAAGAGAGACTTTAAAAATTCAATAGAATTTGGAGAAGGAAATGGAGCCCGGGATTTAATTTTTAAAAAAATTGTCCCCCCCCTCACTGCAGGATTTTTACTTTATATGTAACTGCTTTTTAAGAGGAAAAACAATACTTTCAAATAATTTATTGCAGCATAACCTTTCAAATCATAGGCCCCATTGAAATATTATAAGGCATTTTAGTAATCCCTGCTTTACATATGCCAGTCAACATTATAATAACTCAGTTCCATAGGCACCATTTCACAATTACCAAGCCCGGCACTGAGCCGTGGATGTTTTGTGGTCCACGCTAAAGCACATGTTCTGTTACTGCTTATTTAGTAACTAGTGGCCATGCCTGCCTCTTGTCAAAAAAAGTCTGTTATTTCACGATTGATTAAAGTGCTAGAGACCTCAGATTTATGGCTTTTTTTGCTCAAAACGTTCATGTGGCTCTTGTCTGATTAAAGGTACCTATCATAGAACAAATCTCATTTACAGTGTAATTCTTGGGTTACCAAGGTAACATTCAGGTTAATCAGCTGCACTGTGCTTTGCCTAATTGAGGGAGAGCACTTCAGCTCCCACTTCAGTCCCTAAAAGATAACAATTTTTCTTTCAAGTTTTTTCAGTCTGACATTTGGAGGCTATTTCAGATGCTCTTGACTTTAGAACTGTTTCCCTCTCTGGCTCTGACACATGGCACTGTGCCCCATATCAGCTGTGCTTGAATAATGATTTTGTGAAGGCCATTTCCCTATTTGTGATAGGTAAACAGGATGATACTATTACACAGTGTTCTCTGGAATCATACTAAGATCGTTGAAGTTATAATTTTGTAACTTAGTAACAGCACGCTGGAACGTGTTTCCTATTTACTTTTTTCTTCTTGTTTTTTTGAGTGTCTGACCACTTGAGAGTGGATAGCAATGAGAAATTTTATTTAAAGCAGGAGATTGGGGAGACTTGGTTGAACTTCATAAAACTTTATGGGCAAAGTTTTGATTAAAATTTTCAAGTGTCATTTTAACTCTTTCTTCTTATTTACTTCATCTCCCTCTGAAAAAGTGCAAAATGTTGCCCCATCAGTTAGGGGCTCATTGTTGTACTAAGGAGTCAGATGTTAGCTAGGATCAATCAAAGTAAAAAAAGATGGATAGCTAAGGATAAATGTTTTTGAACTCTCAAAAACAGATGACTGACTATTTAATATTCAACCTTGGAGTCACTGTTTGAGAGAGCCAGTCTATAAGAATAGGCAAAAGCAAGGCCTCCAAAAATTACTGCCATGGTGCTCCTATTCAGTGAGAGGAGTCTGACCTTGACTGGAGAGAAATCTAAGTAGCTGGTTAGGATTAGATGGCTAAAGGCTCTCACTGCTCTACAGTAGTTTATAGTTCCTTCACTTCAATGAGTAAGGTATTAGACCTTTTATATGTGCTGTATATGCTGTAAATGGTTCCCTAGGTTGCTGTTTACTTTCCAATTTTAATTCTTTTGAATGATTTAAAATTTGTATCTAATGAATTCAAACAACTTTCACTTTGTAATGTCTTTCACAGTTTTAAGCTTAGAACATTCTCTCTCTAACAATGGGATATTTGATACTATCTATTTCTTCTAGTGTTTGATAGACTAATTTTTAAAAACAACTGAACTTTTTATACCCACTGGGGATTTATGTGGGTCCGTGGTATAAGATAATGACTAAACTGGTTTCTTTCTCTAATGGGTAACAGCATTATTTACAGGGTTGGCGTTCCTCTCGCTGTGGACTTGTAGTTTCTCCTCTCTCATATGTCACATACTCGTATGATTTGTTTCTGACGCATCTATTCTGTTCCATTGACACATCAGTCTATTCTTGTGCTATAATCGTGCCTGTTTTAACTAGTGTTAGTGATTGGTATTAAGTAGCACTTATTGGGACTAATATTCCAACAAGGAATGAGGATTCTTTAGGTACCAGTAGTTATCAAATAACCTTATTAATGATAATGTTATTATTAACTTATGAAGTGGTATCATATAAATTTATTTTCATTTCAACATATTTGCTAAAGAAGTATAATAAAAGCATATTTACTCATCTTTAACTTTCTTTTATATTTAAAGAGCTGTTTATCTGTTTCTTTCAAAATTTTGAAAGGGATATTCAATACACATTATATATCCATGCTGTAAGACCTGGTTTTATAAAATTTGTTTTGTTCTGAAAGCAATCTGCCATTAAACCTAGGCACAAAATTAAGTAAAGAAGAAAGCTGTCATTTTATACTCAGCTATTAATAAGGCAGTCATATTATGGACAGTCTGTAGCAGGAGGATTATGCCTCTTTCTTGCCCTCTCCTCCTTGCCTCTTTTCCTTTTTAAAAACATTTTTTAATTTAATTATGAATTAGGTAATTTTAGATGCTACTTTTTAATTATTCCAGGAATAAATTACATGTCCTTCTAAAAATAATCATCATTCTAGCAAGCTTATGAATCTGAGGATGTTGACTTCCTAGTCTTCTTTGGCCTAAGATCTGAATCAATGTTTGAGCTTAATATCATGCTTGTATATTTACTGGGTTACACAGGTTATAGGAGACACAATTTAATTTATTCTAAAAAGTGCAATTTTCTCTGGATTGATTTACTCGGTTTACCAGAATTCAGCTATTTTCAAATAAGGATTTTTAACCAGAAGTAATCTATGTAAGTTTTTCATGTTCTAAGATTTAACATTTAATCTCTGTTTAGCTGAAATGTAGTTAGCGATGTTGACACCTCTGCATTTTAACTCTGGGGTTTCTTTGCAGGACACAGTTCCTTTCAATCAACTTAATATCCCATCTTGGTCTCTAAGGGACAGTAATTGAGTTTAGGCTAGTTTTAAATAGCGGTAAGGACAGGGGACACAGATGGGTATTTCACTGATTAACACTAACCCTGGCCTAAGGCCCCAGTGTCAGGCATTCGATTAGGACATTATGAAGAGAATGACAGAGTTTTGGTACTTTATTCCTCTCAATAACATTCTTTCACATATTAAGTTTATCCCCTGCTAGGTAGCTACTTTATCATGCAGAAGGCCTTAATCCACTGATGTGACTCTCTCTGCTCTCACTTTGATGCCGCCTCTGTTTACAAGAGTAATGCAGCCTGTGTAGGATAAAGTACTTGGGACAAGGACAACTGAATAAGGCCTTTAGATGCACAGTGATCTGACCTAAAAACAAAACAAAACAAAATCCACACTGCATGCACACACAAACACAGACACAAACCCACAAACACAGGCACACACGTACACACAAACACCAACAAAACTGAGGCTAGTCTGGAAATGCAATCGTGATGCCTGCGTCCTGGAGAATTAGACATGAGGATTTCATCAAGAAGACCCTACATTACTGATCTCCTTGTTTGGCACTTTATCTTTTCTTCACCTTTGACCTTCCTTTCAGGCTCTCTTCAAGGCGTCGTGGACATAAGCCCTTGTGGTGTTCTTTTAGAAGTAGGATTGCTGCCATCCCCTCTGGTGAATTGAAGCAGCTGCCGGAATCAGTGACAAGGTTGGGTCCAGACTTGGGATCCTGGCTGGGAAAGAGATTATGGGTCAGTCCCCAGTGCTAGGATACAAAAGGTTCAAGCAGTTCAGGATTTTTGGGATATCCGAAAAAGATTTCATGAAATTTGTAAAGATCTAACAGCACATTGCAGATTTCATGTGGTCTAAACAGCTTATCCTAAGTCAAACTCTCGGTAGTCAGTAAACAGCGTTTGCACAGCTATGTGCTTTTTCCAAGAGTGAACTGTACAGCAATAGTTTAATTCTACTAAACTGTGTGATTGATGGATGAAGCAGGTGGCCTTTTACATTTAGCTGCTTTAGCTGTTAACGAACTTTAGAGGTTCCCCTGTCTTACACTGAAAATTTTCCTGCTAACCCTAGTAAACTTAGATGGTCAGGCAATGCCATTTCTATCCTTTTTATTCTTCAGAGCACTGTGACTTATAAGGTTAGATACTGTAGAAAGTCTGATATGTTATTTCAATAAGAGGAGCGAATAATAAATTAAAAGACTTTTATTTTGTCCTTTGTCTCCTCATCTTTCACCAAAGCCTTAAGAGAAAATCTTTGAGATTTACCTAGGTTTGAGAATTCTTTAGGAAATTACAATATTCTTGTCTAATGTAATAAAGATATAACTACTGTGTTGAATTTGAAAATTTCTGATTATCCAAAATAAAAATCTATCAATATCTTCAGCATTTTGATGGGAGAGAATTCAATATATTCTTCATAGCTTTTCTCTTTATTTTCTCTCACTTTTCCTCCAAAGGTTTTTCATAAGAGTCCACAAGATGATTGTCATTGTATAGTGAACCTTGCTTGTTATAGGAAGTAAGAAATAAACAAAAAGCAGGAAACCCTTATTTTTAAAAGATAGCACATTGGTCATAACCTGGGCATCCACCTCAGAGATTGTGAGAATGGCCAAAGAGCAAGTCCTCAGGCACCGACCACCACCGAGATCAGGGCGTGCATCCTTTACCCAGGGTTCGCACAGAGCATCAGTGAGTCTGGAAGGAGCCTCTTCCACCAGGTAGGACTAACTTAGAGTGCATTATTTTTAGCTCATCAGAATGTACAGTATTTTTGGAGGCAAAGAGTGTTGGTTTCATACTACAGTACTTTGTTCCCAATTAATTGGAGTCCTACTAACTCATTTGTTTGGATTAATTTAACAAAAATCCATTGAGAATACAGCATTACCAGAGTGCATGCTACGCATATGGAGCGCCAACCCTGGTGTTTTCTACCGATTCTTCTTGGCGAGGTCGCTCATCACACCAGAGAATTACAAAGCTGACAGGGAACTTAATGACCCTCTGTTTTTGTGGTTCCAAAATTTTCATTAACCAAGACCTCTTTTATGGCTTTATCTCAATGGTAGTCACATTTTAAAAGGTTTGAAATCCTTACTAGTGAGTATGGATTTTATGAGGCTAAAAAAATGGCAAATCATCTCAGAAATAGTAATTTACTTTGGGGGCAATTTCTAGAGACATTTGTGGCCCCGATTTGGGAACCTATGATCACATGTGACCTTGTTATATCAATAAAGGATTTGAACTTACCTGACTTTTTTTCCTTTAATATTATGGAGTTAGTTTGAAGCAGAAAGAAACCAGACTCTGGGTACAGTTGAATTTTCCGGTAAGTTTAATCAAAGTTTTTCAGAGAAGAGGTGAAAGTGTGGCCTTGGTTCTTCACCTCTAGACTAGTGAAATCCATTTGAAGGAAAATGTGGTTTTATATACAATTAATCTTTCCTTTCAGATGTTGATGTTGGGAAGCTCCTAATGACTAAATTCTCACATAAACAATTACAATGAACAAAAGCATTATATGCTAAGGCCTCTCAATGACATTTTCCCATGAGTTTCATCATTACGAAGATTGGCTTTTATGATATTTATATGAATTTGACCTCAGCCGACAAAAAGCCAGGAAAATCGATTAGAGAGGAAAATTCAGCCTTAAATCTTGTGTTCCCAGGGGGGATGGCTATAGCCTCCAGGCAGCCGGGAGCTGACATGTGGCTCATCTCTGACACAATCCTGAAATAAAATGAGGTGGATGCTGAAGTTCAATCCGTCAAAAAAAAAAAAATGTTCCTTTGGTCTATTCAAGTTACCACCTCAGCTAGTGCTTTTATGCATTTAAGTCCTGAATGGAAGCTTTTTATAATGAGGTAAAAATCTGACATGGAGAATGAGACAGTTGGTCTAATTCTCAGGTTAGATTTTTTCTAAAAAATAATAATCTGCACATCTCGTGCTGATGGATTTGGTCTCTTGCATTCTCTGGCAGTCAAGGAAAAGTTAGCTCAAGTGTTTCTCCCTCTGCCATTAACAGATGGCACGCAGATCTAAGCATAAGCTGTGGCTCCCAGGCCACAGGCAAAGGGTGAGGGCCGCTCCCCTGTGGACACCCTCAAAAGGCCCTAAGCTTGAGCAGCACAAATGAAAAGGTCTAGTGCTGGTGTTAATTACGCAGAAACCACACAGAAAGTGCTGGCTGTTACTGAGTTGAGAGGTTGGGCATCTCTTCTTCCCAAGATAAAAGGCTTGATATGAAAACATTTTGCAGAGGACAATGAAGTGAAGATTAGCATAATCTTCTGCAGTACCCTCAGTAAGCTATCCGTGAGTGAGTTGCTTTTTTCTCATTCCTTCGGCTCTAATGTCTGGATTTAAGGAATGGTATTGTTAAAAGTGGGCTTTGTCCTTGGAGCCTGACAGTTGTGTTTTTCCCGCCTTCATGTGATCATCTTGGTTGCCGGTCTCCTGCTCTCTGAGCAGGCGGACAATGGAAGGAAAAATGAAGTGTCAGTTCGTTGACAAGAACCTCTCTGGGCTACGTTGTTCTTAATCCAGACTCTTCAGATTTTTTTCTTTTCTTCTCTCTCTCTCTCTCTCTTTTAAAAACCATTCTCTCACCCATGCTCCCTGTTTGAATAGGTAAAAGTCTATTTAATGTTATTCTGAGGAAAATGTAGAGCAAGTAATACTGAACTTCAGTGCTTTAGGCAGCTTTAAATTAAAAAAAAAAAAAGAACTCAGATGGTGTGTTTTCTCTGTATTTGAATGAGAGCATTAAAGTGCTGTCCTTACATTTTATATCAAACTGTGGGTAGCTGTTAAAATGGTTATTCAGATATATGCAATGAAAGGTCGTGAGTGTGAAGGTTTTTCATGAGAACTTCACCACCGGCACAATGCAGCTTAATGTGCTCTTGGGGGCTGGTCCAGGGGCTGATGCACCAGTGTGTTGGCCACTTTGATCCTGGTTGCCCTGTTTTAAGTCTTGCTATGACTGGTTAAACTAGGGCTCTGTAACCCCAGAGATAACTTGAGGGTTCTGAAAGTCACGAGGGACGGTCCCCAGGATCAAAATTTAACAATGGGTCCAGGGTCAGGGAACTCAACAGGCACCCAGGAACTCTTCACTTTTACAGCTGGAGATTGACTCTTATGTGTTTAGGATTTGTCATTAGGATTCTGACAAAGAGGTGCAGTATGGGATTGCTGCAGGGCAGACTCTTTGGATCCTACTCCTGATTGAAAAACACCCAACTTCTGACTGCTGACAGGAGACACGGAGAGTACAAGGAAGGCATTAAAAAGCAGCTTATGTCTACTGATGGCTGAAGAAGCGTAAGAATGACTAAGTTTTGAGGTTAAGTGAAAACTCGAGAGTTTATTTGTTATACCTGACAAGTTTGGGGAGTTACTAGTGGTTTTTAAAAGCTTAGGAAGCCTATTAGTACAGATATCTTAAAAGCTTGTGTCGGACAGTTTATTGACCTTTCCAAACTTCTGCCGAGACCTATCATAACATGGATTTCATTACAGACCTAGACTGCCTACCTGTTGCGCCTTCCAGATCACACAAAAATGCAGCGTTTGACTGGTCACGTGTGGCCAAGAGTTTCTGATATGAATCATGTGAATAGACCTGATTTTCTTTCACTGAGGTAGCTCCTTCCACATCATTCTATAGTCTAAACTCAAATCAGCCACTTGGTGCAGCCAAGTGGGCTTGGATTGGTGGTCTAAGACCACCATGTCATCTTAGGTGTGACACTGAAGGAGAAAGAGTGTTTACAGTCGCTTGATGGTTTTTGTGTCATATCACCAACATAGGACTTGGAGCCAAATGCCAAACCGAGTCACTCCGCCGTGAGACTCGGTGATCGACTGTGGTAGACTGGGAGGAGCCTGACACGGTAAGTTCCAGCTCTGCCTCTCAGCGGCTTGGTGTATGGACTTCTGTGAGCATCATCCCATCATCTGTACCATGGTCATCTCTGTGGCAACTTCACAGCTCCGTTGAGAGGATTAAAGGAGACCTTTTATTTTATTTTATTAATTAATTCATTTTTAATTGAATTTATATTGGTTCACAAAACCATCCAGGTTTCCAGTGTACAACTCAATAAAACATCATCTGCTCACTTCATTGTGCACCCATCAGCCCAAGCAAAGTCTCTTTCCATCCCCATTTCCCTCCCTTTGCCCACCTCCCCTTACCCACACCCTCCTTTCCCTCTAGTGATCACCACACTGTGGTCTGTGTCTGTGCATTAGGTATATACGTTTTTGGTTAATCCCGTTACCTTCTTTCATCCAGTCCTTCAATCCACCTCCCTTCTGAAAGCTGTCATTCTATTCCATGTGTTTGTGCCTCTGTGTCTATCTGTTTGTCAGTTTGTTTTGTTCATTAGGTTCCACATATAAGTGAGATCATGTGATATTTGTCTTTCTCTGACTGGATTATTTCACTTAGCATGGTAAGGACATCATGTATTTTAGAGCAACTTGTAAACTGTAAATCCTTATACCAGTGAAAGGGATCATTATGATGTTTCCCATTAAACATTGATTCATTCAGCATTTATTGAATGCCACCTATGCACCAGACTGTTTAGGCCTAGGGGGATTACAAAGACAATAAAGCATGGTTTCTGCCCTGTAGGAAGTAAAAATCTAGCAGGGTCTACTATAAATTTAAGAAACTCTGTTCTTCCTAGCAAGTGTCAGCTGAGAACTTACTATGCATGCTGCACTCTGCTGAGTATTTTGGTGGTGGGGTGTGTGTATATGTGGAAATTACTGAGATGTATAAAGCAGTCATAAATGCCTCATACTCTACTTGGGGACGTAAGACAAACATACACATAAATGCCTCCTCCTAGTAATCCAAGGGAGGAAAAGAGAAGTGCCAATGAACAAAGTGCAGAATAAATTCAAAGCGGGTAGCCACGGTTCCCAGAGAAGATGGGATCTGAGTTGGCTGAGTATGAGAACCCTTTGAACTCTTACATAACCTCATTTTATCTCAAGGCACTAGTGCTATCTACTGTATATGTATTATAATTCATAGTATCATTATTACTGCTCCAAGTAAGCTTCCTGAGAGCAGGTTTTTATTGTATTTATTTTTTTATATTCCAGAATACTCAGTACATGCCTTGCACAGAGTACGAACTCAAATATTTGTTCAGTGAATGAATATAGATTAGAAGAGTAATTTAATAGTATGTAGACAGGAATAGTGTGGCCTTTATTTCTATTTGTGTACCCTCAAATCTTTATTCTGGTTTACTTTTGTGTCTTTCACTATATCCAGCAGCTTTGAATGAATAAGTACATAAACTTTGAATGAACACACCTGGAACATCTTTCTCCTCACACCACTTTTATATCTTTCGAAACCCCACCATCTCAGTAAAACCGTTGTCTCTGGACCAGGAAAGTGCTCACACTCATCCCTCTCTCCCTCTCCCCTACCCTCATCCCAGTCCTCATAAGGAGTACAAGAGGGATCTAGTTTTGCTGTCCTTTGCTGTTTTCTCTTTTTCTGAAAGAAAAATTTCCCAAGGTTACTGTCTCTGAGCTCAGTTGCAATAATCCGCTGTTCCTAGTTCCATCTCTAAAATACTCTGAGCATTGGCTTACTTTACCTAAGTAGGTATTTGCATAGTGAGCCAATGTCTCCACCTTGGAGCTCTCTGCACAGTGCGGTGACTGGTGATTCTAACTAAGGTCCTGAAGGGATTGGGGCTGTACAGTTTCCATGTGATAATACAAGCTCTGCTCAGCACACTTGGAAATGTAATATATGTTTTCTTTTTTTAATAATAAAATGAGTCATTTAGGATTTTTTTGCACATTTTTGAGGAACTTAAACTCATGACATTGCTGTAGCTTGGAAAGTTTGGCATTTTGTCCTGTCCCCTTCTGTTAGAAATCTGCTATGGCATTAGCAGTATAAACAATTGACCGCACTATGTCATTTTTTTTCAAAACCTGATCAATGAATGGAAATAGAAAGTTCCTGGGTTATACAAGGTCTAGGGAGTATAGTAGTGGCATAGTATCTGACAGAATTATTTTGGGATGGTTTGTTGAGATAGTTTATTGTTCTCCCATTTATTTACTCCTTTGAGTTACTTGACATGATCAACTTGAAGCAGAATGGCCGGCTGGAAATGGTTAATACAAACGCCTCATGCCAGTCAGTGGTTGGCAGTGGCTGTTCACGAAGAACTCAGGGAATGCTCTTCTTCGAGAGCCGCTGCTTTGCTGTGGCAAACTGGCTGCAATTCAGCCTTTGCTATTTCTGTAGTATAAAAATATGTCTCTTTGTGTTTGTTTTAATTTATTTTGTATTTCTGTTTTCTTGTGTCTAGGACATGGAATTCTATCAGATTTGATTTTCTAAATAAGTTCGAAGTTACCAGTAATGTATGTTAATTAATATCAAGGCTAAATATTGGTCACTGGAGTCTAAACAGTGAACATTATTTTGGGGGAAGGGGAACAAATACAGGTGACCCTTGAATAATAGCAAGGGAAAGGGTTAGGGACACTGCTTCATACGTAGTGGAAAACCTACCTATAAATTTGACTCCTCCCAAACTTAACTACAGTCAACCCTTTGCAAAACAGTATTTTCCATCCAAGGTTGGGAATCAGCAGTTAGGAATCTGTGGTTGGGAATACAAAAATACTGTTTTCCTATCGTCAGTAGCCCAAATCTATGGATGTAAAACCCAGGGATCGGAAGGGCTCACTGTATTTACTGAAAAAAAACCCAAAAAACCCATGTGTGAGTGGACCTGCATAGTTCCAACCCATGTTGTCTAAGCATCAACTATATCTGCACTCGATGGCACAACTATTTTCAATGTTCTTGGCTGGTCTACAAACTGTGCCAAGTTGTGAGGGAGGCTCTGTAATCCCAGGCCTGCTTCCAAGACTCATCGCAGGAAAAGTGGATCCAACCCTGAGATCCAACTAGGATGGCTAGGTGGTTGAGGAAAAAAGCCATAGTTCATCCGTGGGTAAAGAAAAAGGGAAAAGAAATAATGCTTCAAAAGGAGGGCTTAGAGCACAGACAGGGCTCTTCAACACAATGAATCTTTATAGACTCATCGATGCAGGTAACTAAGAATGTAAAGTATCTTCATTGTCACTGTGGGACTATTGCTCTTGAACTACAGGCAATGAAGACTGGCCCACAGGAATTTTGAGTGCTATTCAAAAGCAGTGAAAGCAGGATCAAAACAACACCCTATAATAGTTGATGAGCAATTGCTACTTATCCTGTTTGGGTAGGGTGGAAAGCTGACTTCTGGGGCTGCTCAGGGCGCAGATGTTATGAACCCACGCACGTCATCGGCTATGCCTTTGCCACATATGATCCCCTTGGATTAAGTTTATCACACAAAATGTGGGTGAGTTTATTAATTTGATTGGAATAAGAAAGCCTAAAGTAAATTGGTGGTGGTGATGTAATATGGTTCTTTTTATTTTTAATAAAGGACTCAGACAATATGCTAACTTTTAAAAGACTTACAGGGTTAGAAGGTGAATTGGATGAGTGATTAGTTCAAAACTGTAATCTCTGTGGGCAGAAGCAGACCCTTATGCATTTTTGTACCCTTAGCACAGTGCCCAGGCCTATGGTGCCCCCAAAAATACTCAATGATTTTCATTAAATTTGTCCACCTTGATTTTACCAAAAAAACATCCAGAGGAAAATAATATATATGACTATCCATCTGACCTAAAGTGACTTTTTTGGGGGGTAAACTTATTAGCATTTAAATAATTTGGAGCTTTTGGCCAGTGATGGTGAAAGAGGTCTTGATAGCATGATGTTTTGGGATCCCTCTTGCCCTATTGTTTGAAATTATCACTATTAAATACATGCCTTGGGTAAAGGCATAGATTTTAGAAAGCTTTTGTTAAAATGCACCTGTATTACCTGAGATGCAGAATAAATTAACCTGTGAATACCCTGTACATAATTATGCCATAGCATTTTTCAGGTTAAGTAGCTCAGAACAATTCCTGGATCAAGCAGGACCCAGAACACACAGGTTCTGATTGGAGGTTGTGTGTGAGGCAAGGAGCCATGGAATGTGTGGTGCCATCCACCTTGAAAGCCACTGCATTAGGCAACCAGAATACAAGTGGTCGGCTTCCAATGTCACATACCTCAGGCTGCACCATTGGGATGTTGGCCTTGTAACATGAATTCTAAGAACCTAACAGAGTTGTCCGAAAACATACTCCACCACTTTTGATCCTGTTTGTGTTAAATTAAATACCTTTCACTTTTCTGATGGAGTAAGGGGGCATAAGTCAGACTAGTAGTGGTCAGCCAACACTATTCCAGTCAGGTTTATTGTGTCTTGTTCTCAGTGACTATACATCTTGTTGTTTGGTGAAGTACCATGGAAAAAAGCTGTTATAACACCTATTACGATATTTTCAGAGTGACCCAGCAGGAGAAAAAAAACATTCAGGAGAGAGATTGGAATGTAGAGACAAAATAGCTGGACCTATGGAGGGCTCTGGAGAAATGGGGGAACAAGAGCTAAATGTAGCAATTACATGAAAATCATAGTGTCTGCATTGTGCTTTGGATTTTCCACCCTTGATGAACTATCAGTATTTAGTGGTTCATCAACTATGTGAGCAGGCAGCAGGCAAGTAGACAGTTTGAACCTGGCACACAAACAGCTCAAAAATTACAGTCATTGAGGCTGAAAGTTTATGTTTTTTCCAGATTTTTTTCTTAGGGGAATTTCTTTATTATATTTTATTGATTATGCTATTACAGTTGTCCCAGCTTTTCCCCCTTCGCCCATCTTCACTCAGCACCCCCCCTTTAGGCAATCACCACACCATTGTTCCTGTCCATGGGTCATGCATGTAAGTTCTTTGGCTACTCCATTTCCTATACTGCACTTTACAGCCCCATGGCTGTTCTGTAACCACTTAATTGTACTTTTAGTGCCCTCACCTCTTCATTCATTCTCCCACATCCCCCTTCCATCTGGCAACCATTAGAATGCTCTACATATCCACAATTCTGTCTCTGTTTTTTTTTTTGTTTGCTTAGTTTGTTTCTTAGATTCAGTTGCTGACAGGTATGTATTTATTGCCCATTTTATTGTTTATAGTTTTGATCTTCTCCTTTTTCTTAAATAAGTCCCTTCAACTTGTCACATAATAATAGTTTGGTGATGTTGAACCTTTTTAGTTTTTTTCTTGTCTGGGAAGCTCTTTATCTGCCCTTCAATTCTAAATGACAGTTTTGCTGGGTAAAGCAATCTTGGCTGTGGGTCCCTGCTTTTCATGACTTTGAGTACTTGTTGCCAGTCCCTTCTAGCCTGCAAAGTTTCTTTTAAGAAATCAGCTGGCAGTCCTATGGGAATTCCCTTGTAGGAAGTAACTGCTTTTCTCTTGTTGCTTTTAAGATTCTCTCTTTATCTTTAAACTTTGGGATTTTAATTATGATGTGTCTTGAAGTGGGCCATCTTTTTTATTGAGATATAATTGACATGATCATTTATATATATATAAAATGATCACCACAGTAAGTCCAGTTAACCACTAGCCACACATAGTTACTAATTTTTCCTGTGGACTCTTATGGCATCATACACTTTTTCTGCCACATATTGCTTTACCTCTGGAGGAGAAGAGATAGGAGTCACATGAGCAAGTGTTTATGGAACATCTCTCCAGCTCTGTGTTATGAGGAGACCCAGAAGTCTGACTACTTTCACATTACAGTGGGGTGATACCTGGGAGAGAGGAACATATAAGGAGCCTGGGGATTGCATTTGATTCCCAGCCCTCTACTTAAGGAATGCTGTTGGGTAAATAATGATATCAGCCTCTATTTCTCATTTGTGAAATCAAGTCAGTCTACATGTCTACATAGTATATCTACCATAATGGGCCATAATGAAGATAAAATGGTATAGCATGTATGAAAGTACTGAAATATCATACAACTATATATTGTTTTATTTGTAAGATTTAGTAAGGTGCTTGCAAAAGAAATACTATACTTTTTATACAGTGTGTATAATTAAATATTTAATGTACTTGTAAGTGCAGTCAGAGTCAGGCTATGGAGAGGTTTGTGTGGATTGCAGCAAGTGAAATTTTTGGTTTATTTCCATTGTGCTACCTGCATTTATTCACTCCTCATCTTTCCGAATGTCTTCTTACCCTTGAACAAAGCAGATGTAGTTAGCACTGGCTGCCTTTGTTCCCTGACAGTACTTAAAGCTTCAATTAGGCTGGTATCCATTGAAAGTTGACATACCCATTTCTTTTACGTATTTGTACAGACATAGAAGCAAGTCTGTATTTGGGTTGTGTTTTGGCAGGGTTTGAAGTCATGTTTAAAGATCTAAAAGAATTGAGTGACTGAGGACACAGACTAGAATTCTAACCTTCAGTTTATGTGCAAAATCAAAAACATGCAAAGTTTGTGGTATCTGAGTTTCATCTGATTGTTCGTACATGAAAGTATAAAAAGGAGGCCCAGAAATCGGAGTCTTGTCAGTTTGAATGTTAGTTAAATAAGTACATAAGGTAAACAGTTCATGGAAGGTTATGCAGCTGAATTTTCAATCAGAGAATACACGAGACTACTGCATACCATCTCCTGATAATCAGAGCAAGTCAGATTTGCTGCGTATCTCACTTATGATGACAAGGTTGTGACTTTTAATGCTGTGAGCTTCAATATGCCCACATTTCCCACTCTCTGAAACTTTTCTAGATCTGCCAAGTCAAACCCTACTTTTCCCCGCCTGAATATTGTCAGGAAGTGGTTAAGAACACCAAAGTCCAGCTATCCTTCTGCTCCTTTGATACCATTTCTGTGACAAATTTTCCACCTTGAGTCCTGGACGTGGTTGAAATTCTTGGACTCTTCCTTTCTTCTTAGGGAGAAGAGGGATATAATCCTGAAATGAAGGTTCCTGGTGATCGTGGATTGGGAAAAGAGGCTGGACTCGGGGGTATTAATGTGCTAAACATGCAGAGACCTAAGAATTGTACCAAATAGCAGGTTGTGTCCTTATCTTAATGTTTCCCATAAAGACTGGGATCATGACTACAAGAGGGTACTTAAGTCCACTGATTTAGAGACAGTAGGTACTCTGTAAATATTTGCTTGTGCAGTGGCACAATATGTGTGCTGGGTATAAGCTGTGGCTTGAGAGTCAGATAGACCTGAGTTTGAATTCTGTTTCTTCCACTTTCTTGTGGCATGAGCCTGGGAAAGGTATTTCACCTCTGTGAGTTCATCATTTTCATTTTGTAGGCGAAGCAATTAAGACCTACCATGTATGGTTGTTGTGAGAGTTAAATAGTGTGATGTTGGTAAAAAAACTTTGAAGAGACACTGCTTGTCACAGAATCAGCACTACTAAATAGGTACTTATCACCATCATTTTTTACCATCATAATCATGAATAAATAGAAAATTCTAGCCTGATGCATTTCTCAGTCTTAATTTGAGCTCTTCACCTTTGCCTTGCCAAAGTTATCTTCAGGAACACCACCCCCTGGGGATGAGTCTGTGCTGATTTCAGAGGAGAAGGGCTGAGGTTTCCCACCCTGAAGATCCTATTTCTGTAACTCTGACTGCTGCCTCTTCCTTACCTGTGACCTTTCCCACTCTTTATCTTTGTTCTTATTTTTGTTACCCATTTCCATCTATCATTTTCACCCTTCCCTTTTTACTTAGATGCTTCATTAACTCAAATAAACTACAAAGAAAAGGCATACAAAGTTGAATAATATACCTAAAAAAACCTATGATGAAATAATCACAACAAAACACAATAAAAATTTCTAAATAACAGAATGTTTAATAAAAAGATTACATATGCCCTGGTTAGTGTGGCTCAGTGAATTGAGCACTGGCCTGCTAACCAAAGGGTCACTGCTTTGTTTCCCAGTCAGGGCACATGCCTGGGTTGCAGGCCAGGTCCCCAGTAGGGGGCGCACAAGAGACAAGCACACATTGATTGTTTCTCTCCCTCTCTTCCTCCCTTCCCTCTCTCTAAAAATAAATAGATAAAATCTTTAAGAAAAAGATTGCATAAATTATATTTCTCTTCCTGTGTGAAGTTCTTTCACGACTTTGACATTACAAAGTAAACATCTGCTTCAAAAATTTCTGTGCATCACGATGTCCTAAATATCCATAATAATTGTTATTATTATACACATTCATGTATACATTTACAAACATACATTTAAAACATAATGAAAGAAAAGCACAATAAGAACCTATAGTTAACAGAATAGAAAAAAGTTTGCTGAATTACGCCTAATTGTTGAATCCCAATTGTTGAATCCACTTCTAATTCTGCCCCAGTTTGAAGGATAGCCCATTTTCTAGGCATGTGTAGAAACCAACAAACTGGTAGAACAGCTGCCTACCTATGACATTCTTTAGGTAATGGGATTTTAAATAGCTTTAATAAATGTCAGTGATGAATGAGAGATTTGGGCCGCAAATATTAGACTCAAATACTGTAGAATATAAAAGGCACCAGAGACCTTGAAGATGTTTTAGTCCAAACCTGTGCTGTCTGAATCACTTCAGTGGTTATATTTGTGCCATACGGTTGGCTAACCCATGCGGGCACAACCTCACTGCCATCCAAAGAAGCTCATTTCATTCTCAGCAAAAGTGACGGTTAGAGACCTCTGCCTTATATGCTCAGACTATTTATTTCTCTCGTTAGAAGGGATTCTTATTCTAACCTAGGCATGAACTTTTATCTTTCAGATTTATTGATATATAATTTATAAAGCACAAAATTTGATCATCGTAGGTGTTATAATTTGATGAGTTTAGTAAATGTAGGACGTTGTACAGCCATCATCACAATCAGTTTTCTGAACAACTCCATCTCCACCCCAAACCAACCACATGCCTGCTCAAGCCCAATCCCTGCTTCTACCCTTAACTGTAGGCAGCCACTGTTCTGCTTTCTATTTCTGTTGCCATTACTAAAGGTTTTACATAAATAAACTAAAAAAAACATATAGTCTGTGTGTCCAGTTTTTGTTCATTTGTGTCTGGTTGNAGACTATTTATTTCTCTCGTTAGAAGGGATTCTTATTCTAACCTAGGCATGAACTTTTATCTTTCAGATTTATTGATATATAATTTATAAAGCACAAAATTTGATCATCGTAGGTGTTATAATTTGATGAGTTTAGTAAATGTAGGAAGTTGTACAGCCATCATCACAATCAGTTTTCTGAACAACTCCATCTCCACCCCAAACCAACCACATGCCTGCTCAAGCCCAATCCCTGCTTCTACCCTTAACTATAGGCAGCCACTGTTCTGCTTTCTATTTCTGTTGCCATTACTAAAGGTTTTACATAAATAAACTAAAAAAACATATAGTCTTTGTGTCCAGTTTTTGTTCATTTGTGTCTGGTTGCTGTTGCAATGTTTTTGAGGTCTATCTATGTTACTACGTTTAATAGTAGTTGATTTCTTTTCATTCTACAGTTGTACTACAGTTTGTTTACCCATTCACTAATTGATGGACATTTGGGGTGTTTCTGGTGTTGCCTATTATATTTATATGCTACTATGGACGGACATTCGCATGGAGGGCTTTGTGTGCACATTTATTTTTATTTCTCTTTGGTAGATTCCTAGGAATGGAATTGTTGGATCATATGGTAGATTTATGTTTAACTTAAAGAATAAAAGCACAAAAAACAACTTCCAAACCATTTCCAAAGTGGTTGTACCATTTTACATACCCAGCAGCCATGTATGAAGGCTCCACTTTCTTCATATCCTTGCTAATATTTGGCATTGTTATATTGTAGACTGCTGCCATTCTAATGTCTGTGTAGTGGCAGCTCCTTGAATTTTTAATTTGCATTTGTTTAATGGTTAGTGATGGTTAGCATATTTTCATGTGCTCTTTAGCCATCCATATATCTTCTATATGAAAATTTATAGTTTGGTTACAGTTGACACTCAATATTATTTTATATCAGTTTCAGGTGGACAGCACAGATGTTAGACATTTAGATAATTTACAAAGTGATTCTTCTGATAAGTCTAGTAGCCAGGTGGCACCATATGTAGTTATTACAATATTATTTACTATATTTCCTATGCCATGTTTTACATCCCCAGGACTATTTCATGGCTACCAACTTGTACTTCTTAATCCTTTCACCTTTTTTCACCTAGCTCACCAACTCCCTCCCCTTTGGCAACCATCAGTTTGTTCTTTGCATCTGTGAGTCTGTTTCCATGTATCTTCATTTTTTATGCTGTTGACGTACCCACTGAGTTCCTGGAGCATCCTGATAGCCAGTGTTTTGAACTCTGTTTCTGATAGGTGGTTATCTCTATTTCATTTAGTTCTTTTTCTGGGGTTTTGTTTTGTTCTTTGATTTGAGCCACATTTCTTTGTTTCCTCAAATTGGTAGCCTCTCTGTGCTTGTTTCTGTGCATTCAGTAGAGTTACTTCAACTCCTTGTCTTAGTAGTGTGGTCTATTAAAGAAAATGCACCTGTAAATTATGTGGGGTGGAACCTTAGGTACTAGCCAGGGCCAGGCAACCCACTTCACTGCTTTGTGGCTCTGTGTGGGGGAAGGGCTTGGAGAAGGGACAATGCTGCTGCCTGGCTTCTGGAGTTTTGCCTGGTACTTGCCCTGTTGCAAGTCACTTCACTCACTCCCGCATAAGTGACTGCTGCCTTTCCAGTTGTTGCTTGGTACTGAATCCCAGAGGGGGTGGGCCTGCATACATTCTAAGTCTGTGTTGACCCTTTAAGTGAAATCTCCTGAAAATCTGATAGTTTCTTCCTCTACCCCAATCCCCACTAATTTTTATAGCCAGAAGTTATGGGTATTTATCTTCTTGGAACTGGGGCCCTGGGCTCTGCAGTCTAGCTTGGGACTAGGATTGCTTGCTCCTGAGGTAAGCGCTGCCACAACCCCCCCCTCCCCTCCGCCCGGCCACTGCCTGCAATTTTTTCTACCACACATGAATTTGGGACTGCCTGTTCCACGGCCACTGCTGCTGCCTCTCCGCACCATACACGTCTCCATACCCTTCAGCCTATCTCCATGTCTCCACCCCTCCTACCTGTCTGGATGAATGTGGCTTCTTTAAATCCTTAGTCATCAGACTTCCATACAGCTCAATTTTTCGATGGTTCTAGGTTTATTTGTTTTGAGGTCTACTTATAATTCTTTCTGTGGCTGCATGAGGAGGTGAAGCGTATTTACCTGTACCTCCATCCTGACCAGATGATACATCATAATTAAAATGGCAAAGCTTAAAAATAAAGAGAGAATCTTAAAAGCAGCAAGAGAAAAGGCTACAGTTACCTACAAAGGAGTTTCCATAAGACTATCAGCTGATTTCTCAAGAGAAACTCTGCAGGGAAGAAAGGACTGGCAAGAAGTATTCAAAGTGATGAAAAGCAGGGACCTACAACCTAGATTACTCTCTCCAGCAAAGCTATCATTGAGAATGGAAAGGCAGATAAAGTGTTTCTCAGACAAGTTAAATCTAAAGGAGTTCATCATCACCAAGCCATTATTACACTAAATGTTAAAGGGACTTATCTAAGAAAAAGAAGATCTAAACTGTAAGTATTAAAATGGCAACAAATTTACAACTATAAACAACTGAAACTGAAACAAACAAAGAAACAAACAAACACTCAGGACAGTAATAGAATCATAGATATGGAGACTATTTGTAGGGTTATAAGCTGGGAGGAAGAAGGAGGTGAATGACAGGAAAGGTGCAGGGATTAAGAAGCATAAATGGTAGGTACAAAATATGCAGGGGGATGTTAAGAATAGTATAAGAAATGGAGAAACCAAATAACTTATACGTGTCACCCATGGACATACACTAAGGGCAGGATGGCTGGAGCAATGGGGGTACTGGGTGCCTGGGGTGGATGGGGGCAAAGAGGGAAAAATTAGGTGGATGAGGGCAAAGAGGGAAAATTTGGGACAACCATAATAGCATATTTAATAAAACATACTTTTTAAAAAATTTACTTTCTTAGCAATAGATCTCTTCTTGAGGCAGTTTTGGTAATTTGCATTTTTCTAGGAATTTGTCTATTTCATCTCAATTATATAATTTGTTGACACAAAGTTGTTCTGCTACAATCCTTTTTCATTGATCATTTCTGTAATGATTTCCCATGGTGCTATCAAAATTTTTTTACATTGTTAGAAACATCCATGAAGAATTTGAATCTTTAAATAATTGGCATCTTATTTTACTTGGGTTAGAGTTTGTCCTGGAGAAGTTTACCAGATGGTTAAGTTCTTCTTGCAAATCAGGAAGGAAGAGGCTTTTGAGCTAAAGTTAGCTTTAGGAAAAAGGCTGCTCTCTAAACTAAAAGGAAGAACTCACAGGCATTACAACAAGAGGGGGAAAGGTAAGTGAAAAGAACTTGTGTTATAGTGTTATAAATTGGGGAGGAAAATTTTTCCAATGCTTAGTTTTGACTTTAAATTCTAAGTTACACTGTGCAGCAGAAAGAAAGAAGGAGCTCCTACCCTTAGCAACAGCATGGTTGAATCTGTAGAACATTATGCTAAGTGAAGAAAGCCAGGTAGTAAAAGACAAATGCCATATGATTTCACTTATAAGTGGAACCTAATCAACAAAACAAACAAGCGAGCAAAATATAACCAGAGATGTTAAAAAAAGAACAAACTGACAGTAACCAGAGGGAAGGTGGGAGGAGGTTACAGGGGAAAATGGGGAGGGGTTGTCAAGGAACATATATAAAGGATCTATGGACAAAGCCAAAGTGGGGTAGGATTGAGGGTGGGAGGTGGGGATGGCTGAGGTTGTGGGGAGTGGTGGTGGGAAAATGGAGACAAGTGTAATTGAACAACAATTAAAAAAAGGAAAAAATTCGTAGCACATTCTAAAAAAAAAAGCAGCCTTCTATATGCTAGACTTTAATACCATTGTTATGAGAATTATAAGCACAACTCCTACCTCTGTAATTTTTTTTACAAGCTCTATGACAAAAATAATTTTTGTGATATTTTATTACATTTGTGTGAAAAATTGCATTACAGATTTGTTTCTTTTATTATAACTTAAATATAACTTAAAATAAGAAATATAATGGTACTCCTGACCTTTTAAGGGATCCTGGCTACAAGACCTTTTTGTGAGTTTTAGTTTGACTAGGGCTGTAAATAAAAGGGACAGAATAGATTACTTGCTCAGTGCATATCTGAAGTGTCTGAGGCAGTGCCCGGCCTGCATATGAATGAATGAATGGTGTATGCAAATAATAAACACAGAGGTGAACGAACTAAGGGCTACGGAAGAAAGAACAAGTCATTCAACATAGAATTGTGGGAGAGGGTATCTAAAGATGATGGCACAAAATTTTTACTCTGGGCTTGATTGGACAAACCTTCAACAGGGGGAAACATTTAGACAGATCAAGTCTGTGAAAAGATATGTGTCACTATGCCAGGGCCCGCTCTGATGTGGCCCTACAGCATTCCGATCATTTTTCTGTCATTGCACACAATTCTTTTTACTTGTATAGGAGGATGGCTCAGTCGTGGCACCCTGGTCACCTTGAACATTTTCACTTACGCCGGGTGGGCAAGGTTTGACCATGATCTAGCCCAAGTCTTGGTGAAGCGCCCTATGAAACCTCCAGGAATCACCGCAGACGGGCCTGGTGAGGCAGTTTCATATATCTCGTGGGAGACTACCACGAGGCAGTTTGTCATGCATCTCCTGAGTTTCAGTTGAGCGCAGGACTTTCCACCTCGTTGGCTGCCCTCCTCCCCTTTGAGTTCAGCTGTGGACGTCTGTGCAAGCCCATCGGGCTGTGTGCCTGTGGTTTAGAGTCGGCTCCTCCACGGCAGAGAAGCCCCTGGAGCTGCCTGTTGTCTGGCCTTCCCACTTAGTGTCATGTTGTGGGAAGAGGGATGTGGGGAGCTGACACTGTGCTGTGCTTTGTATTAATGAATTAATTAACTAATTTTTTAGTAAACTTTTAATTTTAGAATAATTGAAAATTCACAGAAAACTTGTGAAGATAGTACAGAAATTTCCCACATACCCCGCACCCAATTTTTCTTATAATTAACATCTTGTACCAGTGTGGTACATTTGCTACAATAATGTGATTATGAACTAACTATACTCACATTTTCTTAGTTTTTACCTAATGTCCTTCTTGTCTCCCAGGGTCCTGTCCAGGGTACCACATTATATTTAATCATCCTGTCACCTTCGTCTCCTGTTGGCTGTAATAATTTCCTCAGACTTGCCTTGTTTTTGATGACCTTGACAGTTTTGAAGATTACTAGTCAGATATTTTGTAGTATGTCTTTCAATTTGGATGTATCTGGCATTTTTCTCATGATTGAACTGGGGTTATGGGTTTTTGAGAGGAAGATCACAGCAGGGAAAGTGCCATTTTTGTCACATTATATCAAGGGTATGTATTGTAACCTGACTTGGAAGTCTTAACAATTTTTTCTTATTGGATGAATTTGACAGGTAACATGGTATAAAACTAAGATGTATATCATGTTACTTTTATATATTTATATATTATAATATGGTTGCCATTATAATAGTATTTACCACATTACATACAATATTACTATTTTTGTTCAATACACTGTATATTAAATGTCAATGGCTGTTTTAGTACTTGTTACAAGTTTGTGTCCTTAAACATCATTAATCTTATTCCTCCACCTCCCACCTCCTGGTAGCCACCATTATACTCTTCTTCTTTAAAAAAAAAACATGTTTGACATTTTTATGTTAAACATATAGATAATATCATATAGTACCTGTCTTTGTCTGGTTATTCTTGCTTAGCATAATGTGTTCAAGGTCCATTCATGTTGTTGCAAATAGCAGGATATCCTTCTTTCTCATGGCTGAATAATATTCATATATATATACATCGGTGTCACATATTTTTAATCCATTCATCTGTTGGCAGGCATTCGGGGTGTTTGCATATCTTGGCTATTGTGACTAGAGCAGCAGTAAGCATGGGGTTCAGATATCTCTCTGATTTCCCACTCTTATGTCCTCTGGGTATGTTCCCAGAAGTGGAATTGCTGGATCCTACTGTAGATCTTTTTGTAATTTCTTGAGGAACCTCTAGGTTGTTTTCCATAGGAGTTGGACTGATCTACATTCCCACCAACAGTGTGCAAGGGCTCTTTTTCACCACCTCCTTGCCAGCACCTGTGGAGTCTTGTGTTCCTGATGATAGCCACTCGAACAGAACACCATGCTGCTCCTGGTTTGGCTGTCTGTCTAAGTAATAAAATGTCTAACCCCATCTGGGCTTGTTATCTCCTTACCATACAAACCCAGGGAAGTGAGTGAGCCAAACTAGCAGCAGCATTTGTTGCTGCTGCTAAGGACTGCTTATGCGATTGACAACATCTCTATCTGACTGTGAGCTCATCTATGTTCCCAGTGATTAGCAAAAGGTTTGCACAATTGTTTAGTGTGTGTCTTTTGAGAGAACGAGTCAAGAAGTGAGTACACCAGCAAGTTGCCTGTGTCTGTACTAGACGGGAAATGTAGGGGTGAGTAGTGGAAAAAAGTACAAAAACTAGGACAAGACTTGTGTGCTGTGCTATGGATTGGTCAAGGCAGAACCCTGAAGACTTCCAAGTAAGAGAATAGTGTAACTACATCCTATGTTTTAGAAACTCCTGTAGTAATACTAAGACTGGACAGAGGAAGACCAATTAAGAAACTATAAATTCACCTGAGAAATGATAAGGGTCTAAATTAAGAATATAGCAGTGAGATTGAAAGTGAGTTACTAGATTACAGAGGGTTTTATTTGGTTTTTTTGTGTGTTTGTTTTGGTATAAGCAATAGAACCGTTGTTGATTTTATATGAAAGAAAAAACAATAAAAATCAGTGAATGAAATTTCATAGAGGATTTTTGTTTGTCAGTTGTACTTTAAGCAATCTTTACTATTTAGTTACATCCTTTAAAAAAACTCTTTTTTAAAAGATTTTATTTATTATTATTTTTTAAATTTATTTATCTTTAGATGGGAAGGGAAGGAGAGAAATATCAATATGGTTGCCTCTCATGAATCCCCTGCTGGAAACTGGCCTGCAACCCAGGCATGTGCCCTGACTGGGAATCGAACCGTGATCGTGTGGTTCATAGGCCCTCGCTCAATCCACTGAGCTACACCAGCCAGGGCTTATTTAATTATTTTAGAGAGATGGGGAAGAGAGGGAGAGAAACATCAATGTATGGTTGCCTCTAGCACACCCCATACTGGAAATATGGCCTGCAACCCAGGCATGTGTCCTGACTTCCTTTTTTTCATAATATTTAAAACTTCATTTTAAATTTGAGTGTTTATGTATCCAGAATCCTGAACTATTCCATTTTAAAATCTGGATCATACATTTCTGAAGTTTAACCATTCCACTAACTGTACCTGATCACATCTGATAGTAGCAAAATTTGCCATTAGATACTACTAGATTATAATCACCTTGAGGATAGGAGCCATGCATTATTTATAATTTTATATTATTTGTAGTACTTAGCATGGCATTGGGCTCATGAATGTTTTTTTAAGTTGGGGTGTAAATTGCTTAATAACATTTTATAGGTTTCAGGTGTGTAATTCTATAATACATCATCTACATATTGTATTGTGTGTCTACCACCCCAAGTCTGTCCTTCCATCACTGTTTATACCCCTTTCTACCTTCCACCTTCCCTTCTGGTAATCACCAGACTGCTGTCTGTGTCTGTGAGTTGTTTTTTATTTTGCTTAATACCTTCACCTTTTTTTTACCTAATCCCCTAACCCCTCTTTCCTCTGAGAGCTGACAGTCTGCCCTCTGTATCTATGAGTCTGTTCCTACCTTGTTTTGTATTTTATATTTTGTTCATTAGATTACACTTATAAGTAAAATTATATGGTACCTGTCTTCCTCTGCTTGGCTTATTTTACTTAGCATAATAGTCTCCAGGACTATGCACACTGTTGCAAAAAGTAAGATTCCCTTCGTTTTTTACAGCTGAGTAGTATTCTGTTGTATAAATGTCCCAGAGCTTTTTCTTCCACTCATCCACTGCTGGGCATCGGTGCTACTTCCAAATATTGGCTATTGTAAATAACACAACAAATGAACATATGGATGCATATATTCTTTTGAATGAGTGTTTCTGGTTTCTTCAACTATATTTCCAAAAGTGGTATCACTGTGTCACAGGGCTGTTCCATTTTTAACTTTTCGATAAAACTACATACTGTTTCCCACAGTGGTTGCGCCAGTCTGCATTCCCATCAACAGCACACAAGAGTTCCCTTTTCTTCACATCCTTGCCAACACTGTTGTTTGTTGATTTATTGATGATAACCATTCTGACAGGTATGAGGTTATACCTTATTGTAGTTTTAATTGGCATTTCCTTGAGGATTAGTGATGCTGAACATCTTTTTATATGTCTATAGACCATCTGTATGTCCTGTTTGGAGAAAGGACTATTCGGGTCCTCTGCCCATTTTTTAATTGGATTGTTTTTTTGGGGGGTTTGACTTGTTTTTTTCCTTTGGTGTTGAGTTGTATGAGTTCTTTACAAACTTTCAATATTAACCCCTTATCAGACATATCATTGGTGAACAGCATGTACCTTTTTGTAGGCTGGCTTTGAGTCTTATTGGTGGTTTCTTTTGCTGTGCAAAATTTTTTTTTAGTTTGATGTAGCCCCATTTGTTAATTCTTTCTTTTGTTTCCCTTGCCTGAGGGGGTATATAAAAATATTGTTACAAGAGATGACCTAGATTTTACTGCCTATGTTGTAAGATTTTTATGGTTTTGAGCCTAACATTTAAGTCTTTAATTTATTTTGAGTTTATTCTTGTACATGGTATAAATTGGTGGTCTAGTTTCATTTTTTTGTATGTGTCTGTCCAATTATTCCAACACTGTTTATGAATAAGCTATCTTTACATCATTGTTATGTTCTTGCCTTCTTTGTCAGATATGATTTGACCATAAAGGCATGGGTTTATTTCTGGGCTCTCTATTCTGTTCCATTGATCTATTTGTTTGTTTTTATGCCATACTAGGCTGTTTTGATTACTATGGCCTTGTAAGATAGTCTAATTTCAGGTAGCATAATTCCTCCAACTTTCTTCTTTCTTCTCAATATTGCAGTGGCTATTTGTTTTTTTTGTCATTCCATATAAATTTTTTGAATATTTGTTCTAGTTCTGTAATATATGCTATTGGTATCTTGGTAGGAATTGTGTTGAAACTATAGATTGCTTTGGGTATATGGACATTATAATGTTAATTCTTCCTATTCATAAACACAGTATGTGCTTCCATTTTTTGTGTCTTCTTAAATTTCTTTGTTCAATGTCTTATAATTTTCTGAGTACAGGTCTTTTGTATCCTTAGTTCAATTTATTTTAGGTATTTCATTTTATTTTTTGATGCAGTTGTAAATGGGATTATTTTCTTAGTTTTCCTTTATGATAGTTCCCTAGTGGTGTATAAAAATGTAACTGATTTCTGAATATCTGTTTTATATCCTACTGCTTCACTGAATTCATTTACCAGTTCTAGTAGTTTTTTGGTGGGATCTTTTTTTGGCTATAGACTATGTAATATCACCTGCAAATATTTATTCCTTCCTCTTCAGTTTGGATGCCTTTTATTTCTTCTTCTTGTCTGATTGCTGTGGCTAGGACTCCAGTACTATGTTGAATAAGAGTGGCGAAAGCAGGTATTTCTGCCTTGTTCCTGATCTTAAGGGAAAAGCTTTTAGTTTTTGTTAAGCATGGCCTTTTGGCCTTTGTTAAGTATGAGGTTGCCTGTGGGTTTGTCATATATGGCCTTTGTTATGTTGAAGTGTTTCCCCTCTATTTCCACTTTGCTGAGAGGTTTTTAAAAATCATAAATGGGTATTGCATTTTATCAAATGCCTTTTAAGTATCTATTTATACAATCACGTGGTTTTTATCTTTCATTTTGTTTATATGGTATATCAGATTTATTGATTTGTGGGTATTGTACTAGCCTTGCATCCTGGAATAAATCCTACTTGATCGTGGTATATGATTGTTTTAATGTATTGCTGAATCCAGTTTGCTAATATTTTGTTGAGGATTTTAGCATCTATGTTCATCTGTGATATTGACCTATAATTTTCATTTTGTAATGTCTTTATCTGGTTTTAGAATTAGGATAATGCTTGCTTCATAAAATAAGCTTGGGAGAGTTTATTCATCTTGAATTTTTAAGAATAGTTTGAGAAAAATAAGTGTTAGTTATTCTTTTAATATGTTTGGCAAAATTTTCCTGTGAAGCCAGTCCATGGCCAGAATTTATTTCTTGTTTTTTTTTTTTAATTACTTCTTCAATTTAATCAGCTGTAATTGGTGTATTCAAATTTTTGGATTCTTCCTGATTCAGTTTTAGAAAAATTTGTTTCTGTAAATTCATCCAGTTTGTCCAGATTGTCTGTCCAATTTGTTGGCATGTAGTTGTTCATACTATTTCCTTATAGTCCATTGTTTTTCTTTGGTGTCAGTTGTTACTTCTCCTCTTTCATTTCTGATTTTATCATTTGGGCTCTCTCTTTTTTTCTTGATGAGTCAGTTAAAGGTTTGTCACTCTTGTTTACCTTTCTTTTTGAAGTACTAACTCTTAGTTTTATTGATCTTTTGTATTTTTTGTAGAGTTTATTTTGTTCATTTCTACTCTGATCTTTAATATTTCCTTTTGTCTACTCACTTTGGGCTTTGTTAATTGTTCTTTTTCAAGTTCCCTGAAGTGTAAAGTTATAGGTTTATTGGAGATTTTTCTTGTTTCTTGAGGTAGGCCTGTAATGCTGTTAATTTCCCTCTTTCGACTGCTTTTGCTATGTCCCATAGATTTTGGGTGATTGTATTCTCATTTTCACTTGTTTCAGGGTTATTTTTTGATTTCTTCCTTGATCTCATTGTTAACCCATTTATTGTTTAGTGATATGTTATTTAGTCTTTATGTGTTTGTGTGTTTTTCAGTTTTTTTCTTGTGATTTGTCTCTAATTTTATATGAGTATGGTCAGAGAAGATGCTTGGTATAATTTTAATCTTAAATTTTTATTGAGACCTGTCTTGTGTCCTAGCATGTGGTCTATCCTAAAAAATGTCCCATGTGCACTTGGAAAGAGTTTGTATTCAGTTGGCTTGGGGTGAAATGATAAGAAGATATTAATTAATTTCATGTGATCTAGTGTGTTGATTAAGGCCATCATTTTCTTGTTGATTTTTTGTGTGGAAGATCTATGAATTGATGTTAATGGAGTGTTAAAATTCCCTACTATGATTACATTACTGTTGATCTCACCATTTATGTCCACCAAGATTTGCTTTATATATTTAGGTGCTCCTATTTTGGGTTCATAAATGTTTACAAGGGTTATATCATCTTCTTGGATTTCTCCCTTTATCATTGTGTAGTGTCCTTGTCTCTTAATATAGCTTTTGTCTTGAAACCTATTTTGTCAGATATAAGTATCACTACCCACCCTTTCCCCCTTTCCATTTGCACAAAATATTTTTTCTCATCCTTTTCCTTTTAGTGTGTTTCACTTTGAGGTGGGTCTCTTATAGACAGTTTATATATGGGTCTTGTTTTCTTATCCATTCGGCTAATCTTTGTCTTTTAATTGGAGCATTTAAATCATTCACATTTCAAGTGATTATTGATAGGTACATATTTATTGCCATTTTATTCTTTTTACCATGTTCTCTGTTTATCATTCTTCTTCTTCCTCTCTTCATCCTCCTTTTCCTTCTTCCCCAGAAGATTTTTTAACATTTCTTATAATACTGATTTGGTGGTAATGAATTCCTTCACCTCTTTGTTACCTGGGGAGCTCTTGATTTCTCCTTCAATTTAAAATTTTTTAAAAAATATATTTTATTGATTATACCATTACAGTTGTTCTATTCCCCCCCTTCAATCCCTTCCACCCGCACCCTCCCTCCCCCACCATTCTGCCCCCCTTAGTTTATAACCACGTGTCTCAAGTTCTTTGGATTCTATATTTCCCCCACTATTCTCGCCCTCCCCCCATCTATTTTCTACCTACCATCTATGCTATTTTCTGTGCCTTCTCTCCCCTTCTCCCCCTCCCACCCCTCTGTTTCTAACCCTCCATGTGTTCTTCATTTCTATGGTTCTACTCCTGATCTAGCTGTCCTCTTGGTTTGCTTTTGTTTTAGGTGTGGTTGTTAATAACTGTGTGTTTGCTGTCCTTTCACTGTTCATATTTTTCATCTTCTTTTTCTTATATAAGTCCCTTTAGCATTTCATATAATAAGGGCTTGGTGATGATGAACTCCTTGAACTTGACCTTATCTGAGAAGCACTTTATCTGTCCTTCCATTCTAAATGAAAGTTTTGCTGGATAAAGCAATCTTGGCTGTAGGTCTTTGGATTTCATGACTTGGAATACTTCTTTCCAGCCCCTTCTTGCCTGTAAGGTCTCTTTTGAGAAATCCGCTGACAGTCTGATGGGTACTCCTTTGTAGGTGACTGTCCCCTTATCCCTTGCTGCTTCTAGGATTCTCTCCTTCATTTTAGTCTTGGCTAATGTAATTATGATGTGCCTTGGTGTGTTCCTTCTTGGGTCCAACTTCTTTGGGACTCTCTGAGCTTCCTGGATTTCCTGGAAGTCTATTTCCTTTGCCAGACTGGGGAAGTTCTCCTTTATTATTTGTTCAAATAAGTTTTCCACTCGTGGCTGTTTCTTTCCCCCTTCTGGTACCCCTATAATCCGGATGTTGGAACGTTTAAAGATGTCCTGGAGGTTCCTAAGCCTCTCCTCATTTTTTTGAATTCTCATTTCTTCATTCCTTTCTGGTGGGATGTTTTGTTCTTCCTTCTGGTCCATTCCATTGATTTGAGTCCCCGTTTCCTTTCCATCACTATTGGTTTCCTGTGCATCTCCCTTCATTTCAATTAGTTTAGCCTTCATATATTCCTCTAATTTGTGACTTTGTTCCTCTAATTTATGACTATAATCTACCAGTTCTGTGAGCATCCTGATAAATAGTGTCCTGAATTGTGCTTCTGAGAGGCTGGCAATTTCTTGGTCGCTTAGAGTTATTGGCTCTTGGACTTTGAGTTCTTCTTGTGCCATCTTTCGGGTTGTTCGTGCCTGTTCCATAGCAGGATCAGAGCCATAAAATGTTCACTAGAACAGGGCAACTAAGTCGCTGGGTTGTGACGCTGTATGTGGGGGCGGGGTCAAAGAGGGACTATGGCGTCCTGTCTGCCGCCTGCCGCCACGGCCCTCACCGGTGCCGCAGTTGCTGCCGTCACCTGGCCCACGCGTTTCATCCCACTGCTCGCAAGTGTGCCACCGCTGTCAACCCTCGCCCCCTGGGGCCTGCGTGGTCTGTCTCACTGTGCGCGAATATGCGCCCTTGGTCTGCCCCGCACCCCAACTGGTTCTCATCTGCCTGCGTGCCTGGATCGGGGGCCCTGTCCTGCCCGACCCTGCTCGCTCCGTCCCTCTTACCGTCCCCGTTGAACGATTAGATGTAGTCGGACTTCCGTATAATTCAATTTTCTGTCCTTTGGTTGTGTCTTTTGTTTCTCCAAACCTTTGTTTTATTCAAACTTGGTTGTGGGAGAAGGCACAGTGTTTCCACCTATGCCTCCATCTTGGCGGAAGTCCAATTTAAAAAATTTGAAGGTACTTGGTTGTACCTTCACATCAGGCTTTACATCAGGGGTCTGCAGCCCCTGGGCCACGGACCAGTACCAGTCCATCACCTGTTAGGAACCGGGCCACACAGTAGAAGGTAAGTGGCTGGCTAGCAAGCCACTTCCCTTGCATTACTGCCTTAGCTCTATCTCCTGTACTCCTGCCCCCCCTCCAAATCCGTGGAAAAATTGTTTTCCAGGAAATTGTTCCCTGGTACCAAAAAGGCTGGTGACTGCTGCTTTACATTATTTTGAATACTTCATGCCAATCCCTTCTGGCTTGAAATATTTCTGTTGAGAAATCAACTGACAGTCTTATGGGAGCTGCCTTGTAGGTAACTGTCTTTCTCTGGATGCTTTTAAGATTCTCTCTTTGCCTTTTTAAAAGATTTTATTTATTTATTTTTAGAGAGAGGGGGCGGGAGGGAGAAAGAGGAGAGAAACATCAAAGTGAGAGAGAAACATTGATTGGCTGCCTCACATATGTGCCCTGACCGGGGACCAAACACACAACCCAGGCATGTGCCCTGATCAGGAATTGAACTGGCAACTTTTCAGTTTGTGTCATGATGCCCAGGTAATTGATCCACCCTGTCAGAGTTCTCTTTGTCTTTAACCTTTGCCATTTTAATTATGATGTATCTTGGTGTGGGCCACTTTGAGTTCATCTTATTTGGAATACTCTGTGCTTCTTGGACTTGTGCATTTTTTCTTCTTCATGAGATAGAAACATTTTTGGTCATTGTTTCTTCATGTAGGTTTTTTTGTATTTAGTTGGCTTGGGGTTGACCACTCCCCTCCCTCTCTCTTCTTCTTCTGGTAGTTCTATGATGTGGATGCTGCTATGCTTCGTGTTGTCCCAAAGGTTCCTTTAACTATCCTCAACTAAAAAGTTTTTTTCTTTCTCTTTGCTGGTCTGATTGGGTGTTTTATGTTACCTTGTCTTCCAAATTGCTGATTCAGTCCTCTGCTTTATCTAGCCTCCTGTTTATTCCTTCCAGCGTATTTGCCATTGCAAATATTGTATTCTTTATTTATTTAAAAAATATTTTATTTACTTATTTTTAGATTGAGGGGAAGGGAAGGAGAAAGAGTGGGAGAGAAGCATCAATGTGTGGTTGCCTCCCACGTGTCCCCCACTGGGGACCTGGCCTGCAACCCAGGCATGTGCCCTGAGGTTGGGAATCAAACCAGTGACCCTTTGTTTCACAGGCCTGTGCTCAATCCACTGAGCTACACCATCCAGGGCTGTACTCTTTATTTCTGACTGGTTCTTTTTTATGGCTTCTATGTCTTCTTTTGTGTTGTCGAGCAACCTTTTCACCATTACTTTGAACTCTGTATCTGATAAATTGCTTGCTTCCATTTCGTTTAGCTCTTTTTCTGGAGATTTTTCCTATGTTTTTTATTTGGGGCCTCTTTCCTTGCCTCCCCATTTGCTGCCTCTTTGTGTTTGCCTCTACGTATTAAATAGATCTGATATGATTTCCAGTCTTCTTGAGGTGGCCTTATGTAGTGTGTGTCTTGTGGGGTTTAGTGGTGCAGTGTCCTTGATCACCTCAGCTGGGTTCTTCAGGAATGTTCCTTGTGTGGGTTATGTGGGCCTTTTTGTTTAAATTGATTCTTGACTGCTATTGTGCTGTTTGTGTATGGGGTCCACCCTTGAGGTGGTTGACTGTGATCAACCCTGACCACAGTGTATGGGCTGCTGTACAAGAGCTGACCAGAGAAAGCCAAATTTGCCTCAGCAGAGTCTGGTGCCTGCTGAGATCTCCCTTTAGATATGCCGCTTATGACACTGATTGAATCATGCTCTGATGTTGAAGCTGACCACCGGCTGTGTTCGTTCTGGGGCTTCTCGTGAGGGACTCCAGTGCAGGCCAAACTCAGTTGCAGCCTGTGGCTGGCCCTGTTTGGAGCTACAAAGCAATCCACAGTTTGTGGCTGCTTCTGTTGGTCCTGGCTGTATGCAGGAAGAATCGATCAGTGTACCAAGGTCAGTTTTTACCAGCACTGGGTCTGGGGCAGGGCAGCAAAAGTCTCAAGCCACCTTAAGATCCACCTCTGCCTACCTGTGCCTGCCAGCTGCCTGTTAGGTTCAGTTGCTGAAAGAGTCTCTGGTGGTACCTGAGTTATATGAGGTCAGTTCCTAGTGAGTCACCAGGTAGGGGCAATTGGTGTTCACCAGACAGATACAGGTTCAGACTCAATGCTGGCTCTGAGGCCACTCAATAAATGTTCCAGGGTATAGCAAATCTAGCTGTCACCTGTGAGGTGGTCTCACTCCTCTGTAATAGGGTAGGGGTCTCAGGTAGTCATCAGGGTGAGGCCAGCAGAGTTTATCAGGCTTACACAGACCAAGATTTGGCCGTTTGAAGGGAGGGCTCTGTACTTGTGAGGGAAAAATGACCCTTATCCTAGAGCCACATGACTCAGTCTGTCTGGATTCTGCCCAGACCTTGGCAGGATAGAGCCACCTGCAGTCAGAAAGGTGGCACTGCTGGAGCCCAGATAGCAAGACTAGAATGTTTCCCACAAGGTAGAGGCACCACTCAGGTTCATGGGAAAGTGGGAGAATGGTCCTCTCACTCAAAGCCACTTAACTCAGTTACTGACACTCCCTGAGTCTGCCCAGACCTCTACACACCAGTCCAGCAGCTAACTCCTTAATAGGGCATGAATTCCACAGGCTGGGGCAACAGGGAGTGCAGAGGGAGGGGCTGTTTCATTACCCCAGGCTGATGCAATATAGAGGGGAGTGCTCACCCACAAAAATGGTGTCTGTGATGTGGGAGAGGGACTCAGCACAGGAATCCTGGTGGTTATTTCTTCAGCTCTTTCCCCAGAGCCACAGACCCCTGACTCTGCTCATGTGACTCTAGTCTGCTCCACTTTTTCTCTACTGGAACCCAGTGTGAGTGGCTGTGAATAAGACTGTGTTTTGACCCTTTAAGAGTGTCCCTGTATCTCTAGCTCTCCTTTCCTGAAGGGCGGAATCCCCACTGATTTTCCCAGCCACATGTTACGTGGGCTTCTTTTCTTGGCTTTGGTGCTCTGGGTTGTGAAACCTGGCTTGGGATAGAGATTCCATGCTTCTCAGGGAGAACATTTGCAGCTGAGATATTTCTCCCAAGTCTCAGCTACTGTCTATGGGAGAGAGGCCAACCCTTTTTGTTTCTCTGCCCTTCCTACCAGTAGTGTCCATGGGGCTTCTTCTTCTGTAAATCCTCCGTTATCTGACTACTCTTCTGCTGGTTTTCAGTTGGCTATTCAGGTTGATGGCTCTATATTTTAATCGTAATTCCATTTTGGTCCTGGGAGGAATTGAGTGTAACATCCACCTACTCTGCTGTCTTGGATCTTCCCATAGCAGAGGTTTAATAAATATTTATTGACTGACCGCATTCATCTTTTTAATCCTGTAAAAGCCATATCCAAAAATATTTTTAACAAACCACAAATATGAAAATAATTTAAGTATGGATGTCATAGTCACCAAGAATTTCATCTTTATTTTTGTCTTCTCAAATAATAGTTATAACATACTTGGTTTATTCTCAAATATATTATAAATAACTCAGATATAAATGAAATAAATACGATTTTTTTCTTTGGACGCATGGCATTCAGTTAGTGAAATGAGACGTATCCTCGGGTGTAGCTGCTACATGACAATGCAGAACAAATTTTACTACGTGGCGAAGGGTCTGAAAGGGAAAGATCATTGCGGGCTGCCTCTAGGAATAGATTGTGTAAAAAGGTGGAATTTTTACAATATTTTTATTAAACTGAGCTTGTAAAGAAGTGCAGGTTTTTAAGTTTTATTTTAGAGGAAAGGAAAAGGGCCTTTTATGTTAGGGAGCATTTGAGCAAATGTCACAAGAAGTGAGAAGAGGAAAAGTGGAAGAGGCCACATTTTATACTGAAAGAAACTGAATCACTGTAAAAAGTATTTGAGAGCTATGCCTTTAAAAATGACCACTGAGGTGTAAGCATGTTGTCTTTAATGATTCATAGTGCATTTACAATCATTATGTAAATTACTGAGGCACACACAAATTGTGTCTATCCTCAGCATCTCAAGGAAACAGAATGTCCTTATAGGAAGAATCATCACAACATCTAGAACCCCTTGGAAGAGAATATTCAACTCACTCATTGGGCTTGAATAAATAAAAGCTAACTCAGTTAACGAATAATTTTCTAGTAATTATAATGTATTATTAATAATATAAAGACACATTATCTCATGATATGGGGGTCAAAAGTTGGCATATATGTATCCCAGCCACCAAGAAATGGTTTTAGTAAAGACAATAATTTTGAGGAGTGTGTTTGAAAATAGCCATTCAAGTTATTTAACTTCCCAGAGCTTACTTTCTTACCTTTATAATGGGCTGCTGCCAACAAAGTCCTGTTTCCTGGTTTCTCCAAAGCCCAATTAAGCATTTTTTCCATATTTAATTGAGTAGCCCAACCAAATATTATTAGGTTGATGTTGGATACATAAGGCAGAAATGTGTCATATGTTTTTGTATTGCCAGCATTGTTTAGATATCTAATAAAGTGAACTGCTAGACCCCAAACCCTACTCTTTTCTATTCCTTCTGGGTGGTGAGCACAGCTACATACAAATGTCTTAGTGTTAAAATGGTTTGTACTCTCTGTAGAAAGTGTACAGGGGACAGTACAAGGTGACTATTACTGAAATTGTGTAATTGGGTCAGGGCTCTGGTTTTAAGTATGTGTTTGTTAATACTTAGCATTATTACCTATCTCCTTCCAAAAAGTATGTCATACTTCATAATAAAATGTAGAGCAATGAAATTGAAATAAACTAAAAATGAGGTAATGATAGCAAAGAATTTGATATTTCTAGTTAGCTAGGATATTTGGATACAAATGCTCTAGTTTCTTAATATTCAATAAGAGATTCAAAATCTGCTTCTCTCCTCATCTGTACACGTAAACTGAAATGTAGGGCATTGTACAATTGGTCTGTGATGCATTTAAATCCGGCGATGGCTGGAGGGGCTGAGCTGGAAGAAGCAGAAGTTTTCCCGTCAGCCGTTTCCTTTTGATTGTGACCACTCACCCTGGGGAAAGGCTCCTGGCTCGAAGGTGGCACCTGCCCTGTGCCTTCCACACAAAGCGTGTTTTTTTGTTTCAGATCTCTACTAGATTAAGTTGCAAATTTTCTTATACCTAGGGCAGAATTATAAAAATGAGCTCACTGTTCATTATGATGGACTAGATTAGTTATAGTTTATTGCTTTTTAAAATACCCCAAAGAAAGATATTGGAAAATGTGTAAAGTTGGGTTGGTTGCTCTAGCAACAAAGCCAAGCTTCTGAAGATTATCCTTAGTGACTGAAGCTTTGGTGGCAAAGCTGCAAAAAGAAAAGGTAATTAGTCCTGGAACTTTGCTTTTATTTTTTTTATTTTATTTTTATTTTTTTTTTAATTTGATTATTTTTCAAGTACAGTTTTCTGTCTATTACTCCCATCCCATCCCACTCCCCATCCTCCCCCCTCCCTCCCATTTCCACCCTTCTCAGTTGTTGTCCATGTATCCTTTATATAGGTTCCTCTAAATCCCTCCCTTATTTCCCCTGAAATTCCCTCTCCTCTCCCCTCTGGAACTTTGCTTTTAAAACTTGGCCTTAAGTAACTGGACTAGCAGGAGATAGATAGCAATCTTTACACACATTAATAAAGATTGGAAATCATTTTAATTTTCAATTGAAATGCATAACATGTTCTTTATATGATGTCTATTTATAGGAAGAAAAAAATTACTTGTATTCAGCCCCAAAAGAAAAGTACCTATGAACACTAGATTACTGTAGTGGGTACTGAATGAAATAGTTATGAACTTGGGATGGACAGGAGTTAGGATAGGTCAGGTACTTTTTTTCTAAAGTAGAATCATATTTTTTCTTCCAGTTAACAACTTGTCTGTGTCTTTTTGAACAAAGAACAACTTAATGCAATTAAATTATCAACAATGGGGTGATTTTTACTGATTATACTCTAAATGTTATAAATTATGCACAATATGAGGAGAGAGCTGGCTACTGGGGAAACAATGAAAAAAAAATATTATTGCTTCACTCTGCAGATTTCAGTTAGCTAGACCCTGATGGGAAAACTGGAATTCGCAGGGACTGTTGGAGCTATCTTACTGTCTTCTTTCCCAAAATAGACTTACAGCATTTAAACAGTAGAACAGACATCTTAGTTCATGGATTTAAATAAAGCGCCCACAGACTGATTACAAACTGGGTTTTTAACAGACTGAGTGAGCATAAGACATTCAGATCGAGAGGATGAAGAATGCTTTAGCATCTTGACTCACTGGGAGATATGGATGAGCTAGGTGTGCAAGTTCTAAAACTTTTTAGGCATTAATGACTTTTGTTGCTGTTTTCATTTGGTAATGCAGGATACTAAGCTTTTGTGTCATAATTTTAGTAGCGTTTCACTGGGCCCTCAAAAATATTCCCTGAGAGCATGTTTGTAGGCACAAAAGATAATATTTAAACTTTAGAAATACTTTGAGATATATCAGCCATGAAATCTGAAAATCGATAGAAGAGAATCATATCACTTGATCTGGGCTTTGTAATGTTGAGGCTGGTTTAATAAATAAACTTTCAGCCTTGGGAACTTTAAGTAATACAAAAGGGTCCCCAGGTGTCTCTTCGGGGCACCTGGGCCTCCACTGCTCTGCTTCTGCCTTCTCCTTTCCCAGGCACACTTGCCTCAGTAATGCATTCATCTCAGTGGTAGACTTTTGTCCAGCTCATCTTAAGAGAGTCACTTCTGTATTAGACCCTGTGGGAGAACAAAAATAAATAACATATCCTTTAAAAAGTTTGTAATATAGTAGTGGAAAAAAGAATATCTATGTAACTAATTACAATGAATACAAAATAGAAAGCTTAGTAAAGGTAGCCAGTTTTGAGGTGTGCCTTGGTGAGGTCAGGCACAATGGCTGAGGGGACGGCAGACACAGACGTGTCTGACGAACTGTATAAATTGTGCAGTCCTCTGTCTTACCTGCCATGTCACAGCATAGTATTCTGTCTTACCTATTATTCCGCCACGCAGTGCCCTATCTTACCTGCTGTAACACATAGGGCACTGTGGTTACGGTTAGATGTGGTGTCAGAAGAAGCTGGAGGAATAGGTTGAGGTCAGATCATGGAGAACCTGGGTGAGAAAATCAAAGATTTTTGAGTAACATCATAATAATACTTTTTGAATGTGATTACTTTACAATTTGTAAAGTTCTTCCACTTTCATGTGCTTTAGGCTGGTAATCCTGGAGGCAAAGTGAAGGGTGGGACGAAATGGCAAACAGAAAAGACAGTTAGGAATCTATTTTTATGTCTAAACTAGCCCATGCTTTCTTTGTAGCCTCATCTCCTACTGGTTCATTAACTTTTTCACCAAATAATTTTCTCACACGTCCATTGTCAAGGCTGTGCTGGTCAGGGAAGAGGACTCGGTCCTCAACCCTTTGCACCTTATGGAAAAATGAAGGAATGGTTAGGAATTAATCAAACGATAATAGACACAAATACATAATTTGTGGCTTTGATACTTTCTAAGAAGAAAACTCACAAGGAACTCTCAGAATGGATATGGGATCTTGACTCAGTCTGTGGTGGCTTAGGGTGGAGCAGGGGAAATTTTCTTCATGGATGTTATGCTTGAGTTGGACTCTACAGGGTACATAGAAATAAAGAAAATAAAAGGGCAGCCTGGGGAAACATTCTAGGCAGAGAGAAGAGCATGTACAAAACTTCTAAGCTGTGCAGGGAGAACACCCGAAGTGTAAGTAACTGAAAGAAAGCTTGAAGGGGAAGCTGAGTGGGGTAAAAATGAGTGTGAAATGAGGCTGGAGAGAGAAGCTGGGGCAAGATACAGCAGGGTGCTGATAAGGAATTTAGTCTTTATCCCAAGAGCAATAGGCAGCCTTTGAAGAGTTTTAAGTGGGAGATTAATACATGAGATTTGCCTTTTAAAATATTATTTTACTACACTGTGGGAATGTATAGGGGAAACTAGTTATGAGGCTCCTCCTGCTGAAATCCAGGGAGACAACTTCACTGTGGGAATGGTGGTGGAAATGGTCAGCAGCAGACTGGTATCAGAGAGAACAGTATCATAATTTGAGATAGATTGGATATTAGAGGTGAGAATAAGTGAGGTGTCAAAGACATCTGCTAGGGTTTCTCTGGAAGGAGGCTGCAGCTGTCCCTGGGACAGGGAGCTGCAGGATGGTCAGGTTTGGAGTTAGGCCTCTTTGGGGGTTCTACACATGTTAAATTGGAGGAAATATTCAAGTAGAACTGTCAAGTAGGAGAATGCATAGCTGGAGTTCTGCGCCAATATAATACTTTTTAGAAGTCATCGGATGCAACTAAAACAATGGAACTGGACATGGTTAGCTAGGGAGACAGTGTACTGAGCAAAGATCCACTTACTAAACCTTGGAGAACTATATTTTAGGGACTTTAGGTGAGAATAGGCTTGCAAAGGATATTGAGAAAGCACCCAGAAAGGAGCAAAACTAAGGGAATTTGGAATGTCCTGGGAATTAAAGGACTATAGTCCCCTAGAGGATGGGAGTGGTGCATTTGAGTCTCTGAAAGGAGATACAGAACACAGTAGAGCCTTTTCTCCACTGAGTGATAGGGCAACACTACCCCGATGCCACCCCACCAGCCATTTACCTGAAGGAAGTCAGCAGGGAGTTCGGTGGAACAGAAAGCAGCATTTATCTGAAGAAAGTTTTATATAACATTACCGTTTTTTAAAGCAAAAATACTTAGTGATCAGTGTTATTGTAGTAGATATCAGACTCTTCTTGTATATGTTAATATCTTTTGATATGAGACACATGTAACTTGGAGAGGAGATTAAAACTAAGTTCTGATGTGAAGGTAAATATTTTACCATTTAAGTATAATCATAAAGAGGAAATTTTTATTATTGGCTGTTGAACAAATATGAACAATAGCTTCCTTATTAAGAAGTACAATTGTTTAGAAAAATATTTTAGAGCACAAACAGACAGCTTAGACTCACTGCTGCAAAAATCTATCTTCTACTAATATCCTAGGTAGATACGAGGAGTCTCCAGGAGGTTTAATGGTGTGTTCCCTCCGACTGCCGTTCTTACTGTGTGGAATTTACACTCTGTAGTGGCAGCTTGTACAAATGTGCATATGTGTGTTTTTTCCCATTTCCTTTACCACGCACAACTTTCATTCTTTTTACAGAAATGTGCATGGAGAGATTGTCGCTCTCATCTGTCCTCCTTGCCATATAATTTTTACAGCTGTTCCTCCGTTGTTAATATATTTCTGTGGAATATGTGTAAATAGACATGAGCAAACTGTCTAAAAGTTATTCAGCTAGTCAGTGAACCATGTAATCTGTTGGTTCAGAGACAACAGATAATAGAGTGAGATATTTGCTTTACCATCCACACACCATCCAGCATCCAGGTTCCAAAAGTCAATTCGTGTTCTGTTGGGGCATGTCTCATCACACTATATTATCACATCAGGGATAAGAAATTTGGATAATGACTATCTGATTTCAGGAAAAAAGGAGACTATTTAGTGAATTGAATATCTGTGAGGTGGGAATTTTGAACTAGAATTTGATTCCATCCTTGGTTAATTTGATATCCCTTATGTGTTTCATCACTGTTTTCCTTGCTTTTAACAATGTAAGTTAGAAATAACCTTGTTAATTAGCATCTATTTTTAGGTTGATGACATGACACAGCCAAGACAGAGTGGGAGCATTCTAGTACTATCACAGCACAAGTAATAAAACTCCTTTCTCAAGGGAAGATAGACTATGAAAATGAAAATTAAAGGAGCCCCTTGTAGGTATACTTAGAGGATGTACCTGTTTTGAATGGTCAAAATTAAAGAAACAGTTAGGTAAGAGATTCATTTGGTAGACATTCTTAGCACATACAGCCCAAAATTGAGTAGTAGCATGCCATATAAGTAGCATGTCCTTTTTATATACTTTCACTGGCTCCCTATTGTCCCAACAATTAAGTCCAATTTCCTCTGCCCTGTGCTCCTAGTTCACATTTGTATCTTTAACTCCAACTCCCTGTCATCCTTCCATATGAACTATTCTAACTCTTTTCTCTGTGTGTATGTGTGTATGCAACATTTTTCTCTTCTGTGATAATGCTGTTTCCCTGTTTCATTTTTCAATTCCTACCTGTTTCATTCCTCTCTATCTCATAAGTCCATATCATTTTCTTATTGACTTCTCCTGGCAAGAGGTAATCACATAGCACTTCATCTGCACCTCTCATAAGGCAATTAACACCTTTTTATTTTGATTGTGTATATACATGTTTTATTTTCCCTTCTAGACTGAAATCTCCTATTTGTAGAATTGAAGACTGGTTAACTAACTGAATCAATGAAAGGAAGGAATAAGAAGAAATCCTCAAACAAAAGGGAGGGGGTCTGCAGTGACTTAAGGTCTAAGTCACATTAGATTTGAACTTTTGGAATAACTTGGACTCTGTCAGTCTTCTCCCTAGAACCACTTCTAAAGTCAGTAGCCTTATAGATGAATTTGGGTATAAGATGTATAGTGCTTCCCTGCTTAGTATATAATTATAGTTTTCTTTGTGCAGGAACAATTATGTACATGGACTCAATAAATTGGTCAACTAAATGGATTGAACTGAAGCAGAACTTGTCAGGTTGGGTGGGCCAGATTGGGGAAAAGAACCCTGGGGGGTTGCCCTTGAGGGTATGATCTCTGGTTAGAGAGAAGATTCTACTTTACAGTTGCTTTGTATCCTCATTTATGCTCATCTTTTTCTTCTCCAAGTTCCTATTTTAGTTATAACAGTATGACACAGTTTAGCACTTAATTGGCTCATGTGCAATAGCTTTGCCTCCCTATCAAGTTGGAAGTTCTTAAAAGTAGGGACACTTTACCTTATTTTGTTGTTATTGTTAAGAGAGAACCTAGCATATTTTCTGGAGCATATGAATATTCAAAAATCACTTCACCTACTGATTATCAATTTATTGAATTGGTAGATCACTTGTATTCAATTAAGTAGGTATTTATTGAGCACATACTATGTTCAAGGCACTATGCTACACGACTCAGCAAATATGAAGATGGCTAAGTTGTGAATGCTGATTTTAAGAGTAGCTGCACTCTAGTAGCAATTTAGTAGCTATGATTCGAACAGTATGGTGTGTACCGTGAGAAAGGTGCAGTGAGGGAGCCATCTGCCCACAGTTTTTTCTATCAAATTTGAAAGCATGTGAATCATGATTAAATTCCAGACCCTGAATTTTTTTCAAGCTGGTATTGTCTACAGCACCACAGTAAGTCAACAGCTAGGTAGAGGTTAAGTGCTACTAAATGTGCACTTGAATGTGAGTGCAGCCAGAGAACTGGGGTGGATTGCAGCTGAATGTGAAACTGTTTGAAAAGAGACAGAAACATTTAGTTGCAGTGTTTTCAGGAGCAGTCACTTACATATTTTGTATTTTCACTTACTTTTCAAGGGATTTCTTCCTGATTGTCAAAGTAATATGCATTCATTGTATAAAATTCGGAAACTAGATAAAAGTCTAAAGAACAAGGTTAAAATCTTTTATTCTCTTATTCTCCATAAATAGCCATTATTACCATTTTATGTATAATATTCTAATTCATTTTATGCACGTTTATTCATGTATATTATAAATTAGGGCCAAACTTGTAACTGGATTTTGATATTCTTCTTCACTTTTCAATTTCTTGTGATATTGTGAACAAGTCTCCATATCATTAATATTCTACAGCATGCTTTAAATGGTTGCTTTAATCATAATTTATTATAATATATAATAATATAATCACAGTGCATAATAAATATATAATATACATTTATGTGATATAAATAATAAAATAAAGAATAATATATAATTATTTAACTAATATCTTACTATTGGACATTTTATTTATTTAAAAAATTTTTCTCAAAGTGCTATAACTAGTATCTGGAATAGAAATAGTGTAATATTTTCTATTTTTAGAAATTTGATACAAATATAGAACAATGGAAGTAACATTTAAATGGGAAGACATTTTGAAATTGTAGCTCTGTTTCTTACCTTTTTTGAATTCCAGGTTTCTCATCTCTAAATAAAATTGACAAATTTCTCTCTGCTTTACAAGGTTGCTGGGAGAAGTAAGTAGGAACATACGTGAAAGTCCTCAGCTTGGTTATTAGTTAAATATGATGTAACATTATAGAAGATGGCTTATTCTAGCTTTCCCAGATTCTTTTTCTTGGTCATTTAGAAGTCATTGTATGGCCTTAGATAAATGAAGTAGTTGGTATAGATGTTGCTTCTATTTGAATATGCACAGTTGTTTCAGCAGTAAGAGGAGCTAGTCTGTAAGGGTTTTTGACTGTGAGGAAATCAGCCGATTCACATAGCTGGATATCAGAATTAATTGTACTTTTGGTACAGTTTCTTTGACTACCGGGACACAGAAGAGGGCTGACTGTCACGCAGGAACTTGCCCACAGCTGATATAAGAGAGAACCCAGAACTATGTTCTCTGTGCCCTTCTAAAAACACGTTAATTATTTATTCATTGGACGATCATTTATGGCAACTACTATTTTCCAGGCACGATGCTCAGGGCTTGGGTTATGGGGAACTGCCCCTGCCACAGCTGGGGAGGCGGACAAGTGATCAATTACAGTGTGATCAGTGACACAGCAGAGGTACCTCTCGGAGCACTGGGAGAATCCTGAGGAAGGGGTCAGGGAAGCCTTCCTAGAGGAGAAACTGTCTAAGCAAAAGAATAAACATACATTCTGGAGGCAAAGGGAGAAAAGTTTTGCAATGAAGCACCATGTACAAAGGTCTTGAAGCCACATAAAGCAAGGCAGGTTCTTGGCAATATAAGTAGTTTGAGGAAGCCAAAATATGAAACATGAGGTTTGGCAGAGGTGGGGAACTGGGACAGGAGGGAAGACAGTAAAGGAGAGTGTGGAGGTGAGCAGGGCCCACTTTTAGGAGTTGAATCGTATCCCGAACATGATCAAGAACCGTGGAAGGGCTTTTAAGCAGTGGACTGACAAATTTAAATCTGCATTTAAAAATGTTTCAGTTTTCTACAACAGTCTCATTGCTGGTGGGCATTATGTGAATATGTGTATTTTTGTGGGTTAATGAGCAGATGAGGTCTAATGGGCCAAAAGTCTTGGGGTCTTTAGCCACCACAGCTTGGAAATGACCTGCTGTATTTTGTTTACGGCTGTCTGCAGTTGAATCTTCTCCATGCTTAGTCTGGCCAGCCCAAGACTTAGCTGCTGGGAGCTGGCATTTTCTTAACCTGAGATGGAACAATTTTCCAGATCCATAGAAAAAGCAGAACTTTTTGCCAATTTTGTGGAAGCAGTGTCTGAGGGAAGGGTGTGTAGCTTCAAAATAGACTAGTTCTCAAGGAAACTTTTTACTAACATAAGTGAATGTGTCTAAATAATGTTTAGCTTGGGGACAATTCAAGGCTCATTCTTCTTCATTGCATCCCTGTAGCAAATGGTGTTGGCTCTCCACCCAAACTGCATCCACTGTTAGCACTGGCTGAAGTGGCCCCTGACTCTAGTTCTAATGCGGTTTATTTTGACGGATCCAGGCCAGTCATGAGAAATCCATTTCCAAGCAAGTGATTTGTTTAGAGTTGCTATTTAACCTAGTTTTAGACAATGAAAATGAATATAACAAAATCTGCAGGAGACTTCTGGATACTGAGGCATAAGATTTGATTCTTGCAAACATGGGGGCTTCAGAGTTGCTTGCCAAGATGCTAAAGGAAGGAAGGACGGAAAGAAAAACCTGGATCCTTGATAACAAAATAGAGTCTCTGTGTAGTTAACTCTGGAGCCCCCTCCCACAGGACTTCCTGTTATATTTAAGCATTTTTTTAAAGAAAAATCACACCATCTGGTACCATCAATCCATGTTTGATTGTGAATCGTGTGTGAGGTTGATGGTCCACAGCAGCCATAGCCATGCAGGTCTGAGGTTTCATAGGGCTTGCTGGACTGTTGTCACAGTAATAAGACCTAACATTTGTATAGCAATCATTAGTTTGCACAATGCTTTTTTCCATTTATTTCTTACAGTAACCTTGTGAAGTGGGGGTGTTAATATATAACCAAGTGTCAAGGTTCCCAGAACAGGTACTAATCTCATGGTCACCTTGGGGAATCTTAAGTAGACAGTGTGCTATTTATTGTAATCCTGATAGACCTCCTGGCTGTCAAGGAAAAGTTGGATTGAAACTAATGATTGGTCCCTCATACCAAGCCACAAAAACAAAGGGGATGAGAAGAAAGACCATGTCTAGTGATTCATGGAGGGTCTTGAGTTGGTAAGGCTCTCTCATTGACTCAAGACAGTGAGGTGCCTGGGCTCCGTCCTAGGACACTGCGGCTTTTCTTCTGGCTGGGATCACTCAGGAGGTGAGAAACGGAGTGCATTTGATAAAAGAGTCTTAAAACAGAAACAACTGTAAAATATCAAACATACTGAGCTCCTTTGTGGAGTTCTTGATAGAAGAGTTGCAATATTTGTAGAAAGAGAGACCTTCTCTACTTCAGGGAGAACAAGGAGGGCAGCCAAACAGGCACTGGGCAAATTGGTGACTAAAAGATTAAGTGATGCTAATTAATTATTTCAACAGAGATTTATTGAACAATGCTGAACAAAACAGATATGCTTCTTGTCTTAAAGGTAAAAGGCACATTTGAGAGAGCCCCTTCCCCCCCAAACTGGAATTTTCTTCTGGAGGGCAGGCCCCTTGTAGTACAGGCTTCCCCACTAGGTGAGTGTTCTAGGAGCTCATTGGTATCAGTGTACCAGCTGGCATTGTTGTGAGAGGCTGCATTTGGCTTCAGAGAATTTTTTTTGAAGACTCTTTTAAAGCATTTGCCCATTTCATGGTGGATGATTTACTAGCGCACCTGCCCTCACTGCACTGAGTGTTCAGAAGTTTTTGACCAAAAACATCATGACCTCTGTGCCCCACCCTCCCAATTCACCCAGTCCTCAAAGGGAAACATTTTGCCAATGTGGAAGTGGTGAAACAAAAAATGGCAGAAACACTATAAGTTTGCATCAAATGAAAAGTACTGAAGTTTTTGAAGGTGACTAAAGTTTAAATATGCATGAATAAACAAGCAAATTTTTAATAAATAAATTCCAGGTGTTTTTGTGTTCTCTCCTTTACTCTCTAGAGGTGAAGAAAAATAAGAATGAAGTAAAAAAATGATATAAGGAGATATATAATTACAATGATAACTGCTACTAAGGAGGAAGAATAGCACATGTAAGAAAATAGTGACTAGACTGTGACTAGATTACACTCAAGTTGACCTAGAGGGTAAGAAAGGGCCAGCCATTGCAAAAAAGGAGGTAGGAGAGAGTAAGGTGGGAGGTGGAGAAAGAAGATGCTGAGCATAAGGAACAGACATACAGTGGTCTTGAGGCAAGAAACAGATGGTATATTCAAGGAACTGATTTTCTAGGCAGGGTTCTTTTACCGCATCATGCCATGAGTTTATTGAACTTTTACTGAGTGTCTAGTATTGTCCTAGGAACTGTGTGGAATATATACTCATACATATGTATGAGTATGTGTGAGTAGGTAGATTGTTATAGAATGGTTGATGGAGGAGGTGAATGGAACTAAAATTGAAATGCAAAAATGAGTGGAATTCAAAAGGGTAGAAGGGAGAAGGTGTGGAGAACATGTGGAAAGATAAGGAGTAGAAATGAACCTGGTATAGCCGTGAGGCAGTAAAGAAAATGTGTTTCCAAGAGTGAGAATAGTAGGTAAGCTTGAATTGTTTTTCCTAATTTGGGATTAATAAGCAACCATCCAAGATTCACAAGATACCACAACTTCATCTACTTCTTTTAAAACTTTACTCTTCCTGTCCAAACACTCACTTTAATTAGATCAGCCCAGTGATTCATAAAGAGCAAATAAAGTAAATATCCTGTCATTGAGACTCGCTTTTAAAGCAAATGACTACTAAATTTTCAGTGGCAAGTGTTTCTGACCTCCATGTTTCTTTGTCTTATAGTCTCTCCTTATTTTCATTGTGTGTGTTATAACACTGCAGGCCTTTTACAATGTCCTACACTCTTTGAGCCTGGCACCCATGAATGGCATTTCCAAACACTTTGCAGACGTAGCTCATTCACTCTCACGGCTCCATGGAGGTGGGGAGGGGCAGGTAGCATTGTGTCTGGGGAACGAATGAGGAAGCAGAAGGGCAAAGAGGTTAAGTGACTTGTATAAATCACACAAGGGTCAGGGACTGTGTGTGAATAGGGCTCTGCCTCCAAACATTTAGTCCAGGGCTCTGTCCACTAAGCCGCCTTTTTTTGCAGGTAGCTCTGAATGTTAGGGGGGAAAAGAGTAGTGTTTTAGCATTCCAAATGGAAAAATAGAAAAGTGAGGTGATTTATGAAAAAGATTTATTTCACTTTGGGCGAATGTTGCTGAAAGTAGCTACTTATTTATTTTAGAGCATTGTGCATCTTCAAGTGCCCAAATTGTAGTACATTGTAGGGATGTGGGTAGTTAGAACTTTTGTAAGACTGAGGCCCAAGAAATGAGTGACTGGCACCACAGCGCCACACCTGTCTTCTGGTTCCTACTCCTCTAGAGAACAGATGTCCTTGGGACCATCCACGCAGACACGTCACGGTGCCTGCTCCCTCAGTACCAGGTCACCCTCCATATCACCCCAGTCACTTTCCTGCTTCCAGATCAATGTTTCTGAGGACCAAAAACTAGAAAATGCAAGGTTGAAGTTTTAGCTCTCGATGAGAATGTGCTGTTGTTTGCTTTGTCTTTTTATTTGGATGCAAAAGTGACATCTGCAGACCCTCCCTGATGTCTTTGCTGCCATTCCTTCTCCTCCTCCTCTCCCAGCCCTCGACACCCAGCAAAACCTGCGTTCACAAAACAGCTTCTAACAATTTAGTCTTGGAATTAAATCTGAAGTACAACTTTCCCTGAATTAATAACTTTCCCAGCAAATTGTAAGAGTCTGAAAAGTAGTTACACATGAAAACTGTCATTGCAGCCGAGCTATTGTCCTACAGTTGGGCTTACTCTACAGTTGGAATTTTTTTTTTTAATCTTGACCCTACATTTTCTTTAAATCTTGACCCTATGCAGGAGTTCTAATGAAATAGTGAATTGGTTTCTGCCCCACTAGAGAGAGACAATTGAATATAAGTTGTATTAAATTCAGAGGAACGAAGACCTCTCCTATGTGGGGCTTTCTAGATAAATCTGCCTCTCCCTATACATTTTTAATGACAATGTGTTTTCAAACCCAGTGTTATTCAATACCAAATCAAAGCTGACTCACGGAGAACACTACTGTTTGATTCTATTTAGTCCGCATTTCCCTCCCCACTTTAGGGTGTCTGCCTGTGCAATCGGGGGTGGGGTTGTGTATAATACGGTCTGAATACATTCTTATAAGTATTAGAAGTATGGAAACACAGAGCCCTCCGTGACCTCCAGAGCCCTCTGTTGATCGCGGGTGTTTGTTGGAGGAGGAAGGCAAACATAAGCATAGAAGTGTTATTGAACAGAAACCCCTTCAAAAATGTCTTTGGGCTTTTGTTCTCAGGTTGCATAGCGGTAGGGGGCCCCCCTCCTCAGAAGGCATACTTATGCAAGTATTAAGAACTGGCTGAGATAAGAAGTAAAGCTTAAGAGACCTTCATCATTAGCTGCTAGTGGTAGAGATTAGCGATCCTACTACAGGATTACAGACGGAAAGAGTGCCAGTGTTGGTTAATTGTTCATTAATGCTTGTAAAATAAGGCAGCTGGAGGAAAACTGACCATTGTCTGCTCGCTCAGAGTGAAACTAAATTGGATCTGCTCATCAATGGCAGTATTGATGTCAGAAAAAAATACACATGTAAACTTCTTCCCTATGACTCCCTCTCGGTTTAATTAAAAACTGATGTCTTAATAAGCAATGATTAAGTTGTCAGTGCATCTTTCTATGTGTGGCTGACCCCTATGTCAACAAAGGACACCTGCCTTCACGTGCACTTGCTCTTTTAGTTTTTCTCTGGAACAGAATGTAAAACCGATTTCTTATAGACAGCCTGCAGATACAAATAAGTCTTATGGCTTGCAGATATCATTTTGAGATACAGTGGACACGCCACTTAAAAATCCCGGAGAATTTTAGGCCTTTTTTCTTGCTTCCTCCTTCCTTCCCCTCCCTCCCTCACTCCAACCCCGTCCTGCAGTGGTGGGGCTCACATTCCCAGCTCCCACGCCAGGAACAAGCAAGGTTAAGTGATTGGCCCAAAGTCACATGCAGTTCAGTCAGGAAAAGAGCCCAGGACATTTGCCTTATTCCAGATAATGTCATTGTAAGGCCAGAGCCTGTATGGTTAACTGTTTCTGAATCCAAACCTAGGAAAACTTTAAACATGTTTCCTCCAATCTTTCAATTTAAGTAAGAGTTAGACTTTATGCATTCACTCAGAAAATATTCACTGAGTTCTCACTGCAACGTGATGACAAGTAGACACAGTTCCTACCCACATTGTGCTTCTACTCCAGTGGGGACAGGTGATATCTTACCAAATAAACATGGAGGGTAAGTGTGATGAGGGGAAAGCAATAGGCACAGGGTTGGGGGTGTGATGATCTCAGAGGGAAGTGATTGGGATTTGGGGCTAAGACATGGCTTCTCTAAGAGAGGTGCTGAGGGATGGATGAGGAAGGAGCAGTCAGGCCCATCGGGGGTGGGGGCCGGTGTCACAGACAGCTGGTGGAGCTCTGGTGAAGACCCTGACCCGAGAGAGAATCCCAGAGTGTTGTGGCCACTGCATAAAGAAGAGGATACTCAGAATTTGGAAACAGCTACAGGTTAGCCATCTGCAGAGGTAAAACTCTTGGTGGGTGGTTTATAAATATGCACTGCTGATGAGCCTGGGTGTGAGTGTCTGACAAGAAACACACTCTGGCCCTGCCTCCCTCTCCTACATCACCTCCCCCAACACTTTTTTTCTTGGCTCATTATGCTGAGGGCACATTGGCTTTCCTTTTCTTTCTCTAAAACCCAATTCAATGTTCCTGCATTTCCAGCTCCTCTGCTCTCTCGAATTTTTTATAACATCTGTGAATCCTCTCTATTTATTCTTTCACTCATTCATTCAGCAAATACTTATTGAATATTGAATAATTACCAGTTCTAGGCGTCATGGATTTACCGGGAAATAAGAGAATCAAAACCCCCTCTTTCAGCTCCAATGTCACCTCCTCAGAAGCATATTTCCTCCATCTATTACATTGGCCTCTTTTGTTATTTTCTAGTAAGTCTCACACTCTGAGGTTGTCATATTTACTTGCTACATGTTTAATATATATATTTTTTCCCTAAAACACAAGCATCAAGAGGGCAAGGATGGTGCCACCCATGCTGATCACACACCTCCGGGACCCAGAACAGCACCTGGCACACAGTAGATACTAAATACCGAATGACAAAATATACAGGGAAAAACAGATTACAGCTTAGACAGCAGTTGATGGAAAGTGCAGGGAGAGAAGTTACATTTACGGAGCACTGACTGAGCCTCGAGAAGTGTCCACTCAGTGTTTCTTCGCATGCCAGAGCGGCACGCCATTGCTACACAGGCAGCCACACCTCTGTGCTAGCTTCAAGATACCTACTTTTATTTGTTTAAATACATTAAAAAGATTTACAGGTTTGGTTGAATTTGTTGTATGATTTACTTTATGAAAGTGCATTTGTGGGATCAGCAATCCAGACAGTACTGAAACCTAAAATTTCCTTTGCGTCACTGGTTAAATAGTTGTCATGCAGAATTTAAGGTCACAGCCACAAGGAAATGATGCTGGTATCTGGTGGGTGTTTTGTGTTTTGTCCAATGCTAGAAGGAAATGTACTAATCCCTTTTTTATACTTGTGCTCTAAGCAGTTCCTTGGTGTTAACTGATTTATCATCAATATATACAACTGTAGAGATTAGAGGCAGCTTTCTATAGTGATTCCCTTTTTAATTAATTGGAAAGTTGTGATGCAAAGATCCTAAGTGACTCTTTACTGTCCTGCCATTGAGGGTTGACCAGAGGTGACAAGGAGAGGTGCTGTATCAGACCTGTGTCAGGAATCACCAGGTGAAAGAGTTCTGAGGCAGATTGGTAGTGGTTGGTGTGGCTGTTCCCAGGAGAAAGTGTGTAGGAGGTTTAAGTAGAAGGTTAATCTGGTATCCAGGGTTTCTTGTTATCCTGTGTCTATTCTTCTGGACAAGGCTGCGTGGTTCCTACTAATTCCTCCTCTTGTCTGCCTTGCTTCTGACTTGAGAAGCCTGATATGTTCCCCTGCCATTGGTTAGAAGCAAGGCAGCATACTGAAAGCTGGGCAGATATCCAGACAGAAACAAGGACCAGTTCTCATACTGTTGTCTTTCCATGTTTCAGTGTGTTTGTTCATTGATATGAAAAATCAGTTCAGGGTGATAGAATAAAATCCAGAGTCCTTCTTTCTGGTTGGCCTTGTTTCGAGCCACTTAAACTATGTAACTTTCATTTGAGAACTGTCTGTCCACTGGTGGGTGTGAATGGTGGCATGGTTTCCAGGGACCCAGAAATGTAGACATGTGCTCACACCACTCCAGCTGATTGAACTTAATAAAGTGTTCTATTTAGAGTGGTTCTATTATACCTTAATAATTTTATTCAGAAAGTCTTTCTCTCTTGGCTTTGGGGTTGCAAGATGAAAAGGAGATTGTACAATTCAAACCAAAGGAGGACTTATGGAGAGAAGGGAGAGAGAAAAGAGAGAGAGAGAGAGAGAGAGAGGGAGAGAGAGAGAGAGAGAGAGAGACTACCAAGTGTGGGCAGTAACCACTAGGCTGACATGGCTCTAATTTGGAGGCAGAGGCCTGGGGCCAATGGGCCATGGAGGGCATGTGCAGGCCTTAAAAACAGAGGTTTGAGCAGAAAGTTTATTGGTCCTGACCCAGCTCTCATTGCCAGTGATGATGGGGTTGCATAAGAGTCCAACAGATGGAAAGTGGCACTGTGTATTGTTAGAATCAGTTTTAGCAAGTTATAGGGATGATCTTAACTCCCTACACCTTGCATCTTAAAAACAGTTTTAAAAAAGCTTTTCCTCACCTCTTTACAGCAGTGACGAGCAAAATTCAGCTTGTGACCATCTAAATATATCAAATTCTCTATTGCATTGTTTAAGTCTTATTTTTATATCTTCACAATACTGGTGAACAGGACCAGAGAGCCTACTTACTATCTGCATGAGTCTGCTCTGCACATTAGGATCCTACAGCAGAGGACAGAGGTCCTGGGGTGAAGGAAGTAATTTTATAGGTAAATCTATGGATGCACCAGGTCTTTGCCAAGGTGTGTCAGTTAAACCATTTCCTCAAGAGATACTTTCAAGTATAAAGTACTGTTAGGATGGACAAACAAATAAAAAAGAGAGACTCTAAAACCTGAAAGGCAGGATTTCCACATATTGAAATAGATATGCACATGAGTCCATTGAGATTGAATGGGCAGATTTAATATTTTTAATATTTCTTTCTGGGTACTTTTGATGGTTTACTAAGAACTTTCACCCTACCATGTTTTGGGAATTAGTATGAAAGGGAGAAAATATATTTGTTTTTCACAAAGCCAACCCATTTTTACCATGTGGGGAAATTTAGTAGTGTAGCTGAAGTTCATGAACTCTGATACAGTGGTAACTCTGATACGGCCCATTCTCTCAGTAACCTACACGTGGTCACAAGGGCTATGGTTAAAGCATAAATTGCATCATAGCATGTCTTTCCTAAAAACAGTGTAAATAAAAGGGATACGTGGTAGTGAAAAAATACAATAAAAATAAAACAAAAAAAAAACAAATTAAAAAACAACAACTTCCTGTTGACTTTCTATCATAAGTAACAACAGTTCAAACCAACTTACTGGATACATTTGATTTTTTCTCTCTGATTGCCATCATCCTTGTTGATGTTTTGGAAAGCTTCCATTACTTTCTTTCCCTTTTGGTTGTTGAGAAGTCCTCTTTTTCTGTATTAATAATTCCAGTTCAATATTTATTAAAACTTACATTTTCTATTGAAATCAAAGCATCTTTCTTCTGTTTAGCTAAAGTCTGGAACTAATGGTGGAGAAAGGAATCCTAGACTTTCATTTTTCTTAATACAAATGATTTCTCCTTTCCCCACTTGGATCCTCCCTGGTACAGGTAGACAGGAAGGGAGAATGGCAAAGGGTGTTATTCCCAGCTCTCTTGGAATAGCAGTGCTCTGTCATGGCAGCATTTGATGGTAACTCCATCATCAGAAGCACACGAGTGTCCTCCTTGGAAGACTCTGTGTGGCCCTGTGCATTTCACTGTTCCCAGACACAGGAGATGCTTACCCACCTCAGTTCCCACCTCCTCGTGGTAGACCCTGGGCTCCTTTTTCTTGGGATCTCCTCTCCCAAGCAGAGGTCTCTCCCAAGCAGGGTCTATTAGGGATGACTGGAGCCAGGTTGCCTTCTTTAGCATCCAAGGGACCCATGGGAAAACGTACATGTCCACACTTTACCAAGTGGGAGGATTTAATTAGCAACCTGCTCCTTGCTTCTTGCCTTGCCTTCGCTGACAGTGTAGCCAGTCTCAAGCAGACACCAGCTTGGTACCATCCTTATCAGGTGCCCCCTCTCCTGCTGGACCTCTATATACATCCCGAGGCTCATCCAAGAAGGCTTTTGAGTTCTGCTCTGATAGTAGCCATGAGAAACCCTACCAGTTTCTATCTCTACATGAGCATCTTACTTGAATTTGAGAATAAAATCTGTGCTCTTATAGGTAACTCCAAGTCTTGCAACTGTTCTTTTGGAGTCTCCTTCACTTGCCTTGAGGTTACTGTGGGTGAGAAAAGGTCACAGTACTCCCACCTCTTATTAATTCCCTCATTTCAAAGAATCTTCTCCATAAATTTCTAGCTATTACATAAGCTGTTGATGGTGACCGTATTTGGCTAAGAGTCTTACATGAATGTATCTAGCACCATATTTTAAAATGTGGTAGGTTTATTATATTGTCCTTACCTTTAAAGTCTTAGTTGAAACTCAAAGACAACAGGAAAAGTTCCATTCCACTCTGAGTCTACTGGTATCAAAAGTTCTTAATCTCGCTAGAACATTGTTTCCTGACCACATCTATGAACACATGTCTCCTGTCTCTTTTCATGTTCCCTGTAGTATGATTTAGCCATTGCTCCACTTCTCCATTTTCTCCACTCCTTCCAAGTGCAAATGCTCTTTCTCTAATCCTGTCTCAGTCCCTTTGGCTCATCTTTGCTTGTTGAAATTCTACTCATCTTTGAAGCCTTTGCTCCAATGTCACCTTCACCATGAAGCCTTTGCAGATCTGACTAATCTAACTAAATTTCACCTATCATCCAGCATATTTTGTTTCTATTATAGCATTCAATGGTACCCTCTGTTAACACTATAATGATGTTATCACTGTCTTCTTTGTATTAACTTGTGATCTGTCTACCATACTAGATTGTAGATTTCACTCCATTTATCTTTTTTATGCATCAAAACTATTCATTCATCTCCAAAGCACCAGAGAATAAGGATAAAAAGATGAATAAATCACAATCATTGGTCTTGAGAAAGATATTCTAGATGGGCAGAAGATAGACATGAAATTTAAAATGTCAATTGAATAAAATATACAACGAGCGTTGATTAAAAGATAAAGTAGGCAAAAATCTCTTCTCTGAAGGGACTCTCAGTTTAATTCAAGACAGAAGGCAACAATTGACATTCAGAGAATATTCATCCCACAAAGATTTATCACACATCTTCTATATGTCAGGCACAGGAGTGGGCAATGAGACTGTAGTAGAGAATAAGAAAATTCCATGTTCTCACACTGCTTAAGTGCTAGCAAAAGAAAGAATTAGCAACAATTATGAGTAATGATTTTTATCAAATGGAAAGTGCAGGGTCTAATAAAAACCCTCATATAGTTTAGGGGTTAGAAGGATACTTAAAAATGTTGTTAAACTTGCTTTTATTGTGATCTCATGAAGGATTTATTCAGGATGTGTTTATTTATTGCTTTTGTTGAGATCTCATTAAGAATTCCAGGAAATTGCCCAGGCTGGTGTGGCTTAGTGGACTGAATGACAGTTTACAAACCAAAGGGTCGCTGGTTCAATTCCCAGTCAGGGCACATACCTGGGTTCGGGTCAGGTCCCCAGTAGGGGGCACATGAGAGGCAACCACACACTGATGTTTCTCTCCTCGTTCTCCCTCCCTTCTGCTCTCTCTAAAAATAAATAAATAAAATCTAAAAAAAACAAAGAAAAATTAAAAAAGAAAAGAATTTCAGGAAAATGTAAGTCTGCAAAATAAGTTTAATGTAAAGCAGTAAGGTATATGTGTACATAATTGTCTCCTAACTCATCAGTGTGCGCCATTGTCTCAAGAAACTTTTTGAGACTCTCTGCACTGAATCAGAAAGGGTTATATAATTTATGTCCATAAAGCTGTAATGTAATCTCTCTCTAGCTCAGAAAGTGAATATGTTGATTAGCATATCCATCACTCAATCTTCAACCATTCTGAACAACCTCATCTGAGCCAACACCACATTTTAAATATATACATAGAATGACTTAGCCGTATGCATTGTCGGTAAGCAAAAGATAAATATTCTTGCAAGTCCTTATAATGTCATAGAGAATCTTGTCAGTAGTAGGCCCTCAATAAATATGTTAACTTTAATTCATTTTTAATTGAAATACTCCTCAGTGTTATAAACTTGGAAGCCTATCTCTTCCATTGATGAGATGCTATCACAGAAAGTGCTGAAATAATATAAAATATTTTATGGAAAATGCTAATTTTAGTGAGAAACAGGGTAAATGTTTGGATATGCCAAATTAAACACCCTCCGGTTCTTATTTTAATTTTGATAACTATATTTATAAGTGAGTAAAAGCATGCATATCTATGTATACCTATACGTACTCTTGTGTTCATGAAACAGTTCATGAAATGTTCTGTATCATGCAGAACATTTCTTTGTGGAAAATGTGGCCATTTTTAGTGGGTGCATTTCACAATAAATCTATAAACCTTCACCAAGAATGAATATGTTTCTGATCTCTAACCATGACTAGTAAAAGTGAAGAGCTTCCATTAAGAATAAAATTTTTTTCCCATGAGTTCACAAAACACTTGAACAATGTCTTGGATGTAGTGGGAGAAAACAACCACAAAAATATTTTTTTAATTGAAGATTTTGTCTATTGGAGAAACTATTCTGCCATGTATACGTAGAAGAATCCACAAATCTGTTTTAGAAATAATTTCTGTGAATGATAGCTAAAGAAATAAGTTAGAGGAGCTCAAACAGTCTCTCAAGAAGAATTTGTCTCCAATTTTCCAAGTATGCATGTGAATGACCTTTAGGATGACTTTAGTAAATAATCCAGTGTTCCTCTAAGTTTTTTTTCTGAGGAACACTTAAGTCTGTGGGATATTAATAGGTGCTATGTCTCCTTCTATCTTCCCACTCCCAAATAAAGATTCATTGGTCCAATGAATTAATTTTGGAAACACAGAGTTAAAGTAAAACAAACTTGAATTCTTTTTTTTTTAATAAGGAGAGATTCTTTTTTTAACATTTTTATTTATTTATTTATTTATCTTTAGAGGGGAAGGGAAGGAGAGAAGGAGAGAAATATCAATGTATGGTTGCCTCTCGTGAGTCCCTTGCTGGGAACTGGCCTGCAACCCAGGCATGTGCCCCCACTGGGAATCAAACCACAATCGTGTGGTTCTCAGGCCCACACTCAATCCACTGAGCTACACCAGCCAGGGCCAAACTTGAATACTTAAAGTCTCTTAAATCTAATATGCTTTTGGAATCTCCAAGCATTTGAATAGTATAAGACATCACAAACACATTGAAACAAGACCAGTGTTCTGAAGAACACATTTTGGAAAAAGACTGATATAGTAGGTTTTCTCCATTTCTTACATTAGGATAACAATGACTTCATCTGAATGTAGTCTAGCTGGAGACTTAAAGGAAGGAAATGCTAGTTAATGAAGTGGAATGCCAGGCATCATTTAGTGCAACTGAATGTAGTGTTTAGTGTTTATAACTTAGAAATATCTCTGAAGCATCCTTAGTTCCCTGTACTGAGCATTGAAGATAAAAATAAATAAGAAAATTTGTATTTAAAGAGACTCTAGTCTAGTTTGGGGGAAAATGCGAAAACCAATAGTAGTGAAGTTAATTGCTAGGACTGAAGCATACACAAGAGAAAAGGGAAGCCCAGAAAATGGACCCAGCCCAGGCTGGGAAATGGGGAAGATCTTCTGAAGGAGCTGCAGCCATAGCTGACTCTTAAAAATGGGGGAGGGGTTAACCACGTGGGGGTGGGGAGACAGGCCTCCAGGTAGAACATCATGACCTTAGGCATAGGTGAGGGAGACTGGGGAACTCCAAGCGTTTGATTTTTGATATTACAGAGAGAAAGATCTTTTAACATCTATCTTATTGTAAGAAAAGACTAATAATGTTTGGGAGAAGGGAGGGCGGCTCCTGTGCTTGGGACATGGCACAACAACTTCACTCCAACTCATAGATAACTTTCAGGCCATGAACAACATCAGCCTTTGGGGTGACCTTCAGATGGAGGAGAGTGTTTTTATTATATTAAAGCGGAACATATCTAAAAGGACATCAAATAACAAAGTGTGGGTCTGTGACAAAAGAAGAAAAGAAGAGTGACGGTCTTCCAAAGCAAAGAGGGGCTTCTCAGATCACACCTTTCACTCTGCCTCATTATACTGTAGCTGGCAGACCGAGAGGAGAGATGCTTCTCTGTGTAGCAGCTCATTAGCAAAAGAAGAACTCTGACATTAGTTAAAATGTTGATAGATGTGGCAGGTGCTGGGAAGACAAGATGGTGTTGTCAAATTGGAGAGGGAGCCCTCCGGCCTCGTGTCTTTCTTTATACAACCAGTTTATGCAGCATATGTTAAACTGTGAAAAGGGGAAGCTTGGATGAGAAAAACATACTTTGAAAGTACTGGTTATTATTTTTTTGTGAACTAAACCAAGCTATGGCATTAATGTAAAAAATTCCTTTACACTTAGTGCTTATAAATATCTAAATCTATTATTTGACTTTATCTTAGGCCTTTGGCTACATGTAATTGATTTTTCCTCATTCTCTTTTATCCCCAAACTCTATTTGATGCCTTTTCTCTGCCTAAAAATATGCCCAGGCCTCCTTTATTGGGGAAAAATGGGGAAAAAAAGCAAAAATAAAGTAAAATCAGTAAGAAAAATTTTCCCCAATTCAAGAACATTTTTGAGTTCCTGTACACGTCTCTTCCTTTCACCACTGTACTCCTGGATAGACAGGTTTTTGTTCACTGCCTATCACTTTCCAACCAGCTACGCATTCTCTAGGCATTTGCAGTAGAGTTAGAGTTTCCAGCATGTGATAAGTAACTCTCCCAAACATCCTCGATGACTAGACGCCAAATCTAATAGCCATTTAGATCCCCCTACCCAGTGTTTATTCTCCTTAATTTCTTCACATATGTAGTTCCACTGATAATACAAATATTTGTAATATTTCAGTTCCTGAAATACTCTGTTCCTTTGCATTTAGCAACATATACACATGTGGTTTTCCTTCTAAAGACTTGGGTGGGAATAAGGTCTGCCACTTATTGTGGAACACATCATTTAAGGTTTCTGAGCCTCAGTTTTCTCATCTCTATAAGGAAGAAAGGATAATACCTACCTGATAGAGTTCATGCAACAACCAAAATTTGCGACCTACGTAATGTCTTTAGCACAGTAGTAGGTACTCAAAAAATATTAGTACCTCCTTCCCATGTTTCTGAACCACTTCTCTAATGCATTCTCTGGACCCTCTTTCCTACTCTTTAATGTTGTTATCCTACAAGTTTTGACTCTCAGTCTCCTTCTCTACAGTCCTTTCCTTGGACAACTCACTAATACTCATTGCTTTAAGTATTACTTCTTTGATCCCTCCCCTCAATGTATATACTCTTAACTTCTCTCCTTCTTGCTACTTGTTACTCACCTTCCAGTGGTTATCCCACCATCACCTCACAGTTAGTGTGTCTAAATGAACTCACATCTTTCTTCCCAAACTTGCCTGTCTCTGTGTTTCTTTGTTGATACCACTGTCATCTTCCTAATTCCCAGGTTTAAAATCTTAACATTGCCTTTCATCTTCCCTCTTTTTTATCTTTCCAACCAGCGGTCAATCCCATAGATTTTAACTAGAGTATCTCTCAAACCTGTCATTATCTTGGTCACCTGCCATTACTACTGCTATTGTAGCAGGCACTTAGCTAGTCTCCCTTTTGTCACTGTTTCCCCCCGCCATTAAATTTACACACCTATGAGTGGGTTATTCCAACATACATTGTAATACTTGTCATCCACCCTCTGTGCAAAACCTTTCCTTGCTCTTCTTTGCCTAAGAAGTCAAGATTTTTTTATTTAAGGACTTCCTTTGATCTGCCCTCAAAGCAAATTTACAACCTTATCTCCAACTTCTTGTATTGCTCCATTGAAACTTATTTTTCTAATGTTCTCTTTTTCTTTTGGGCTTTTTGGTTTGTGTTGTCCTCCCCTCTCTACCATATATCTAAACACTACATTGGGGGATGTCTCTTGCCCTGAAGGGGCACAGTGATCCTAATAACTCTCCACATTTCCTAGAATTGAGAAAACTGTTGAAATCTTGTTACAACACTGCCCTTTTATATGCTGGGCCAGGATGTTCTTCCAGGAAGAACAAAATTAATAATCAATGTGCTTCTGTATAAAACAGTGTTTATAAACACAGAACTGCCCTGCTTCTTGACCAAACTCAGTGTTAAAAAGAATATATCTTAGTTAACTGGAGGGAGCAGAATCTAAGCCTAGGCATTTCTGTCCAAAATCATTGTTACCAGGTTTTCTGTGAACTGGAGCGTAACTCTCTTGAAGACCTTCCTTCTGCCCCACCCCTATCTCCTACTAAATTCTTTAGATAAAAGTCTTGATGCTGAGTTTTGCCTAAGGCCCATAATCACACACTATTTTCCTCTACCCAGAAACTCTAATTCTTCTTTATTTCTTAGCAAATATGTACCTGTGGCACTGGGGCCATGTAGATTGCTTATCTCAAAAATCAAAGAAGCCTAACACGCTAGTAAGTTTGTTGGTTGTAAGCCACATAATTCATTGTGTCTACTTAAAGCAGAAAAGGATTTATTAAAAGGTATTACATGGCTCATGAAACATCTGAGGGTGGAAGGGAATTGTGTAACCTGGGAAAGTGCCTGACCACCCTGGGGAACTGTTCTAGCAAACACCAATGCACAGCTGCCCTCCACCGAGCGCTGATTGTTCTGAAACTGGACACGAGGAGTCCTGCTCCAGCCATCACACAAGGATCAATACTTTTTTTCACAATACTTTGTAAAACATCATACCTTCCTATGCATAACTGTCTCCTCATAGTGCCTTCAGATTTATCACATTGGTGAAACCTACATTATGGTCCTGTAGCAAGCTGCAAAGGATTTGGGGAAATACAATTTCTAGCTTTGCAGTCTTTGAGACAGAAGAATGAAAGCAAATAGGACAATGGTATAGTTTTAATTAAAGTAATCCATCTACATGTCACATGTAATATTTGGAATTTTTGTATCATTAGATTATCAAATATATGTGATCTTAACTGTATAAAAGAGACTCACACAGGTACTAACTCTGCTCTCCTGAAACTTTAAGTCAAAATGTATGAACACAGATACCAATAAGCACATAGAAAAGCCATGTAGACAGGAGAAATACAGATTGCTGATAGATGATCCAGTTTTGTCAAGCATTAAGCACATCTGAAAGCTAGATTTAGAAACAAAATTAGGAGAAAGTTTTAAATCTCTTTTTGGAGGTGTTATGAAAGAGAAACATATGGAGGCAGTGGGATAACTGTTTGGCCTAGGGAAGAGCATGCAGGGGAATGTAAGGGGTATATGAAAGAATGCAGTGCATAACAAGCAGGACTCAGAAAAAGCCTCGGAGGCTGGAGTTGGAGGATTGGACCAAAAGTGCACTTGGCCTATGGGGAGCAGTGGGAGAAGACTGGGGAAGTATAATTGCCTACGGGAAACCTAGCCCTTTTCAATTTTTCAGAAGCATCCATCCCCACTATCCTATCTAAGAACTGATCAAGTAGCTTAATTCTGTAGGGAATGAGTTCTCCAGCAGTTAAGAGAGGTTAACATTAACATGTGGTGAATATTTCCCACATGCTGCCATTGAAGCAGCTCTGTGGTTTTGGATTCATTGTGCTTGGAGATGTTTGTGCTTGTTTTTCAGTTTTGCCACCTGACAGGGTGAAAGAAAGCATGACTCCATTGCATGCCAGCTATTCTTGTGAATAGCCTTTTTCAAATTTTTCAGCCAGATTTATCAAGTTCTTCTTTGCGTCCTTCATCAACACTTCAGATTACCATGTTCAGTTCATTGGGGGCAGTTTGGGCTCCATTTCCTATTAAAATCTATTTGGTGGTAGATGAGCCTTTGACATGTCTGTTAAGTGAAGCAATAGCAATGAGGAAACTTACAGTGGTCGGTGAACTATAAGAAGTTAGCAACAGCAAAACCTGCTGTGCCTTGTTTTGTTCTGGGCCTTTTTTTTCTGTAAATTACAAAAGGTACCTGTCTTAAGCAGCATCCTACTGAGGGCAGGTAAAATGCACCAATTTCAGTCCCTGGATATGTAAGACAGAGCCCTTTTATTCTTTCTCAATTTTCTATATTTCATAACTCCCCCCCAACATCTGTTCCTCAGCAATTTTTGCTTTTGTTTCTGTTTTCTGATTTTGCCATTTCTTTTGTTCTAGATTATTATAAATCTAAAATGGGTTGTAAAGAGTAGAGTTATTTAAAGTCTGATTCATTGACAAGCTACCAATCCTTAAACTGTTACTGATTGGAGACGGCATAAAGAGCCGGCTCCAGAATGTGAATCAACTACATTAGGAATCATGCTGTTGAGCTCCACTGACATTTACGAGGTATTTTTTGGTAGCAAAACTTTCTCAGTGAACAAAGCAATACATTAACAACGTATGTTTTGGTGCAAGTTCCTTATCTTTTTGGAGACTGGTGTTGGAGTAGCATTGACATAGTGTAAATCTGTTCCCCACCCCCAGAATTTTTTACCAAAGTTAGGCCACTATGAATATGAAAAGACAATTTGGAACTCATATCAGCTATATTGATCACTTTGGACTTTGCAGAGCATCACTTTTTTTAAAAGAGGCCAAAAATCCTCCTTAGCAAGAATGGGATAAAAAGCCAAAGGAATTGCAAAGTATTGAACAAAGACATTGAGTCAAACTCAGTGTCTGTTGAGGTCAGGAACTCTTTTTTATCATTTTTGCACACTTTCAGCCAACATAGCATCTCATACAGGTACCTGTATGAGGTAGATACTCACTGTTGAATGGAATCTTCTCTTCTTCAAACTAAACTTTTTCAGTGTGTAGTTCTTGTCTAGTTTCTGAAGCATGTCAGTAAACATGCAGTGACTTGAATCTCTGACAACACCATCTCACCCGTTGCAGGGGGAGTGTGATGGGTCTTGTGCCCTTTGCTGAGGACTCTTTGTTCTCATCATCCTTTCAGTGTAAGGGAGACTCTGTCATCAGGAAATGTTGTGACTTTCTCTTTTTAACTTTTAACTTCCAAGCGGGAATCACAGGTGCCCTTAGCCCAAGTCTTACACTTTCTCCGGTGATTTTTTTAAAGTTAATTTAAAGTCAACATGCTTGAGATTCTAGAATTTCTTTAAAAACAACCCCAAACCCTAGCAGAGTGAGAAAAAAATCTTGACAAAGTAAAATAATCCATCATAAGTTGGTGAACTTTTAAAGAGTATTAATTCAATCAGATAAACGGCAGTTAAATAACTTTTATCAGGCAAACTGGGTTAGATGGTTAAAAGCAATAAAAAAATTCTAAAAACATACAGTGGGTAGTAGTTTATGTGTCAAGAAAAACTGAGAGAATTTTTGAAGCTCTGATGTCTAGCAGATAGCACTTAAATCATTTTCCTCCAAACTTCAGTCGTAATACTTCAAAGGGTTAGAGCCATAATACAAATTTTTAGACTAAGAAGTGGTGTTTGAAGTTATTTTATAGGATTTTGCTGTAAGGGCTCCAATTGATTTGTGGTAAGATAAAAGAAGAAAACTTTATTTTCGAAGCTTTGTCGGAAAAAGCTTACCCTCCATTGGTTGTTCTGCCAATACGCCCACTGGGCATGATGATGTAGACACTGACATTATATGCCCGTGTGAGCCGAGCTGGGTTAACACCCCCTGCTGTCTGTGTTATGGTTAAAATCTGTCATAAAAGTGTTGATGATTTATTAAATGTTTAATGAAGGGAGACAAAAACTTCAATAATGACAAACGGAGAACTAGAACACATTAAAACATAATTCATGTTACATTTCTATTTTTCTTCCCAATTTTGACTTGCTAAAAATGATAAGGGCACACTTGGAAATCCAGACAGCATAAAGGGAATACAGAGAAGTACTTACTATGTTAACAAAGGATATGCTTTAGTTTTATGCTTTGCTTTCTTGTTCTTCTCTGTAAGAGAGACGAAAACCCTGTTCCAAAAAAATAGAGAATCTGCAAGCCTTACTTACTAATGGTTTCACTATTAGATATGCTACTAAGAATATACAAAATGCTTTACCATCCCAGTAAAACTTAATTGTTTACCTCACTGCCTTTATGAACCAAGCTAGTGTCCATTCGTGTGTGTGCGTATTCATGTACACGAGTATTACTCTCCTTTTCGCTACGTATTTTACTTCCTCTCTCCTCCTCTAAGCTACTTAATGACTTTGAAGTATCAAGTGATTCCTTATGTTTTGTTGATTCTGATCTACTTAATCCTTGTAGTTGAGATTTATAGACTAAATGAAGAAGGAATTTTGAAAATGCAGAAATATTGATTTTGTTATAAGCATAAAATTCCAATATGAACATCTTGTTTGCATTAAATTTTCTGAAAGGTCTTGCCATTTATGTTATCAGATACAACCTGGCTTACTAGAGGGCCATTTCTCCATGGACCTGGTTGATATGTGACTCGGACACTGGCCCACAGTGTCCGCAGTGTCATGGATGAGATACGAGATAGATTCCCACGGACTACTGAGTCCTGTGGAGGAAAAGGGACAGCACAGCTACTCCCTCAAGGGAGAAGTGCCTCTGATTGGCCTGGCAACTCTCTCAAGGGGAGAGCGTGCCACCCCCTCCCCCCCCAGACAGGTTTTTATTGGGTTCAATTAGCACAGGAATACAGGTAAAGTTCATTAATCATTGTCAGGCAGTAAGGATCAAACAATAGATAGCACACAAAGAACTACGAGGGCCTATTCTGAGTCAGGGTCTGTTAGCTAAAGGGCTACAAAACTTTGGGAAACAAACTTATTTCCTGTTCGGACCTTTATTATTTAATTGAGAGCATTCTTAGCAAGGCAAGTTTCACAGGATTTTATATATTCTTTCTTAGGCCTGATCACCCGGGGAGCCTGCTCTTTCCAGCACAGGGCTGCACCGCCCTCTGTCATTGTTTCAGGCTTAAGTCAGGCAGAGGAAGTAAGGCAGCCAAGAGATTAGGAGACTTCTCACAGACAGAATGAGGCCTCAGGCTTTGTCAAAGCTGAGAGGCAAGGGTCCATCACCCTCTTTCTCCATAGCCCCCCAAGTCCTTCTCTGGAGCCTCCATGCGTGATCATGCCTGTCTTAGGTGATTCCCCTCTTGGGGAATCTTACCTGTCATTGGCTAACTGATCAAGTATTAGAGGCCAGTTATGGAAAAAAAGAGCAGAAGCTTTGTCTCCTTAGTGGTTTATGGTCGGAAGGTCACTCACTCAGCCTTAGCCATGGGGGGTTACAGCTTCTGAAACCAGGCAGGGAAGTTCCCCACAGATTCCCCACATATATGAACTTAAAACATATCATCCAATAAAATAATTAAATGATTTGATTGGGGGAGATATGACAATTGGTTGATTAGTTACATGTTATACTTTTTTATTGCTCTATCCACAGTTAACATATATAAAACTGCATAGTTTTTGCTTAGTTTTGCATTGTTCACTCATCTGCCCAATCACCCTTCCATTCATCTGTCCACCCATCCACAAAACATTAACTGAAAAGCTACTCTGCACATTCTACAGAAAGCACTGGGAGAATAGCAGTGAGAAAAGCAGGCATGGTTACTGTTCTCATGGAATTTGCAGTCTAATCAAGGAGACAACAAAAGAAAACAACTCAAAGTTGCCATAAGTGAAATGAATGAAAGTGTCATTGTTAAAATAATTTAGGATTCCTTCAGATCATTTGAGTAGGGCGGCATGTTATATAATAAGGTCCGGTAAGAACAAAGTGAATCATCACACAATTCTATTTGACTAAATAGCTAAGGTAATTTTCATGATTCTGATTATTTCAGTTAACTTAACATGTCAAAAAAAAATCAACCACAGGGCAATCTGACCAATTCCTTATTTAGTGATTTAAGAACTATTGGTCAAGTTTAAATGTTTTAAAGATTTTATGACAGTTTTTTTGCCAGAATCAGTATTTCTTGATATTTTGAAGTTTTGCTATTTTAAACAAATTGACTTTAACTACAATTGTTGTTACTTAAAAATTAGAATTTGAACTACTCATCATTTTAAAATGAACCTTGGACATCACTTTAAAGTAATAATTAATTACTTTTCTCCACTGTGTTCTTTAGTCCTTCTTCAAAGACAGGACTACTTACTATCTATAGATAGTTTGAATTTAATTGGTATATTTAAATCTATGTATAAGTCTCATATTTAGAAAAGTATCTTGTCCATCATATGAAATGGTTATTTCGTATATCAACTAAGGAGCAGAGTGATGCAATGGGCCAGCCAATGGCAGCATGTGTGAGGGCCTGGTTTCTAGCCCGGACTTTTCTAGAACTCTGTAAAACAAGCAAGCAAATTCATTCACCTCAGCAAATACTTAACAAGACTTTATGTACTACAAATCTTTACAAAATTTGACCTCTCCTTAAGGAGATTACCATTTATTTATGAGGCAAAATAATTTCATTAATATGTGATGAAGTTAAATCAGTTATAAGCAAGTATCAGCTAGGGATTGTCATTGTTCAGGGATATATAAATCATGGGGAGATGAGTAAATCTGAAAAGCTCCACACAAGAGCTAGCAGGCAAAATGGGCCTTGAAAGTAGATAGAAGTTCAATAAGCAAAAGTGAATAAATGGAGGTTTCCTGGGAGATAGCAAAGGAACAGAGGCAGGAAAATGTATCATCTTTATTGGCCTGGAACTGTACATACAGCAGAATTCAAAATTCTTACCATCTCTTCTCCCCTAGTATTTCAGTTTCCCCTTTCTCCTTGTGTGATCAAATTCAAAAATTACTTTTTAGATTCTCCTCTGACTCTAACTGTCCTGCACCAGTGCAAGGGGGTACAGAGTCAACATTTATAAAATGCACTACACATAGGCACTCAATAAATATTTGTCCAATAACTAAATGAAAGAATTAATCTGTTTCCTATCTCCTCCTCCTTCTTCTAATTTTTCTCTTTAGCCCTAAGAAACCAGCAGCTCAAAGGTCTTAGAAGCAGGAAAGTGATTCCGAAAAGTCATTTGAAAGCGAGACCTCTTCACCTTCAGTCCTAGTGAAAGATACCTCATTTGTGGCAGCCGCGGGTTATGCTAGAGGAGGATCACTGCCTTGTTCCTGAGGTACTTCTCAGTGAAGCCGAGAAAGTTTGCAGTTCGTCATGTCTCTTTCCTTTGTCACAGCCTGTGGCAATTGTGGAAATAGTTAAGGGTGCTACAGGGAAAACAAGCTAGCCAAGGGGGAAAACAAGACAATTGTCTTAAGAGAGTTCTATCTCACTCATTTAAGAAATGAGACCTCTTGCTTCCTCAGACTGCAGGGTGACTCTCACCCAGAATCTCATTCAGTCAGCTTGGTGCCGTTTCCTCCATATGTCGGATAGGATAATTCTGCACCATCCTAATATAACAGACTCACACGCCCAGAAAGGCCGATGATGCTTAAAATACTATTTTTTGTAACACACTACTGCAATGCCTCTAAAATTTTAAAATCATTTGTATTGCTCTTATTATATTTTTCCAGTCAAAGATGGTTTCCACCATTAATCAAATTCCAAAGAGTGGATTGGAGAAATTTTAGACCTTGGTGATGATTATCCCTGGCCTTGGCAGTCATGCCAAGGTTCCTATTCTGCCAGTGAGTCACAGGGCTGCCAGGAAAGGCATTTGCTATTTGTTCCAATCTCTGCGGGGTTCTCATCAAGCACCACTGAGAAGAACTTATTCCTTCATTTCCTTTTCTGACAACACTGGGGATTTGAGCAAGGTGCATTGCCAGGTTTCCCCATAGTGAGTGCCGTACTCAAACAATTGGAGCTAAAGACACCCTTTCACGTTACACTTTGGCACACATTATTGGTACCTGCAGGTAGTTTTATGCCTTGTTAGGAGATGAAATTTTAGAAAGGCTTCACACTGCTTTTAAATGCCTTCTGTACTTCACAGAGTTATCATAATAATCACCCAAGTTGACAGACAGTAAAATTTCAACTTTAATTTGCTTAGCAGTCATGGAAGACAACACATGTGAACAGTTTCTCTGAATAAGCTATACTCGTTTTGTTATTACCATGCTTTTACCCTTCTCAGGAAAGGAAGGAATCTATAATAAGACAGCCCGTTGAGCCCGTTAAACGAGAAAAATGGAGCTTAATTAAAATCTCTCTCTTTGCGATGAGTGAATTATATTTGTGTGTGTGTTCTTTCCTCATTATGAAAGATCCTGAGATAAATATTTCAGTCATAGTTTTATAATTATTTTCAAGCATGACAAATGGCATGCTGGGTTTCATTACATAACCTACACCACTGTATTTTATTTTGGTTGACAATAAAAAACATAGCAGAAAATGATTGACCAGCTGTTTTAGAAATCCACAGCCACATTAATAAAATCAGAAACACCCATTGCTGGGATAAGAATGCAACCAGAAGCTCCAGTGTTCTTGCTGAGTGTACAGGACATCTAGTGGTGGGTTGTGCAGTAGCAGCAACGCATAGAAGCCCCTGCCAGCACCTTCCATCCCCAGTACCTTGCTTTAGGAATGCCAGACTTCTCTGTATTGCACTTCTGGGGAAACCCAACTGGCTTCCTGTCCCAACTGCAAAGTTTTTAATAGAAAATAAGTGTGCTCATCAGTCAGATTTAAGCAATCAGATGGCACCTCTGTAATCTGAGTGGATGGAAGACTTCAAAAGAAATGTACCCATAAGCCACAGATACAGCAGGTTTGAAAGCAGGAGGGTTGATTAGTGCTTGGTTCTCACGGATAACTTCCCTTCTGGCCATTGTGATGAAATTTTAAAAACTGTTCTTGCTGTTTTGTTTTTAAAACTTTTTACTTCTACTTGGGTATTTTATAAGATAATATAAAACAAGAAATATATTTTACATAGTTATTATTATTTGTTAGCCTTTTCCTTCAAATATCCATAAATATTGCCTTACTGATTTTCTTTTCAACATGTACCTTTGGTATTTCATATGTATATAAAAATGAGAACTCTGAGAAATGAACGACATGCCACAACAAACAAACCCCTTAGGCAGGGAATTTTCTTCTGTATAAATGAAAAGAATTTGGTTTCCCAAATACATTTTGGAAATAAAAATCATTATATCCCTTTAATAGCCTTTAAAATGGATATCTAAAATAATTATAGATACAAACTCCTATGATGTGGCTATTAGGAGGTTAATTAGGTAATAATGAATGAGATGCCATAGGTTAGCATAGAGTTAGCAAAATAGGATTTGTTTCAGCATGAAATGAAATTGTGTTAAAAATTTAATCTCTATGTGCTAATATGCATAGGCCAACATTGTTAATTATTGCCAAAAGATTCTTTCTACTTCTCAACACTAACAAATAGGTAAATCAAAAATAGATTGGTTTATAGCTATCCAATCAGATTACTTTGACAAAGTCCACAAGACATGTGAACACTATACAGCATGACAGTATGAATGTCTATGATACACAATAAGTCACTTATAAGTATTGTAGTATAGGACATTGATATCTTAGGTTAAGTGAAGATTATTTTCAGTTTTTTTTGACATTGATTTTAAAGCAAAAACCATCAAATCTGTGGGTAAAAGTATTTATACTTACTGTGTATAAAGCATATGCTTATTGTTAATGTTGCCATCTTATTTTATCACCATTAAAGGACTCATCAGCTTTTTTAAAAAATATTTTATTTATTTATCTTTAGAGGGGGAGGGAAGGAGAAAGGAAGAGAAACATTAATGTATGGTTGCTTTTTGTGCATCCCCTGCTGGGAACTGGCCCCTGCCGGGAACTGGCCTGCAACCCAGGTGTGTGCCCTGACTGGGAATCCAACCGCAATTGTCTGGTTCACAGGCCCATGATCAATTTACTGAGCTACACCAGCCAGGGCAGGTTTTTTAAAAAATTAATCTTTATTATATTTTTTCCATTACCATTCAGTCCCCTTACACCTCCCTCCCCTCAGCAATCACTACACTGTTGTCATTGTCCATGAATCCTTTTTCTTTTTTGCTCAATTCCTCCACCTCCTAACCCCTCTCCAAACTAGCTGTCAACTGCCCTCTATCTATGAGTCTGTCTCTGTTTTGCTTGTCAGTTCAGTTTGTTTGTCAGATTCCACATACGAGTGAAATCATATGGTACTTGTCTTTCTCTGACTGGCTTATTTCACTTAGCAAAATGTTCTCTAGGTCCATCTATACTGTTGCAAAGGGTAAAATTTTCTTCTTTTTTATAGCTGAGTAGCATTCCATTGTGTAAGTGTTTCATAATTGTTTCATCCACTCATCTATTGATAGACACTTGGGCTGTTTCCATATCTTAGCAATTATAAATAATGCTGCAATAAACAGGGGTGTTTATATGTTTTTTTAAATTAGTGTTTTGGGTTCCTTTGGATATATTCCCAGAAGTGGGATTGCTGGGTCAAAATGTAGATCCATTTTTAATTTTTTGAGGTGTCTCCATACTGTTTTCCACAGTGGCTCCACCAATCTGCATTCCTACCAACAGTGTAAAAGGATTGCACTTTCTCCACATCCTTGCCAGCACTTGTTGTGTACTGATTGATTGATGCAGCCATTCTGTCAGGTGTGAGGTGATATCTCGTTGTGGTTTTAATTTGTATTTCTCTGATGATTAGTGACATTGATCATCTTTTCATATGTCTATTGGCCATCTGTGTGTCCTCTTTGGAGAAGTGTCTATTCAGGTCCTTTGTCCGTTTTTAATTGGATTGTTTGGTTTTTTGGTGTTGAGTTTTGTATTTACACCTTATCAGATGTATTGGTGAGTATGCTCTCTCATTATATGGATTGTCTTTTTATTTTGTTGATGATTTCCTTTGCTGTGCAAAAACTTTTTAGTTTGATATAGTCCCATTTGTTTATTTTTTTCCTTTTGTTTCCCTTACTTGGGGAGACATGTCTGATTAAATACTGCTATGAGCAGTGTCTGAGATTGTGCTGCCTTTGTTTTCTTCCATGATTTTTATGGTTTTGGGTATAACATTTAAGTCTTTGATATATTTTGAATTTATTGTGTGTAGTATAAGAAGGTGGTCTGGTTTAATTTTTCTACATTTATCTGCCCAATTTTCCCAACACCATCTATTGAATAAACAACCTTTAGTCCATTGTATGTACTTGCTTCCTCTGTCAAGTTTTAATTGACTCTAAAGGTGTGGGTTTATTTCTGGGCTCCCTCTCTACTGTTCCATTGATCTATGTGTCTGTTTTTATGCCAGTACCATGCTGTTTTGATTAATATGGCCTTGTAGTATAATTTGATATTAGGTAGTGTGATTCCTCCAACTTTGTGCTTCTTTCACAGGATTGCTCCTGCTGTGCAGGGTCTTTTGTGGTTCCATATAAACTTTTGAAATACATCAGTGGAATCTTGATAGGAATTACATTGAATCTATAGATTGCTTTGAGTAGTATGGACATTTTAATGATGTTCATTCTTCCTATCCATGAACACAGTATGTGCTTCTACTTACTGGTATTTTCTATTTCTTTCTTCAGTGTCTTATAATTTTCCAAGTACAGGTCTTTTACATCCTTCATTAGGTTTGTTCCTAGGTTTTGTGGGTTTTTTAGTAGCAATTGTGAATGGAATTGTTTTCTTAAGTTCCCTTTCTATTGATTTGCTATTGGCATATAAAAATGCAACTGATTTCTGGATTTTAATTTTGTATCCTGCTACCTTGCTGAATTCATTTATCAGTTCTAGTAGATTCTTGGTAGAATTTTTTTGGTTTTCAATGTACCGTATTATGTCATCTACAAATAATGACAGTTTTACTTTTTCCTTTCCAATTTAGATACTTTTTATTTCTTCTTTTTGTCTGATTGCTGTGGCTAGGACTTCTAGTACTTTGTTGAATACAAGTACTGAAAGTGGACATCCCTGTCTTGTTCATAATCTAAAGGTCATTTGCTTTTGGTATCAGTAGTTCTGGCTAAGCTAGTGAGTTTGGTTTTCAGAAATAGTGCTAAACATAAATATTAAATGAAGTGTGTAAATACAATGACTGAAAATACTTGTAAATTTCATGATATTTTGATATCATCCACATCTATAAAACAAAAATTATGGTAACAGTGAGTTTTATTATTGACTTTATTATTTGTGACCAATATGAAATTAATAGCTAAATATGAAACAAGTAGTTTATTGAGATTAAATAATTACTTGTCTGTTTTGTGAAAATGAAACACTGAGTTTCAGAAACCCATTTTGGTAAAATGGTATATAAATACTTTATAGCAGAACTTTATACTGTCTTGAATATACTGGTCCCTGTTATATATGTATAACAGGTAATATATTGTATATTATATATTATAATTATATATTATATAATTGCATATTATATAATATTATATACTATAAATTTATCATCATGTACATGTTCATTATTTATGTCTGTGTGTGTGTGTGTGTGTGTGTGTGTGTGATGTTATGGCACTAGGAGGTCCAACACATAGTAATTATTTTCTCCACTCAAATTGGAATTAAGAGAGAGACAGTTTTGTTTTCTCCTCTACATTATAAAATATATCCCCAGAACTTTTTTATCCCATAACTGGAACTTACTTTCTTGACCATATTTTTCTACTTTCTCAACCTTCCCCTCCAATGTAGGGCAACCATCAATTTGTTTGCTGTAGTTATTTATGAGGGTTTTTTTTTAATTCCACATATAAGTGAGATCAAAGTATATTTATCTTTCTTTGACTGGCTTATTTCACTTAGCAGTATGCCCTTAATGACCATGCCTATTATCACAAATTGCAGGATTTCCTTTTTTATGCATGAGTAATATTCTAAATATATGTACATTTTGTTTATTCTTTCATCTATCAATAGATAGTTATATTTTTTCCATGTTTTGAACACTGTAAATAATTCTTCAGTGAACATGGAGGTACCTGTATCTTTCCCAGGCAGTAATTTGTTTTCTTTGGGTATATATCAAGATGTAGAATTGCTGGATCATATGGTAGTTCTATTTTTATTTTTTTAAGGAATCTCCATACTGTTTTTCATAGTAGCTGCACCAATTTACATTCCCACCAACAGTACACAAAGGTACCTTTTTCTCCACAGTCTCACCAGCATTTGCTATCTCTTCTTTTTTTAAGATTTTATTTATTCATCTTTTAGAGGGGAAGGGAAAGAGAGAAGGAGAGAAATATCAATGTATGGTTGCCTCTCGTGAGTCCCCTGATGAGAACTGGCCTGCAACCCAGGCATGTGCCCTGACTGGGAATCGAACCTGGAGTGTGTGGTTCGCAGGCCCGCGCTCAATCCACTGAGCTACACCAGCCAGGGCCTCTTCTCTTTTTTGATAGTAGCCATTCTAACAGGCATGACATGATCTTATTGTAGCTTGTCAAACACTTTTTCTTGTACCTATTGAAAATTTGTAAGTCTTTTTTGGAAAAACGTCTACTTGCCCACTTTTTAAAATCAAATTGCTTTCTTTTTGTAGTTGAATTGTATGAATTCTATTTTCTCCCATTCTGTTTATAGGTTGCTTTTTCCTTTTTGTTAATAGTTTTCTTTCTTGTGCAGAAGCTGTTTAGTTTGATGTAGTCCCACTGTTTTTTGGAGGGGGGTGTTTTGTGTCTTTTGTTTGGTTTTGTTATAGTTTTGCTTTTGTTGTTTTTATTTTTTTGGTGTCAGAAAGCATTGCCAAACTAATGTCACTGAAATTACCCTTTATGTTTTCTTTTAGAAATTTTATGATTTCAAGTCTTCCATTCAAATCTTTAATCCAATTTTACTTGTTTTTTGTGTATGGTATAACACAGTGATCTAGTTTCATTCTTTTATTTGTAGCTGTCCAGTTTTCCCAACGCTATTTATTGAAGAGACTATTATCTTCCAATTGTGTATTCTTGGCTCCTTCATCATCAGTTAATTGACCATATATGTGTGTCTGACTCTTGTATTCTTTTCCATTGATCTACATGTCTGTTTTTATACTAATACCATATTGTTTTGATTGTTGTAGCTTCATCATATAATTTCAAAGCAAAAAGTATGGTGCCTCTAACTTTATTATTTTTTCTCAATATTTTTTGGCTATTTGGAATCTTTTGTGGTCACAGATTTTAAGATTGTTTTTCTATTCCTGTGAAAAATGTCATTAGAATTTGGATAGGGATTGCACTGAATCTGTAGATGGCTGTGAGCAATGTGAACATTTTAAGAATATCAGTTTTTCTGATTCATGTGCATGGAATCGATTTATATTTATTTGTATCTTCTTTCATTTCTTTCATAAATGTCTTACAGTTTTCAGTTTGTCTTCTTGGTTAAATTTATTCTGAGATATTTTATTCCTTTTAATGCAATTGTAAATGGAGTTGTAAATCAATTTCTTTTTCTGATAGTTTGTTGTTAGTGTATAGAAATGAAGCATATTTTTATATATTGGTTTTGCATACTGCAACTTTACTAAATTCATTTATTATTTTTAACAGTTTTTTGGTGGAGTCCTCAGGGTTTTCTTTATATCATATTATATCATCTGCAAATAAAAACAGTTTTATTTATTTATTATTATTTTAAAAAAATATTTTATTTATTTATCTTTAGAGGGGAAGGGAAGGAGAGAGGAAGGAAACATCAGTGTATGGTTGCTTCTTGTGCATCCCCTGCAGGGAACTGGCCCCTGCTGGAAACTGGCCTGCAACCCAAGCATGTGCCCTGACTGGGAATCGAACCGCGATCGTCTGATTCGCAGGCCCGTGCTCAATCCACTGAGCTACACCAGCCAGGGCTTTATTTATTTTTTATTTTGATGCATTTATTATTTTTTCTTGCATAATTGCTCTGTTAAAACTGCTACTACTATGTTAAGTAAAAGAAATGAAAATGGGCATCCTTGTCTTATTACTTATCTTAGAGAAAAAGCTTTCTGTTTTGCACCATTGAGTATGATGTGAGTGGTGTGCCTGTCATCTATAGCCTTTATTATGTTATTATTATCTTATTTGTTGGAATTTTTATTTTTATTTTTATTAAACCTATTGATATAATATTGATTAATAACATTTTGTGTTTCAGGTGTACAATTCTGTTAGGAGTTTTTATTATGAATTTTATCAAATGCTTTTCAGCATCTATTGAAATGATTATCTGATTTGTATTCTTTATTTTGTTAATATGGTTTATTGCATTGTTTGCTTTGAAGATGTTGAACTGTCCTTGTATAGATTTATGAATATATGTATAGATTTATGGACATTTCTTTTATTCTAATTATTATAATTCAGTACTATCATTTATTTTGTTGCAAGAGTCTATTTCGAATCATCAAATAGTTTTAGATAAACAAATTTTACATTAGGAAAGTCATTCCTCTAGAACCAGTTAATAGCAGGGTTAGACCTGAAATGATAAAGATGGTATGTTCTGGTGTTAGTGTATTAGTTGTGAAAAGTAAAAATGATACGAAATACTCAATGACCTCGAGGAGTTAACATAATAATTGCGGAGGCAAAAAGACATTCCAAAAGATATGATGATATTACATTTATATAATGGTTCAAGATAACCCTAGAAAACTTAGTAAGAGACAATCTATGTTTGATTTTCAAAGGAGGTGGTAAATGTTAAAACACTAAATGTTAAAGCTGGCCACCAAGGGCCTGTTCTGCAGAGGCCTGTCTGGTGTACCCTGACCTGGAATAAATTATAAAGCAAATACCTTATATTCTTAAAATATATATACCTATACATATTCTTTATCATATCTGAATTTTATATATGAGACTTAATATGTGAAGTTTTATTAAAATGAGTTTGCCTAAATTAACAATACTATTTCTTATGCTTTTAGAAATAAAAATTATAATTTAGAAGAATTCTGATAAGAACAATCAATAAAATTTTTAAAACATTGGATAATTGGGAAAGTTAAAATCCATCTATTTCACTGGAGACAAATTTAGAATACAAGACTCATACTTAATAACCAGGAACCCATAATCTCTACCTATAGGAAAACATTTTATTCTTTCTTAGTTAATCCATTTTTCTTTAAAACTAATGACTGAGTGAAATAAGCCAGGTGTTGAAGGACAAATACCATACGATCTCACCTTTAACAGGAAGCTAAACAACAAAACAAACAAGCAAGCAAAATATAACCAAAGACACTGAAATAGAGCACAGAGGGGCAGTGACCAGAGGGGACAGGGGAGGAAATTTCTGGGGAAATAGGGGAGGGATTTAGAGGAACAAATATAAAGGATACATGGACAACAACTAAGAAGGGTGGAAATGAGAGGAAGGGGGGAGCACGGGAAGGGTGGGATGGGATGGGAGTAATAGACATAAAACTGTACTTGAAAAATAAATAAATTAAAAAAACTAATGACTGCTTTATTTATTAATCTCCATGGAGATATAAAAGCATAATATAAAATACTGAACAACTTTCAGCACCTCCGGTACTTATAATAATTACATTCATTTGAAAATGAATTATTTTTTACTAATTGACCCACATTTGCTTCAAATACTTGATTCTTTTGTTGTTAATACGTACTATTGAAGTTATATCCAAAATTTTTGAAGAATTCAGTTATATTGTTTCACAAACGAAGCTGCCTACAAATGACAGTGCTGAATGCATTCATTAGAGTGAACCTGTAAAGCTTCTCTTTGCAGTTTACTGACCTAACCAGGCTTTAAAAAAATCAAACTATCCTCTTCAAATATTGCACACAGACCTATCTCCACAACTAGAGAGATCTGACAATTGCTCTCCAGCATCTTGCCTTTGAGCAGTTGCACTTTCGAATCTGATGAATACCAATGGTGAGTTCGCACAAGAAAAACAAATCTAATACATCTTGTCATAGAGGAAAAGCCTGTTTGTTTAGATACCAGATGCCTTATTCTGTGCTTGATACTTGAATGGAAGTTGAATTTTTTATCAGATATCCACAGAAATCGTACTTTGTTAATGATACAGAACTTTCATATAAGCCACATTTAGTTATCTCTGACAGGCCTGGAGACTGTCCCTGAGACCCAGGGGTCTCCCCTTGTATATGAGGAGGTGACATGGTGACATGGTTACACTTTTTGCAAGAGGCAAATGAGGTAGAATATAAAAATGTGTCTCTAAGCCAAATCAAATACAGATGACTTGCCAATTTTTATCATTTTGTATTCTCTGCAACTCTTCTTTCTCAAATATGTGACTATTTTAACATTTTTTCAGAGCACCTTAAGATGAGCTGTGAATGCAATGAATGCTATGAACAGGAATTGTATTTGTTGCAATTTGTTTTTGTTCACAGCATTCATGTAATATATATATATAAAATTTAATTAGAAAGGACATTTTATATATACTATACAAATATATGTACACATATGCATATATACCTTCACAAACATATGTATGCATACACAAATACATGTGTATGTGAGTTGCATGTAGGGTGTATATGTAGGTGAGTTTAACTAATGTGTGTGTAGGTTGGGCTAACTAGACTGGAATGCTGGAGAGGGCAGAGGACACGAGACCAAAACATCTGGATTTCAATGTCATTTCTGCCACTTATAAACCAGGTCACTCTGGGTTCAAACTTAGAACTTCAGTTTAATAACATTGAAAACTAGTATTGTTATGTCTGTCCTAGGTAGACCCTCTCAAAGAATTATAAAAATCAAATGGGATTTTATATGTTAAAGAATTTTGTCAGGTGTAAAGCACTTAGGTCAATGTAAGTTAAAAGTCATTGACTCACTTTTTTAAACAACTACTAAAAATATGTACCAGATGCAGTCCTATAAGCTCTCCCTCAGATAGCATAGTCAAAATGGAGGTGGGTCAAAACAGAAACTTATATGCAGTCTGATAAGCCTGATATTAAACTTAATTTGGTATAAGTTATTTTGGAAATACAGAGAAAGGGCTTACAGGCCAGGAAATGTTATGTGGGCTCAGATAAATTTTAAAAATTTGTTTAAGTTACAGTTTACATTCAATATTATTTGGCATTAGTTTAAGTGTGCAGCATAGTGTTTAAATAATCATGTACTTTACAAAGTGATCCCCCCAATATTTCAACTACCCACCTGGCACCGTACATAGTTATTGATCATATTTTCTATGCTGTACTTTACATTTCATGACTATTTTGTAACTTCCATTTATACTTCTTGATCCCTTCACCTTTTTCACCCAGTCTCCCAACCCCTACCTCCTACCAATCAGTCTGTTCTCTGCATCTATGAGTCTGTTTCAATTTTATTAGTTTATTCTATCCTTTGGATTCCATATATAACTGAAATGATATTTGTCTTTTTCTTTCTGACTTTTTTCACTTAGCATAATATCCTGTAGGTCTATCCATGCTGTCACAAATGGTAAAATTTCATTCTTTTTTTGGCTAAGTCATGTTCCATTATACATGTGTACTATCCCTTCCCCTCCATTTCCCCCCTTTATTCCCCTCCACGCTGCACACCCCTTCCCACCCACATGCCCCCCTGCTTTAGTTCATGTCCATGGGTCATACATATAAATTCTATTGCTTCTACATTTTATATACTATTCTTAACTTCCCCCTCTCTATTTTCTACCTACAATTTATGCTACTTATTCTCTGTACCTTTTCCCCCTCTCTCCCCCTCCCACTTCCCTGCTGATAGCCTTCCATGTGATCTCCATTTCTGTGGTTCTGTTCCTGTTCTAGTTGTTTGCTTTGTTTGTTTTTGTTTTTGTTTTAGGTTTGGTTGTTAATAGCTGTGAGTTTGTTGTCATTTTACTGTTCATACTTTTGATGTTCTTATTCTTGGATAAGTCCCTTTAACATTTCATATAATAAGGGCTTGGTGATGATGAATTCCTTTAACTTGACCTTATCTGGGAAGCACTTTATCTGTCCTTCCATTCTAAATGAAAGCTTTACTGGATAGAGCAATCTTGGATGTGGGTCCTTGCATTTCATGACTTGGAATACTTCTTTCCAGTCCCTTCTTGCCTGTAAGGTCTCTTTTGAGAAATCCGCTGACAGTCTGATGGGAACTCTTTTGTAGGTGACTGTCCCCTTATCTCTTGCTGCTTCTAGAATTCTATCCTTCATTTTAATCTTGGCTAATGTAATAATGATGTGCCTTAGTGTGTACTTCTTTGGATTCAACTTATGTAGGACTCTCTGAGCTTCCTGGACTTCCTGAAAGTCTATTTCCTTTGCCAGATTGGAGAAGTTCTCCTTCATTATTTGTTCAAATAAGTTTACGTTTTCTTTTTTAAAATATATTTTATTGATTATGCCATTACAGTTGTCCCATTCCCCCTTTTCACTCTCCTCCACCCTGCACACCCCTCCCCCACCATTCCCCCCCTTTCTCTCATGTCCATGTGTCCCAGGTTCTTTAGATTCTGTATTTCCCATAGTATTCCTGCCCTCCCCCCTATTTTCTACCTATCGTCTATGCTACTTCTTCTCTGTACCTTCTCCCCCCTTCTCCTCCTTCCACTCCCTTGTTGCTAACCCTCCATGTGATCTCCATTTCTATGATTCTGCTCCCGATCTAGCTGTCCTCTTAGTTTGCTTTTGTTTTAGGTGTGCTTGTTAATAACTGTGAGTTTGCTGTCCTTTCACTGTTCATATTTTTTCTCTTCTTTTTTTTTTAGATAAGTCCCTTTAACATTTCACATAATAAGGGTTTGGTGATGATGAACTCCTTGAATTTGACCTTATCCGAGAAGCACTTTATCTGCCCTTCCATTCTAAATGAAAGCTTTACTGGGTAGAGCAATCTTGGATGTAGGTCTTTGGATTTCATGACTTGGAATACTTCTTTCCAGCCCCTTCTTGACTGTAAGGTCTCTTTTGAGAAATCCACTGACAGTCTGATGAGCACTCCTTTGTAGGTGACTGTCCTCTTATATCTTGCTACTTCTAGAATTATCTCCTTCATTTTAATCTTGGCTAATGTAATTATGATGTGCCTTGGTGTGTTCCTTCTTGGGTCCAACTTCTTTGGGATTCTCTGAGCTTCCTGGATTTCCTGGAAGTCTATTTCCTTTGCCAGACTGGGGTAGTTCTCCTTTATTATTTGTTCAAATAAGTTTTCCACTCATGGCTGTTCCTCTTCCCCTTCTGGTACCCCTATAATTTGGATGTTGGAATGTTTAAAGATGTCCTGGAGGTTCCTAAGCCTCTCCTCATTTTTTGAATTCTTGTTTCTTCATTCTTTTCTGGTTGGATGTTTCGTTCTTCCTTCTGGTCCACTCCCTTGATTTGAGTCCCAGTTTCCTTTCCATCACTATTGGTTTCCTTTCCTGTGCATCCCTTCATTTCAATCAGTTTAGCTTTTGTATATTCCTCTAATTTGTGGCTAAAATCAACCAACTCTGTGAGCATCCTAATCACCAGTGTTTTGAATTGTGCATCTGAAAGGTTGGCTATTTCTTGGCCACTTAGAATTATAGGCTCTTGGGCTTTGAGCTGTTCTTGAGTCATATTGTTTGGTCTCTTTGCACCTGTTATGTTTGAGGGGCGGAGCCTTAGGTGTTCACCAGGGCCGGGCGACCCAGTTGCTGGGTTGTGATGCTGTATGTGGGGGCGGAGTCAGAGAGGGAAAAAAAAATGGCGCTTTGCTCTGCTCCGCTCTCTCTCAGATTTCTGTCCCCTCTGCTGCTTCCCAGAAGCAAATTGGGCCCCTCTGGTGCTGGTTCCTGGGTGTGTGGGCCCGTGTACTCTCCAGGACCCTGTGGGTCTCTCCAATGAACTCTCTGTGAGCCTGGGAGCCTCTCCTGGCCCATTGACCCCAAGAAAGTCTTTCCAGTTGGTGCTTTCAGGCTCTAATTCCCATCACTGGGGCCCTAGTCTGAGCAGTCTGTCTCACTGTTCGCTCCTTTGCTTGGTTTATCTGCACACAAATGTGTGACCGCAGTCAGCCAGCCACCCTGTGCCCTCACTGGGTCCGTCCCTTGCCCTCCACACCTGGGATCCAACAACCATGTCCACTTCCACTCCTGGGTCGGTTGGACAAAGATCTTTCCTGCCCGACCCGGCTCCTCCCCTGACTCCACCCCTCTTACCTGTCTGGCTGAGTGGTTCATTGTTGTGGGACTTCCTTACAGTTCAACTTTCACTGTTTTGGCTGCTTTTTTGTTTCTAAAACTTTGCTGTTTTTAAATTTAGTTGTGGGAGGGGGCATAGTGTTTCCACCTATGCCTCCATCTTGGCCGGAAGTCTGATCAGTTTACGATTTCTTGCTCTTCTTCTCCTTCTGGTACCCCTGTGATTTAGATGTTGGAATGTTTAAAATTGTCCCTGAGGTTCCTAAGCCTCTCCTCACTTTTTAAAAAATATTTTATTCATGTTGTAGGTATATATCTGAAGGTACCTTTATATCTTTATACATATACATTTACATATGTATAAAGAGGGGAAGGGAAGGAGAGAGGGAGAGAAATATCAATGTATGGTTGCCTCTCATGCAGTCCCTGCTGGGAACTGGCCTGCAACCCAGGTATGTGCTCTGACTGGAAATCAAACCCCGATCCTTTGGTTCACAGGCCCTCACTCAATCCACTGAGCTATGCCAGCCAGGGCCTCCTCATTTTTTAAAATTCTTGTTTATTCATTTTGTTCTGGTTGAATGTTTCTTTCTCACTTCTGCTCCTAATCGTTGATTTGAGTCCCAGTTTCCTTCCCATTACTGTTGGTTCCCTGTACATTTTCCTTTATTTCACTTTTCATAGACTTCATTTTTTCCTCTAATTTGTGATCATAGTCAACCAATTCTGTGAGCATCCTGATTACCAGTGTTTTGAACTGTGCATCTGATAGCTTGGGTATCTCTTCATCACTTACTTGTATTTTTCTGGAGCTTTGATCTGTTCTTTCATTTGGGTAATGATTTTTGTTTTTTGTTTTTGTTTTGTCTTGATGCACCTGTAGTCTACTATCACTTTTTATCCACTCTTCTATTGATAGGCACTTGGGTTGCTTCCATATATTGGTTGTTATAAATAATGCTGCAATGAAGTTAGGAGTGCATATGTTCTTTCGAATTAGTGTTTGGATTTCTTCAGATATATACTTACAATAGAAGTGAAATAACTGGTCTTAAGGTAGTACCATTTTTAATTTTTTAGGAAGTTGCATACTGCTTTCTATATTGGCTGCACTAATCTGCATTCCCACCAACAGTGCATAACAGTTCTCTTTTCTCCTCAACCTCGCCAACACTTGTTATTTGTTGATTAATGATGGCAGCCATTCTCACAGGTATGAGATGTTATCATGTTGTAGTTTTAATTTGCATTTCTCTGGTGATTAGTTATGGTGAGCATCTCTTCATATGTCTATTCGCCATCTGTACGTTCTTTTTGGAGAAGTGTCCATTGAGGTCTTCTGCCCATTTTTTAATTGGCCTTTTTTGTGTGGTGTTGAGTTGTATGAGTTCTTTTTTTTTAATCCTCATCCAGGGATATATATATATATATTTTAAATTTTAAAGAGAGGGGAAGAGGGAGGAGAGAGAGAGGGAGGGAGATAGAGAGAAAAGTCAATGTGAGAGAATAACACTGATTGGCTGCTTCCCAAATGCACCCTGGCCAGGGATTGAGGAGATTTAACACACTAGCTAGGTATGTGCCCTGACTGGAAATCAGTCCCACAACCTTTTGGTGTCCAATTGAACTACCTGGCCAGAGTAAGCTGTATGAGTTCTTTATAAATTTTAGATATTAACCCCATATCAGATGTATCTTTGGCAAATATCTTCTCCCATTCAGAAGGTTGTCTTTCATCTTGTTGATAGCTTCCTTTGTTGTGCAAAAACTTCATTTTGGTGTACACTTATAAGTCATTTAATTATGTATATTTGTTTTCCTCAGTGTGTTAAAGAGTAAGAAGGAGTTAAAGGGGTAAAGGAGAGTGGCGGGGGGAAGGCATTTCAAAGAGAGAAACAGCATGCCCACAGATAGGAAAGTCACAAACTGTGTGAGAAATCAGAAAGCATTTCATTATTATTGAATAGTAAAAGATAAGGAAAGTCAGGAAGTGGTGAGACATAAGGAAGGAACTGCTCAGGCTGAACCTTCTCCTAGAGCTGCATGAAAACTATTGAAGGGTTGTAAGCAGGACAGTTGTATGGACATTTCTGTTTTAGATAACTCACTCTAGGCTTGTGTGTATGTATTATGGGTTTAAGGGGGATAAAAATGAAGAAAGCCTGTATTTTATTGATTATGCTATTACAATTGTCCCATTTTCTCCCCTTCATTCCCCTCTGCCCTACACCCCCTCTCTCACCAGCACAACTAGAGTGTGGGAGGCTGGTGTGTATCTATAGGAAGTTTTGCGGCATTGCTGGATCCTACCCACTAGATACTAGAAGTATCTTTTCTTGACCTGCAAATGTGACAACGAAAACTGTCTTCAAAGTTTCCAAATGCCCTCTGGGTGCTCAATTGTGATACTGGATAACTAGTGGTCTGGGTAAAAGCTGTAAAGTGTTACCCTAGCACTTGCTAATTGGCAGTAGGACTAGAGAATACATGACAGACTATGGAAGAGTTTAGAAGGTAATATTGACAATTCTCAAAGATTGATTTGTTGGAGAGGAAGGAAAAGGGGAGAGTCAAGAATGACTCACAGATTTTTGGCTTTTTCGACTGAGTGGATTATTATATTTCCAATTAAGATGTATAATAAAGGAGCATGGAAATTGAAGTGAATATGGCTTCTTTCAAAATTTTGGCAACAAGATGTCTTTAGTGTTCTTTGTTATGTTCAGCCTCATTAGATTTGACAAATATTCTAATTTCTTAAATCTTATATATCAAGTAGGGTAAGTTGAGGAGAAATTATTGGGAGAAGGGGAAAGGGAAAGAACAAATGAATAGTTCTGATTAAGAGATAAGTAAACATTAGAGTCATAGAAGGCTGTAAATTTTCTTATTCCTACAGAATAAGAAAATGATATTTGAACAAACTTTCCCACTTAAATGGGAACCCAGTATAGTCCCAATTCTGGACCTCTTCCCTTCACCTGAAGGTGGTGTAGAATCAGCAAAACAGTAGACTGAGAACAGTCCTACTGACATATTTGTCTGCTCTAGAGAAAGAATTTTTAGTGGTAAAGTGGAGGGGATGGGAGAAACAGTGAAATTACAATAAGTTGATAACTGTAGACTAGATTTTTTGTTTTGTTTCACAGGTTTGCTTGATAAGAGGGAAAAGGGGGCTTTATGTTAACAAGAGAAGTCTTGAGGCTAAGCAGAGTATATTTTTCTCAAAATATGAGAGATTTGAGCTTGTTTGGAAACTAGAAGATTACCCTGCATGGTGGGGTAAAACAAGGAATCCCAGGAATTCTGAGAAAAGGAATATGTCAAAAGAATAAATGAATTTATTCTAGAAGGAGGGACACATCTTATGAAATGGCAAGGAAGGAAAGAGACATATGTGGTTATTATATTTAAATTTATAGTTAGGCATTCTGGGAGCTGAGGAGATCATGATTGATGGCTTAATTTCTGTGATGAAATGGGCCTCTGATCATTTGCTAAGAATGAAAGTAATGTAAGTCATGAAAAATAGAATGACGGTGGAAGGGAACTAAGGAGGAACTGACCAAGAATAAATCAAAGAGGCAGGGCAGAGCTACATTTAAAGAATGTGAATTTGTGGTTGCATGTGTTTTCTCAAGCAAGGAACAAATGCCTGGTTTACAGAAACAGAGAAAGTAAGTTATGATAGAGTTGCAAGTTGGGTTTTGCTAAGTGAATATGATAGAAATATTGAAGTGTGAGGAGAATCAAAGGTGTTCAGATGATCAGTCATGAGGTTCAGGATGGAAGAAGAAAGAAGAGTGTCTAGTTTCATATTTACTCGTAGTTGGGATCTGGGCAAGTTGCAAAGGATATTATATGAGAAAAGTTTCTAACATGGTGCCTAACACATATTAGATGTTAATTTCCCAATGTTAATTTCATTGTTTTCTCTTCTAGAAGTAGAAAAGGTAGCAAGGCCAGTACCATCAAGCAAAGGACATGTCTAGAGTCTCCGTTTTTTTAAGTATAAAATGGGAATGATAATAACAGTTACTGCTCTCTCCTGTACTTAAAGGAGTCATTGTGAGTTGTAAAATAATATGAAATTGTAATCAATGTGAGTTGTAAAGTACCAGAGAAAGGTAACTTATTATGATTATATTATATAATCATAATAATATAGCCAAATTATATAGCTGTCATGTAAATTTTGTGCTCTTCTATAAAGACCATTCAAAAATACCTGTGGGTGAGGACATATTCTCCAGTGTCATATTTTATTGTCATAAATTGTTGCCAAGATGAAAATAAAAGTAGAATTTTATTCCAGAATTATGGAAAAAGTATGATGACCATGTCATGAAACTATTCATATAATCATTATAATATATGCTAGAAAGTGCAAAATGTGGTTTGGGAAATAGATGAGAAGTTAATAAGGAAGATAAGTGGAAGCCTGACATATTCAGCTAGCTTAACTGGTGGAGACGTGACAGGGGAAAATCTGCCTGTCAAAAAGTCCTTGGTCAAAAAGAAAGACTAAATGCTTAGCCAGGAGTTGCTGCAATGATAGGACAAATTCTCCTGTGCCAGTCCACTCTTAGGAATGGTTACTAGACCCTGTTTTATCCTTCAGGGGAAGAAGTTGCCACCTAAAGGGCAGAAATAGGAAAAGGACAGATCATTACTAGGACAGATTAATTATTATTATATAACTAACTCACCTTAAGATTCCTCACTGTCCTTATAAATAGTGTAATTTTAGGAATTTCAAATATATTTTCCACTTGATCAATGATGTAAGAATTATCAAATAGTTAAGGTAGAAAAGTCTGTTTAAAAAAATAGGTTGAAGACTTCCAGTCAAGATGGAGGCATAGGTAGGCATGCTTTACCTCCTTGCTCAACCATAAGAAGAATCGCAACTAACCTCAGAACAAAAAAACAAACAAACAAACAAACAAAAACAAAACAGCCAGGACTGCCAGAAAATCAAACTGTATGGAAGTCTGACAACCAAGGATTGAAAGAAGCCATATTCATCCAGATGAGTAGAAGAGGCAGAGATGTGGAGCTGAGGCATGAAGGACGTGGCATGATACTGGAGAGGTGGCAGCAGTGGCAGTTGTGGAATGGGTGGTCCCATTCATGTGTGATGGATAAAAATTTGGAGGGATACCTTGAGAGCAAACAATCAGCTCTAGGCCAGACTGCACAGCCCAGGGTTCCAGTACTAGGAAATAAAACATAACTTCTGGCTGTAAAAACCACTAGAGGTTGGGTGGTGGAAGAAAGTGCTAGTTTCTCAGGAGAGTCCAATTATAGGGCCGACATGGACCTAGAATGTATGCAAACCCACCTAAACTGGGAATCACTACCAAGGCAACAGCTAGAAGGGCACCAGTAGCATACAGGAAGTGGGTGAAGTGACTGGAAATGGGATGAGTGCTGGGCAAGCCTCCAGAAGCCAGACAGCAGCACAGTCCCCTTTCTGACCTCTCCCTCACACACAGAGTCACAAAGAAAAAAAGTGGGTTGCCCCATCATGGGAAATACCTACTGTTCTGCCCCATACAACTTGACAGGTGTGCTAAGATAGGGAGTAAAAGCAGCTCTACCTAATACACACAAACAAACACAGGGAGGCTGCCAAATTGAGGAGATAAAGAGAGATGACCCAAATGAAAGAATAGAACTAAACCCGCCAAAAAGAACTCAGTGAAACAGAGATAACCAACCTATCAGATGCAGAGTTCAATGATCAGGATGTTTGGAGAATTCACTGAGTATGGCAAAACATAAGGGAAGAAATGAAGGTTACACTAAATGAAATGAAGAAAAATCTACACGGAACTGACAGTGAAGGGAAGGAAGCCAAGATTCAAATCAATGATTTGTAACATAAGGAAGAAATAAACATTCGACCAGAAGAGAATGAAGAAATAAGAATTAAAAAAATGAGGACAGTATAAGAAGGTTCTGGGACATCTCCAAAAGTGTCAACATCCAAAAGGCAAACTGTGCAACTATCAGATGCACAGTTCAGAACACTGGTAATCAGGATACTCAGAGAAATGGTTGAGTATGGTCACAAAAGAGAGGAAAAAGTGAAGGCTATGAAAAGTGAAATAAAGGAAAATGTACAGATAACCAACAGTGATGGGAGGAAACTGAGGCTCAAATCAATGATTTGGAGCAAAAGCTAGAAAGAAACTTTCAACCAGAACAAAATGAAGAAACAAGAATTCAAAAAAATGAGGAGAGGCTTAGGAACCTCAGGGACAATTTTAAATGTTTCAACATCCAAATCATAGGGCTTCCAGAAAGCAAAGAGGAGGAGCAGGAAGCTTGAAAGCTCCTGCTCTTTTGTTACTTGAAAAAATAACAAATGAAAACTTCCCTAATTTGGCAAAGGCATTAGACATACAAGTCCAGAAAGCACAGAGAATCTCAAACAAGGTGGAACCAAAAAGCACCACACCATGACACATCATAATTAAAATGACAAAGGTTAAAAATAAAGAGAGAATCTTAAAAGCAGCAAGAGAAAAGGTGACAGTTACCTACAAAGGAGTTCCCATAAGACTATCAGCTAATTTTTCAAAAGAAACTTTGCAGGCAAAAAGGGACTGGCAAGAAATATTGAAAGTGATGAAAAGCAAGTACTGACAACCAAGATCACTCTAGCCAGCAAAGCTATCATTTAGAAGGGAAGGGCAGATAAAGTTCTTCCCAGACAAGGTAAAGCTAAATGAGTTCATCATCACCAAGACCTTATTGCGTGAAATGTTAAAGGGACTTGTTAAAGGGACTTATCTATGAAAAAGAAGATGATGAAAATATGAACAGTAAAATGACAACAAACTCTCAACTATCAACAACTGAACCTAAAAAAAAAAACAAAAACAAACTAAGCAAACCACTAGAACAGGAACAGAATCACAGAAATGGAGATCACATGGAGGGTTGTCAGTGGGGAGGGAGAGGAGGGAGAATGGCAGAAAAGGTACAGAGAATAAGAAATACAAATGGTAGGTACAAAATACACAGGGGGAGGTTAAGAATAATATAGGTAATGTAGAAGCCAAAGAACCTATATATGTGACCCATGGACATGAACTAAAGGGGGTGAATGTGAGTGGGGGGAAGGGTGCAGGACAGAGGGGAATTAAGGGGCAAGGGGAATGTGACAACTGTAATAGCATAATCAATAAAATATATTTAAAAGAAGAAGAAGGAGAACAAAACTATGAACATTAAAATGACAACAAACTCACAACTATCAGCAACTGAATATCAAAAACAAAAACAAATTAAGTAAACAACCAGATCAGGAACAGAATAATAGATATAAAGATCATTTAGAGGATTATCAATAAGGGGGGAAGGGGGAGAATAGGACAAAAGGTACAAGGATTAAGAAGCATAATTGGTATATGCAAGTAGACAGGGGGATGCTAAGAATAGTAGAGGAAATAGAGAAGCCAAAGTATTTATATTCATGATCCATGGACATAAGCTAAGAGAGGGTGGACTGCTGGAGGGAATGTCATTACTGGGTGGCTGGGGGCAAAGGGGGGAAAGATTGATACAGCTCTAATAGCATAATCAATAAAAAATACTTAAAAAATGAATAAAAATAAATACCTCTTAAAAATAATTTGAAATTCATCTCCACTAAATAAATGCTTGATTCTTGCTTTGATAGGGGGAACAGGTGCTCTGGACATAGAACATCTGAAGTAGGGGTGAGAAGGGAAGAAGCCATAGAAAAGGGATATTGGGAATGTGAAGACAAACTAAACTGACTTCATAGGTTGGTCCTCTCTCTGTAGTACGGGAGTCCTGCAGCTACCACATGGCTCTGCCACTCCCCTTCCAACTATCCCTCTTAAAGCCTGCCTTTGTTATAAAAAGTTTCATGTTGATGATTGAGATTATTCATTATCTTACATTCCTATAAATTTATGTAATAAATAAAAAAATGTGCCCTGGATGGTGTGGCTCAGTGGATTGAGCACCAGCCTGTGAATGAAAAGCTCAGGGTTCTATTTCTCTGTAGGAAACTTAAAGAGAAATATATTTGGAAATACCACATTCTTTTAAGATTATTTCTATTATTATTTATACTTTCTACCCCAAGTGCAATTCTACCAGAGAGTAATCTTAAAACATTTTTTTGTTTATTGACAATTAGGCTAATTGTTAGATGACAAAGAGTCTATTCTCTAATAAAAATAACTACTTCATTGATTATCATCAGTAAAAATGTATGGCTTTGGGCAAATTACCTAATCTTTGCTTCTTTATCACCTTCTAAAATTAAAAAACTAGATGAGTTGATTTCTAAAGTTTCTTGTAATTGTAGATTTCTACTTTTCTATGACATAAATTGAAAGAAGCATTAGACAATGACAAGAACCAAATTATTCAATAATGACCTACCTGAATATATATAATGCAGTATATTGACCAAACTGGCCTCAATCCAAATGATCCGTCTGCTGATAAATAATACAGAGATATCAGAAAAAGCTAGTCAAAGGCTTTTCATCAATTTTAGGAAGATAAAAATAAGTTCAAGGCTGTGGAAGAAAGCTATGAGAGATTCTACTCTTTTCTGAATTAAGGTCTTATCTAAAAGATTAGATTAGTTCTTCTATAGGAACAATTCAGAGCTTTGGTTTCTCAGTATTCATATGTTACTATACCAAGAAAAGTAATCAAAGTATATAGCCTCATCTCAACAGAATATTCAAACCCAGCAAAATAAGAGCACCACATATTGAGAATTTCAGGATTATAATTGTTTTATTTTCTCTAGTTTTAGTAATATGATGGTGGGCAGCCAGTCAAATATTCAAGCCATATTTGTATGTATAACTGGTTTGAAAAATTCTGTGAAAACTATCTTTAAGCATCCAAACCTATAGAGTAATCATTTGTTCACTTTTGTTTGCCTGATTCCCAATAATTTGAACATTTTTAGCTATTCTAACAACTCATCGACACAGCCTTGTTCATAAGTACTTCAAATTATTTTTCTTTCAAGAGCTCTAAAAGTATTTCTCAGTCAATCCCATGGGTCTCAAAAAGTTGTTTTTCTCCCCCTTGGGTCACCATAGAAACAAGGAAGTCATTTTCATTTCCACGTACAATAAATCAATGAACATTTATAGAACACCTATTTTGTTCTGGGCCTTAGGCTAAGCAATGTGGTGGATACAGTGATGAATAAGAGATGATCTCTGCCCTCGAGGCAAGCCAGGCTCTCAGATAAAAAGATACCAAACAAACAATACAGGGCAGCATATGATAAGTGGTAAATGAGCGGCATGGGAAATAAGCGTTCTAGGGGTGGGAGAGATCATTTTAGCCTGAGGTGGTTAGAGAGGGCTTCAGGGAGTACGTAAGATGGCATGGACCTTGGGGGAGTAATGGCTTAAAACAGGTAAGTAGATAAGGAGACAGCATGGCAGGCAGAGTAAATGGAGTGAAGAGGGATAGAGCTGTGTTGGTGATCTGACTATGGGAGTAAGTAAGCAGCCTCTGTAGGTTGTCATGATGTTAGGCCAATCACAAGACACAGAGTTGGCCTACACCTTACCTGAAGACAGTCATATGGACGATAACAGAGGCAACACTGCAAGGGCAAATGCGAGACTTAATTTGCAACTGAGCTACAGCAATAGTGGGCTCCGGTCCTCTGACTCAGAGAGCCATAGAGGCCCATTGTTGGACACCTGGGTGGCTCTGGGAAGCTCCTGCTTCTCCTCAACACAGAAGCAGGACCTTGTGTGTGGGGGGGAGGACCACTGGAATCCATGCTCTATTTTGAATTAGTCTGTAAACATCATCGAACCATTTACGAAACTGTATCTCAGGGTCCTCCCCTTTCAAATAAGATGCACTGGTTCCCTCTGATTCATTCCAGCACCCAGTGGATGGCCTGAAACCGCTGACAGTACTGAACCCTACATATGCTATGATTTCTCACATACATACATACCTATGACAAAGTTTAATTTATAAATTAGGCACCATAAGAGATTAACAACAATAACTAATAACCAGTAATAGAACTATTATACCAATATACTATAACACAGGTGGCAACACAAGGCTCTCCACCCTGTTTAATCTGCCTGGTACCTTGTTTCTACCTGGCGGCAGCCCTAAACTCTGACTTAACGGTTAAGGAGAAGTTACATGTATATGGTCCTAAAATTACATTTGGCCCTTTGAAGGCAACTGCTAGGTTGATGTGGCCCCGGGTGAAAATGAGTTTGACACCCCTGTACCATAATATAAGTTGTGTGACTGTGCTCTCTCTCCTCCAGTAATTTTTATATTTTCAGTCCCAACCTATTCTTTAATCTATGTAACCATCCCTTACTTGCAATGAGTAGTTTGGTGTCACTCATTTCAGGGGATCCCTTGATGGAATCTTTTTATAGGCTCAGTGCTTTCTGGTGAAAACGCATTGCTAGTCAACAGAAACATTTTCCATCTCCGTGTTTCATCCACAAAGTTAATGCCTTTTCCATATTAACTAAGCACTGAGTATGCACTGTGGTTATAACTTTTGCAGTTAGAGGTGTGACAGCAAAACTATCATGAATTCCTTTTACACAATTTCATAGAGATCTTATCAACCTCAGCATACAATTTTTTCTTTCTTGTTAAGTTGAAAACTTCACCTTTTCACTTAAAGGAAACACTTTACGGCTTCTCTTTGGGATATCTGAATTGCCAGCCTCACCTCTCTTGTGTTTTGGAGCCATTATTAAGAGAAACAAAGGTTACTTTAACAAAGGCCACTAAGTCACTGACTATAGGTGGGCAGGGTATGCAGTGTGTCTACAATGGGCAAAATGGCTCAGGTGGGATAGAGTGGGATGGCGCAAGATTTCATCACACTACTCAGGATACTGTGCAACTTAAAACTTATGGGGTGCTTGCTTATTTCTAAAACATTCCATTTAATGTTTTCGGGCTGTGGTTGACCATGGGTCAACTGAGACCGTGGAAAGCGAAACTGCAGATAAGGCAGAGACTGCTGTATACCTGGTGATACCTGACCAGGTGATACCTGAAGTCTCCTTTGGAGTTTATGTTTGCTCTCTGCGAAGTAACCAGGTTTCATACTGTACTCTTTTTAACCAGTAAGCTAATTACCAAGGCTTTTTTGTTACTGAAAACAATGAAGTTATCTATTTTGTATTATTCAAAATAGTAAGCAGAACTAAATGAAACCTCTTTCCATGTGGTCCTTACTAAATACAGGTAAAACCTACGTAGGTTAATGATTAATGCCACAACAGTGGGTTCAGATCTCGATCTTTTCACTTACTAACTTTGTGACCTTGAGCAAGTTACTGAATTTTTCTAGATCTCTTTATCTGTAAAGGAAAAAGATTGACAATAGTACCTCAGATTATGATTTGCTGCAAGAGTATACATGGAAGTGCTTAGCTGGTGGTGGGCATGTGGTAAGTATTCAACGAATGTTAGCTCTTTTATCATTATTAATATAATCTCTTTAGCTGTCGTTGTCATTTATTAACTTTGTAAAGTGATTTTAAGTAACATAGGAATTATATTAACAGGTCATTATAAAGCTGCATGTGTTATAGGTATAATAGATTGACAAGCAATAACAGAAAGCCAGTAAGACTAAAAATTTGAGGCAGAAAATAACGAAAGTTTAAAGTAGGAAGGAGCTAAGTGCCTGGGGATAAATAATTGGAAACAGAGGTATCCAGTGAAAGGCAGAAATGCCTCAAAAGCCCTAGAGTCACAGTAAACAGCACCTGGAAAGTGAACCTGCAAAGTGATAAGATGATACAGTTCTGGACACCTGATTATTACAAAGGTGTTAACCAATAAAAAAGAATGAAAAGCAGAAAAAAAGGGCTCGAGGGACTAAAATTTGATTGAAGATTTTTGAAAACTAGACATCTATATCACAGTGTAGCAAATCTGTCTTACAATGTGCTTGTCAGATTTACAGATGGGGAAGGTGGAAGCAACCGGGAGGGAGTGAGATAAAAGATTGGTGGGCAAATGTTCTCTCTGCCTGCATGTACTGGGATCAATCCAAGTAGAGTATGGCTGTTTCCCTGGGGACAAGAGAGAGAGAAGTCATTTACATCCCATCAGGACAGATCTCTGGAGAATACACTGTGGGGAATCGTCTACAATTGGTGATGACTAGACAATGCAACGTTTCTCGTCCGTTCGTGAGGAGCATTTCCACACTTCAGCCCGCCCTGGGTGAGGGCACCACTGTGCCTCCACAGAAAGAAGGCCTGTCAGAATAAGAGCCAATATTTGCATAGGACTTACAGTAGTGCTTGGCACTGATTACATGCAATATAAATGTTTATTAAAAATGAATTCAGAATTTATGGAAATATTTGGCAACCAAATCAGAAATCATTAGTCTTGCTGCAGGAATGTGCAGATCTATGGAAAGAGTAAGCAAGTATAAAATCAACCCGAGAAAATTCTTTTAGAAGTTGTGTGATTGCTGTGCCTAGACTGGCCGATATTACAAAAACTGGAGGCCAATTTGTATAAGACACCCCACCCCCTTCAGCTAGCAGATAGAGCCAAAGTTGTAGGAGGAAAACCATACAAAATTTCACAAGATTTCTGTTCTAAAAGAGTTTTCATACTAGAGCTTCTGGGATGCCCAGCCCCTCTCAATTCTGTTAAATTTTAAACATCTGTTAAGAGAACCCTAAAACACCAATCCCAAAGAATATATGCACCCCAATGTTCATAGCAGCACAATTTACAATAGCCAAGAGTTGGAAGCAACCTAGGAGTCCATCAGTAAAGGAATGGATCAAAAAACTATGGTACATATACACAATGGAATTCTATGCAGCAGAAAGAAAGAAGGAGCTCCTACCTTTTGCAACAGCATGAATGGAACTGGAAAGCATTATGCTGAGTGAAATAAGCCAAGCCAATTTGTTGAAGGACAAATACCATATGATCTCACCTTTAACAGGAAGCTAAACCACAAAACAAACAAGCAAGCAAAATATATAACCAAAGACACTGAAATACAGAACAGGCTGACAGTGACCAGAGGGGAGAAGGGAGGGAATTTCAGGGGGAAATAGGGGAGGGATTTAGATGAACAAATATAAAGAATACATGGACAACAACTAAGAAGGGTGGAAATGGGAGAGGGGGAGCACGGGGGTGGGATGGGATGGGAGTTATAGAAAACTGTACTTGAAAAATAATTAAATAAATATATATATATTAAAAAAAAGAGTTTGCTGTTGACCACAAACTTTCGGTCACTTTACCTCTGTTCAGCTGCTGACACACATCTGCATGCCATCTGTGCCATTGCTCTGGAAATTTAAGACCAGTCTCTTGGCGTCACCAAGAAGGGCCACTCTTTCCTGTAGGGAGTTGTGTTGGACTGTACCTCTGTCTGTGACATTGCCAGGTAGGTATCCACCTCAGCAGGAAGTTTGGTTATCAATATTACAGGTTCTTCTCTCTTCCGAAGGTCTCTCTTGCTTTCTTTCTTTATCCCGTTCTTCAAAGAAAATACAAAACTCTGTGGCCCTTCTCTTTCAGGCCCCCAATGATTATTTATGGAAATCCAGTTGTCCAGTGGGTGATTGGACCAATTTGAAGTTATGCTGACAGTGGATCGTCTCCCTAGACTTTCTCCTAAGGCCGCAGAATGTCTACTGTGACTCTGTTCAGACTCAGCCTCCTGAGGAAGTTGGTGTGGTAAAAGCTTAGCCCAAACAATGAATGCTGACAATCACCTGTTGTCAATATTTTACAAAAGACTTTAATTTTTGTTATGTCATATAATTCTTACAGCTATACTGAATGAAGAGGCAGGTGAGCATTATCATTATTCTTCTTCTACACATAGGTAAACATATATTTAAATGATTTACATGATATTACATACATATTAAATGATAGCACCAGAACTCCAATTCAGGACTTTTGGATGAAAGTTATAAGCTTTTTCTCCTTCTAAGTGTTGAATCTGATGTCCAGAAATAGAGAATCCATTTTATAATTTCTATCAAATTGATCAGTTTTGATGTTCTTCTAATAGTTAGGTCATAATCATTTTCTTCATAATGAGATGAAAGATTTCTTCTGCAGATTTTACCTTTTAGTGATTTGTTTAGTCATTTTTTAACCTTCCATGACTTAGAAGATTCAGTACTCCTATATATTTAATTATAAAAATAATAAAATCATTAAAGTTTATGAAATTGGAAAAATATTCTTAAGTCTTTCACCTAACCTAATTTAACACGTTCTTTATCACCTTCCAGGCTTTGTTAATAAACATGTTTTTAAACTCAACTGTGACCTGGAGAGCATTGTGCTAAGTAAAACAAGACAGTCAGAGAAAGACAGGTACCATATGATTTCACTCATATGTGGAATCTAATGAACAAAATTAATTAACAAACAAAATAGAGACAGACTCATAGATACAAAGCAGGCTGATAGCTATTGGGGGCTTGAGGATTGGGGAAGGTGGAGGAATTGAGGAAAAAAGGAAAAAGAGAGAAAAACTCATGGTCACAGACAGTGTGGTGATTGCTGGGGGAAGGGGGTAGGGATGGAGGAGGGTACAGGGGGATAAATGGTGATGGAAGGAGACTTGACTTGGGGAGTTGAGCATACAATACAGTGTGCAGGTAATGTATTGTGGAATTTTGTACCTGAAACCTGTGTAGTTTTGTTAACCACTGTCACCCCAACTAAAAAAAACAACACTAACCAAAGAAACAAAAAACAATATTTGGCTGAAAGACCAAACCATACAAGTATATTAAATATGTAACATTTCTGTTTATATCCATAGACATATTAAATTGCCATACCAACATAAACACTTTCCTTTTATTTTTAACAGTTTCTACCCCCCCAACTCAAACATCAGATGTGGTGTATGGATTTAAGAAGTACCACCACCACCACCAGAAACCAACTCTCTTAGACTCACAGATTCCCTTAGATGAATCCATCGAGTAAAAATAAAGCATTTGGATTCAGGCAACCTTGATATTTACTAACTTTGGAAAGTTAGTAAACTTCTAAAACTCCCAGTTTTCACATATGTAAAAGGGAAATAACAGATTGTTCTCATGAGCCAGTCTTGTGAGTTCATGACAACTGAGATAACACTGACGTAATCATTGGCACAGAGAAGGAGCCCAAATGGGCAAGAATTGCCCATTCTTGCTAATAAGTAAGTAACTAACTAAATAAATATAATTGCAATGAGTGGAATTTAATTTTGTATTATAAATTTTACCTCAAATACATTTATAGCATAAATGTATTTCCATTCTACTGTGCATTCATAGGATATTCTGTAATTCAATCATTTCTGTATTGTTGAATTCAAGTAGCTTCTAGTTTTTCACTACTATGAACAAAGTTATAGTGAAAATCTTTTATCATAAAATTGTTCTTTCATTTAAACGTATTCTTAGGATAAACTTCTAGGAGTGAACTCCTCAGTAAAAAAGGTCAGGGTCTTGTTTCACATTGCCAAATTTCTTTCCAAAAATGTTTTATAAAATTATACTGTAACTAGTGAGGGTAGGGCATATCTTTTCCTGTGCACTTACTGATATTTGGAAATATCTTTTACTTTTTGTCACTAGTTACAAAAATTCTCCTCAGTCTTTTCATTTGTGCTTCTCTAATTACTATCAAGGTAAATATCTTCTCCTCATTGTTTACTAGTTGTATTTTGCTTATTCATTGGATTTTACGTCTTTTAATTTCTGATTCTAGAGGTAATACCAATACAATTTGTCCTGAATTTTATACAGCCAAAGTCTCTGAAAGGATCAGCAGTTATAGGGTATGGGTTCTTTAAAAAAAATGTGTTCTCTAATGTTTTCCATTAGAAGTGTCTCCAATTCTCCCCTGGGTTGTAGGAATTCCTATGGGCATATCTGAATGCACTAGGGGTCTAGCACATGTGTTTCCAGGTCTGATGTGAACTTTGCTGCTGTGAATAGACCTGCTGGAGTTTCTTCTGTATGCAAACACTGGTGAGGCATTGGTGATGGTGGGGAGCCATTGGCAACAGTTTGCCTTTTTCAACCTAAGTTTGGTCAAACACAGTTTTTTTAAAAATGGGTGTTCTAGAAAGTAACTTCTACTTCTTTTTTTTCCCCTTTGGTTTCCCTTAAGCACAGTTTTCCTCATGTTCAAGTGAGGAGAACTTTTGAAAAATATTTACTCTATGGTAATAGAAATTCTAACACTATATTAAACACATTTTAAAAGCAAATAGTCTTTATGTAAATCCATTTACATAAGGTGTGATCCATGGAATCGGTGACACTGATTAACAAGGCCCATTACATGTGTCACACCTGCTCATCCTTCAGGAACTGTGCATACCATCCTATCTCCATAAGCACTGCCCTGCTGGTTTTCCAGGCAGCCTCTTCTTCCTCTAAGACTCTCTTAGTATCCAATGTTAATAACAGAATCCACATGACCTAGTGCAAGTAGAAAGCAATCTGACAATTTACACATCTGTGTAATTACTGCCACAAAAAGATGCATGTTTTCATCGCTTCAAAAAATTCCCTCGTGTCCTCTTCCAGTCACTCCCACGCTGTCAGCCCTAGAGAGCTGATCTACTTTCTGTCGCTACAAATTGGTTTTACCTTTGCTGAAGTTTTATATGGATATAGTCATGCAGTATGAATTCTTTGGAATCTTCTTTTACTCAGCATACTGTTTTTGAGATTTGTCCATGTTGTGGAGTGTGTCAGAAGTTAATTTCTTTGTGATATGGAGCAGCATTCCATTGTATGAATAAGTACGGTATGTTTATCCATTCACCCACCGATGGATATTTGGGATGCTTCCAACTGGAGCTGTTAAAAATGAAAGTGCACGAGGTTGATATACAGAAGTCAATAGCTTTCCTGTACACAAACAATGAACAAGCAGAATTTGAAATTCAAAACACAATACATTGTACATTAGTACCCCCAAAATGAAATCAAAGAAATATGCACAAGTTGTATATAAAGACTACAAAGCTGCAAAATTCTGATGGAAGATATCAAAGAAGAGCTGAATAAATAGGGAGATACTCTATGTTCATGGATAGCAAGATTCAGTATTATCAAAATGTTGGTTCATCCCAACTTTGTCTATAGAATCAATGAAATTCCAATCAAAATTCTAGCAGGTTACTTTATGGTTATTTATAGATTCATTCTAAAGTCTGTATGAAGAAGCACAAGACCCAGAATAACCAACACAATACTGAAGGAGAAGAACAAAGCTGAAGGACTGATGCTACCCGAATTTAAGACTTACTATACATCTATGGTAATTAAGACAGTGTGGTATTGGTGAAAGAATAGACATATCAATGGAATAGAACAATAGACCCACAAAGAGAATGCCATAAATAATTGATTTGTCAACTGATCTATGACAGGGAGCGAAGGAAATACAATTGAGCAAAGATAGTCTCTTTAACAAATGGTGCCAGAACAACTGAATATCTGCAAATGAATCTAGATACAGACCTTAACGCCTTCACAGAAATAACTCAGAATAGATTACAGACCTGAATGTAAACAAAACACCAGACTATAAAACTCCAAGAAGTTAACATAGGAGAAAACCTAGATGACCTTGCATATGGTGATGTCTCTTTAGATAAAACACCAAAGGCACTGTCTTTGAAAGAAATAATTGATAAGCTGAATTTATTAAAGTTAAAAACATCTGCTCTGTGAAAGGCAATATCAGGAGAATTAAGAGACAAGTTACAGATTGGGAGAAAATATTTGCAAAAGACACATCAGATAAATCAGTATTATCCCAAATACACCAAGAACTGTTAAAACCCAATAGTAAGAAAACAATTGGCCCAATTAAAAAAAATAGGCCAAATACCTGAACAGACACCTCACCAAAGAAGATATAAAGATGGCAAATGAGCATATGAAAAGATTTTCCACATCATGTCATCAGGGAATTGCAAATTAAAGCAACAGTGAGATACGACTACACACCTATTAAAGTGGCCAAAATCAGAGACATTGGTAACATATGTTTGTCAGGATTTGGAGCAACAGGAACACTCATATGTCACTAGTGGGAGCACAAAATGGTACAGCCATGTTGGAAGACAATTTGGTAGTCTCACCATCTCACCATCTTAACCATTTTTAAGTGTATATAGTTCAGTGGTATTAAATACTTTCACATTGTTGTGCACCCATCACCACCATTCATCCCCATAATTCTTTCCACCTTGTAAAACTAAATCTCTATACTCATTGCATAATAACTACATATTTGGCCTTCCCCCAGCCCCTGGCAACCAGCATTACACCTTCTGTTTTTATGATTTTGAATACTCTAAATACCTATATAAGTAAAATTTCACAGTAGTTTTATTTTTGTGAGTGGCTCCTTTCATTTATTGCAGTATTTCTTCCCTTTTTAGAGGATGAATAATATTTCATTGTACATATATACCACATTTTGTTTATTCATTCATCCATCAATGAATATTTCAATTACTTATGTTTTGGCTATTGTGAATAATGCTGCTATAAACATGGCTGTATGAATATCTATTTGAGACACTGTTTTTAATTCTATGTATACATACCTAGAAGTTGCTGGAGTTGCTGAATCATATGATAATTCAATTTTTTTGAGGAGCCTCTATACTGTTTTCCACATTGACTGTACCATTTTACATTCCAATCAAAAGTACACAATGGTTCCAATTTCTTTACAACCTCATGAACACTTGATGTTTTCTTTTTTTAAAAAAATAGTAGTCCTCCTAGAGGGTGCGAGGAGGTATCTCATTGTGGTTTTGATTTGCATCCACCTAATGATTAGTGACATTGAGCATGTTTTCATGTGTGTTGGTTATTTGCATATCTTTGGAGAAATGTCAATTTAAGTCATTTTGCCCCTCTTTGATCAGTTTTTTAATTGTTGAGTTTTAAGAGTTGTATATATATTCTAGATATTAACCCTTTATTATATACATGGTTTGCAAATATTTTCTCCCATTCTGTAGGTTGTCTTTTTATTTTGTTGATAATATCTTTAAAAAATTTTTTATCCTCACTGGAGCACATTTTATCATTGATTTTTTAGAGAGAGGAAGGAAGAGAGAGAAACATCGGTGTGGAGAGAAGCACCAATTGGTTGCCTCCCATAAGCAGCCAAGATTGTATGCACCCAGACCATGGATCGAACTCGCAACCTAGGCATGTACCCTTACCGAAAATTGAACCTGCAACATTTCAGCTACAGGTTGATGCTCCAACCAACTAAGCGACACTGGCCAGGGCTGTTGGTAATGTGTTTTGGTGAAACTTTTGATTTAGTTGATCTTCTCTGTTGTTTTTCTATTCTCTTTCATTTGTCTTTTCACTAATCTTTTACTACTTCTTTCCTTCTGCTAGCTTAGAGTTTAGTTTGTTCTTCCTTTTCTATTTCCTTAAGTTTTAAATTTTAGCTTATGAATTTGAGATCTTTCTTGTTTTTTAATGTAAGCATTTATAGCTATAAATTTCCTCCTTAGTGCCAATTTCACTGCCCACTAAGTTTTGGTGTACATGTGTTTTCATTCATCTCTCAGTATTTTACAACTTCCCTCTTGATTTCTTCTTTGATTCATGATTATTTTAAAGGGTGTTGTTGAATTTCTACAGTTTTCCAGTTTTCCTTTTCATAATGATTTTTAACTTTAGCCCACTGTAGTCAGAGAGAATACCTTGTATTATACTTGTTTTTTTAAAAATCTATTGAGACTTAGTTTCTGGCCTAACATACAGGCTGTCCTGGAAAATGTCCCATATGCACTTAAGGAGAACTTGTATTCTGCTGTTATATAAAGTGTTCTGTACATGCCTGTTAGAGATAGATGGTTTATTGTATTGGTTAAGCCATCTACTCCTTGCTTACTTCATGCCTGGTTGTTCTATTTGTTATTATGAGTGGGATAGCGAAGTCCCACTCATAGAACTGTAGAACTGTAGATTATTGTGGAACTGTCTAGTTCTTCCTTCAGTTCTGTCAGTTTTTGCTTCTTATATTTTGATGTTCTGTCATTAAATGTGTAAAGTTAATAATTATTATATTTTCTTGCTGTATTGAAACTTTTATTAATATATCATGTCCTTCTTTGTTTCTTATAACCTCTTTTGTTTTAGAGTTTAATTTGTCTGGTATTAGCATAGCCACCCCCACTTCTTTTTTTGTTACTGTTTGCATGAAATATCTTTTACTTTGAATCAATTTGTATGTTTGTATCTCAAGTGAGTCTTTTGTAGAGAATACATACAGTTGATCCTTGAACAAAATGGTGCTTAGGGGCACCAAGGCCCTGTGTAGTTCAAAATCTGAGTATAACTTAAATTTGCCCTCCACATATACAGATATCTGACTGTGGATCAAAAATACAGTTGCTTGACTCTGAAGATGGAAAACCCAGGGATACAGAGGGCTGACTGCGTAATCAGTGAAAATAATCCATGGACCTGCATTGTTCAAACCCCTGTTGGTACAGGGTCAACTATATTTAGAGCATTTGTTTTTTTTTCTTTTTTTACACTTTGCTAGTCTCTGTCTTTTGATTAAAAAGTTTAATTCATTTACATTTAAGATAACTGCTAGTAGGCAGAGACATTCTTTCATGCTATTTAGTTTTTATATTAAAAGCTTTTATATTAGCTTTATATTAAAAGCTTTTTTATATTAACAGCTTTTTGGTCCCTATTACTGTCTTTTGTGTTTAGTCATTTTTTGTGGTGAATTGTTTACATTCCTTTCTCATTTCCTTTTGTGTATATTCTATAACTGTTTTCTTTGTGGTTGTCATAGAGACTATATTTAATACTCTAAAGTTGTAATGTTCTAAACTGAATTTATAGTGGCTTAATTTCAATAACATACAGTAGGTTTTGGATATTCTTTGCTCCAAGGATAATTCATTTCTACTACTAAATTGTGACCTTAATGGAGTCTTCTATAAGTATCACAAGTGATCACTAGAGATTCTACTTTGGTTGAAGTTTGAACATCCTCCTGTCTTGTGTGGGTTCTGGGAATTGTCCAGCTTACAACTCTACTCATAGCTTGCTAGTGTTGTGGAGATTTGCATGGCCTAGCAATGACCAAGTAATCACAAAAACTCAAGGGGATCTTTAGGTTGTACCATCCTCCTCTCTGGAACTCTACCCTGAAGTATCAAGCCACTTTGGTCTCCCTGAATTCCAATTTTCTCAACTTAGTGAAGCCATCGGATGCCAGTGAGATCCTTCTCCCATCCTGTATAGTTTGAAAATTGGCTCCACGCAGTCAGCCAGGGTGACTATGTAGCTAGCTTTGTTTGTTTTCTCTTGGGGATCACCATCCTGAACTGTCTGCTATCCAATACATGACAACGGTTTTGTACAGCTTCTAGTTGTTAACGGTATGAGCTTAACTCAAGACTTTTCTTAATCTACCATGGAAAGAAGTAGAAGTCTACATTTGGGCTTCTCGAGGCTCAGTGCTAGTGAAGATTGCAGAAGATATAATTACTCTAAGAAAGATCTTATCAGAGCACTGAGGTGCATGTCTCCCCCTAAAATAGTGCCAAAGTACTTATGTTGAATGTAAGAGCTGTCTGGATTTGTGTTCTTGTTTGAAAGACTACTTAATTTGTCATCTAAATACCCATATTTTTCAGACCATTAAGACATACCTAAGTTTTAGAGGAGGAAAATAGGTAAAAAAAATTTGAAACAAAAAATGTGGTAAAATATTTAATAACATAAATAACATAACATTTCACCAATATAAATGTAAACAGAACTCAATAGCAGTATTAATGATCATTATTCCTCCCAAATATGGGGGAGGAATGTGCATCTTATAGTCCAAAAATGTAGTACATTTCTTTCTATTATCACTCAGAGCTGTTATATTTATGAATGTAATGGATTCAACCAGAGCATTTGTCCATTCTACTACTATGAGTCTTTACTGTGGGAAGGGGTTGGTCATGTGTTTCTCTCACTAAATTGAAATGGGAGGCATTCAGCAGAACAGGTGTTGTGATGAAGACATGACTTTTAACATTAAATAAGAACAGCTAATGGTATCTAACAGTTGAAATAAAAGTATAATTTTCTTAGCTGTCATGTTGCTTTCTTGAGAATTCAACATTGCTAGCTGATCCTGAGATGTTTTTCATTTATAGGCACTCATCAAAACATTTATTCTTTCTTCAGAATATTAAGTTATTTTCTGACTCCTCACTTTGTTTGATAATACTTGGTATTTTAAATTATAATAGAAATTATTTTATTCAGGAGAATTTTCCCTGGGTAAAAAAGTATGTCTGCATGGGTTCTGAAGCATGGAGTGGTTCCCGAGGATTATAGACATTTTTTCAAAATTCCTGTTAGTATTAGTTATGTTAAATAATGCTAATGAGCTGTGCTACTTTCACATTTTATTTAATCTATTTTGGTGATTGTAAAATGTAAAACACTATGTTACCCAAACAAATATCCCCCTGTAGATAGAATATTTATCTGTGCTTCCTAAAAAAAACCTTATTTGGATACATAGCATATTTTTTAAAATCACATATTATTCTTAAGAGTCTCCAAAGAGGAAAATATAAGTGACACAAAATGACTAAGATATCGTTAAAGTTTTTTACATAGCTTTACATAGTTTTTTCTGTATGTGTTAGTTAGACTTGTCTAAGTCCCTTTTCAACTTTAAAGTCATAATACTCTATCAAGAGCATTAGTGAAATAGCAGTTCTTAAAATTTTCTATCATAATCTCTGGGGTTTTCTTTCAAGCTGCTGACTTCAATTCTGCAATTTTTTTTTTTTTAAATATAATTTTTATTNGTTTTTTACATAGCTTTACATAGTTTTTTCTGTATGTGTTAGTTAGACTTGTCTAAGTCCCTTTTCAACTTTAAAGTCATAATACTCTATCAAGAGCATTAGTGAAATAGCAGTTCTTAAAATTTTCTATCATAATCTCTGGGGTTTTCTTTCAAGCTGCTGACTTCAATTCTGCAATTTTTTACAGGGTGGTTTATTGCTGACATTATTACATATGGCCCCATTTTCCCCCTCTTTGCGCACCTCCACCCAGCCTTCTCTCCCCCTTCCCTGGCCATCAGCGTACTGTTGCCTATGGGTCATGCATATATGTCCTTTGGCTAATCTCTTCACCTTCTTTCATTCAGCCCTCCTTCCCCCTTCTCTCTGACAGCTGTCAGTCTGTTAGTCTGTATCCATGCCCCTGTTTCTATTTTGTTTGTCAGTTTATTTTGTTGATTAGATTCCACCTGTAAGTGAGATCATAGAGTGTTTGTCTTTCTGACTGGCTTAGTTCACTCAGCATGATAATCTCCATGTTCATCATGCTGTTCCAAAGTTTTGATGCTAAACCTTTCTTACTTACCAGAAAGTAACAACAGAAGTTTTCAGACAACAGCTATGACTATATTACTTTGTGAAATGGGCTTCAGATGGGTTTGCAGTCATTTAGGCATGCCACTTGAAATGACCAAGATTGTGCACAGGCAATAGCAACTCCATTGTGATTGCTACCTAGATTTCAACTGTAAGATACAAAAAGATTGTAAGATACAGCTCTACTTCAGAGATATTAAAATGTAGAGATAGTTCATCTTTAATTGAACAAAATATGGTGGTGTCCTCTCTCTTTTATCTGCCTTTTCTCTCTTCTTTCTCTTTGCTTTCCCTGCACTGAAATAAATACTCAGGGAGTATTTGTACATTGGAGAAAATAGACTAGAAATAGATAAGTCAAATATTAATGAAAAAATTTTGATTGAGGTAAGAACACAGTGCTTTGGAAGTATGAAAAAAAGAAGTAACAAATTACTTAATGTTAAAACATCAGCCCTGGCTGGCGTAGCTCAGTGGATTGAGTGCGGATCTGTGAACCAGAGGATCGCTGTTCGATTCCCAGTCGGGGCACATACCTGGGTTGCAGGCCAGCAGGGGACGCATGAGAAGCAACCATACATTGATATTCCTCTTCCTCTCTCCTTCCCTTCCCTTCTAAAGATAAACAAATAAAATCTAAAAAACAACAACAGCAAAAAAAGAAAAATAAAACCTCAATGGCCTAACCTAGACAATAATATAAAGGTGAGTCTTGTAAATGAGAAAAGGCATGTCCAGGCAGGGAAAACACCATAAGGAAATATAAAGTGCGATATGCCTAAATATGAATAGGTCTTGTCTACTTCTGTCATGGATACAGTAAACTGATCTCTTCAGGCTGAGTAATATAATATTGAATACATTGCTAATTGAGACCACTTGATTTAGGTGTTTCATTTTAGCAATTTCTGAGAAGATGCTTTTAACTTAAGGCCTTAGAAAATTAAAATGTTATAACAGGAAGCTAGCAACAAAACAAACAAGCAAGCAAAATAAAAGCAAAGACACTGAAATAGAGAACAGGGTGAGGGGCAGCAACCAGAGGGGAGGGAATTTCAGAGGAAAAAGGGGAAGGATTTACAGGAACTAGTATAAAGGACACATGGACAATGACTAAGAAGGGTGGAAATGGGAGGGAGGTAGGGAGCACTGCGGGGGGGTGGGGCTGGGATGGGAGTAGAAGACAGAAAACTGTACTTGAACAATAATTAAATAAAAAATATATTACAAAAAAAGAAAATTAAAAATGTTAGCTGAGAATAGCACAACACCTACTATGGAAAGAAATATATACAGGTTCATAGGTGGCTCAGTGAGTATATAGGGATGCAGACACCAATCAAAGAATGCTGTAACCACAGCTTGCTTCTTCCCTTAACCTTTTCACTAGAGAACTGATGAAAGTTTTATTCATAAGTAGCTATGAGAAATGGCTCTGTGTTTTTCTTGTCTAGATTACTGTTCTTTAGCTGTCTTATTCTTTCTTCTGTGTCCTCTGTCAGTCCACATGAATTCACCACCTCAGGTTGGCCACTTCCTTGTGTAATGGCTAATTTACTAACCACAGGAAAATTGAGGTTCTCTTTATGATCAAAATCTGCACTTGAAGGTATAAAGTTTCAGTCAACTCAATAAAGCCTTAAGTAGTTATTTCTATTTTTATGTATTTTACACTAGTCCATGTGCTGCTCACATGTGCTCTTCCCTTTATGTGCACTGCAAAAAAGTATATAACCTGAGAATACCTTTCCACTAAAATCTGGGAGTAAATAAGGTGAGCTTGAAGAGGGTAAAATGTTTAAAATCCTTATTCCGTAGCTGCTTCTTTTATTTTATTATTGAATGTATCATACCAGCTGCAGTGGGTAGAGTTTTACTTTTAATAATTTCATTTGTTCTTAGGGTATAATCCCAGCAGTGGAATTTCTGGGTCAAAAGGCAGTTCCGTTTTCAGTTTTCTGAAGAAATTACACACTGTTTTCCATAGTGGCTGCAACAGTCTGCATTCCCAGTAACACTGCACTAGGGTTGCCTTTTCTCCATGTCCTCTCCAACACTTGTCTGTTGATTTGTTTATGATGGCCATTCTCACTGGTGTGAAGTGGTATCTCATTGTGGTTTTAATTTGCATCTCTCTGGTGGGTGGTGATGCTGAGCATCTTTTCATATGTCTCTGGATGTCCTCCTTGGAGAAGCGTATGTTCAAGTTCTTTGCCAATTTTTTAATTGGGTTGTTTGTCTTCCTGGATTGGAGTCACGTGAGTTCTTTTTATATTTTGGAGATTAAACCCTTGTCCAAGGTATCATTGGCAAATATGTTTTTCTTTATGGTTGGTTCTCTTTTCATTTGTGTTTATAAATATATTATTGTAACTAGAAGCCTTGAGTAATCAGACAAAGTTATAACAGCATCATAAGAAGTTTAAAATGAACAAAGTATAGAAGGCAGAGGGAGGGCTGGGGAAGACTGACTGAACATGAGGCTAGAAAGATAGTGTATGATGGATCATTGCAGGGTCCCAGATCTACTGACAGTCAGTTTGTACTCTAAAAATACAAAGCACATTGTAATGTGCTAAAAATGCAAAGAAGTATCTTTGTGGGTTACTAAAATACAAACTAAAAATACAAAGCAATATCTTAAAGTGGGTTACTAAAATATGCTTGATTAACAAAAAATTAGGAAAGGAGGAAAGGACAACACAGGTGAAACAAATAGAAAACATAGAGTATAACGGGTGACCTGATTCTGACCATATCAATGGCTATTTTACATGTGAGTGGTTTACAGACTGCAAAGAAAAGAAGAACATTGTCAAACTAGAATAAAAACCAAGACCCAAACATATGCCATCTACAAGAGACACACTTTAACTAAAAACCAAACAGTTAAAAAGTAAAAGGTCAGAAAAAGATATACCAAGCAAATAATAAAATAAATATTACATAGATTTCAAGACATTAACGATAAAGAAGAATATTTTATAGTAATAAACAGTACATCAAGGAAACAGGACAATTACAAACATGTATCCACCCAATAACAGAGCTTTAAAACCCATGAAGCACATAGTGAATAACGTTATCAATCTTCTTGACCTAATTGAAATTTATAGAACATTACACCCAAAACTTGGAATAGAGTTTTTCAAGTGTGTATTACATGTTTACCAACATTTTACCCAACATATGTTGGGTCACAATAAGTGCTCAATGAATTTAAAAATAATGAAATATTAGAGAGCATGTTCTCTGACCACAACTGAATTAAATTATAAAAATCAATGTAAAAAGACATCTAAAGCACTTTTATTCCAAATACAATGAGATAAGCATACACCACTGTGTTTATTCCTCTGACTACAACTCTAAAATCTGGACAGAATGCTTGGAGCAGGTAGTTTATGAATCTGAAAGTAAACAATAGCAGGTAGTTTGGTGGAAAAGACCAGAATTTGAAATACCACCCAGCCTGTGGTGATTTTACTCTGGCCCCCATATCTCCCTATGTGAACTGAATACAGCCTGAAAGAAACCCAGAGGTGGTCATCAGCAGAGTAAGACGGATCTTCAGAAGTCCTCTCACTCTGGCTCAAAGAGTCGGAAAAGAAACTCCTAATGATAAGAGAGTACAGACATTTCTTTTTTTTTCTTTCTCTCAGTTCTCTCACTCCCCAGCCCACAAGCAATCTTACTGCAGTGATAACAAGGGTTGCAAAGAGAGCCCATCAGAGCCAAAGCTCTGAGAGTGGAGAACTTTCCTCTGTCCTCGGTATAGCTGCAATCCCAATAGGGTGGGGGAAAATGCTGCTTTCTCTTTCTCTCTCTCTGTTTTCCCATCCTCTGTCATTTGCTCCCAGATGTGGGCACAGTCACACAAGTGGGCAGCCCAATGGGGTAACTGAAACAGCTAGAGGACTAAAAAGGGCAGCTTTGGGTAACCAGAAAAAGCTGACTTTTTGAATAATGTATATTCCCTTTCTTTCTATAGAAAATTCTTCATTTTGAGTCTGATGCTTTGTCATGAACTGAGTCCCCTTATCTTTTCCTTGCTGGAGTTCCAGGTAGGTGATGGTTTCTTCTCTGGGTATCTTCACTGGGAACACACAGTACCCACCTGGCTTTCATTGGTAATGTGGATTTTGATCATCTGGCCAAGGTTTTTCTGATCCTCGATTTCACTTTAAGGGCATGAAAATATCCAGTTCCTCATCAAAAATTTCCCCTAGACATAGTATCAATGAATAATTATTTCATGCACCACTTCTACATTGGCTAGTGGACATTTGGCCTGCTGTAAGCAAGAGCCCTTCATTCCTCCAACTTTTAATTTATCTATTTAATACTTATATGGACTTATTCATACAGATTCAAATGTTCTCAGGGTTTATAGTTCATTAGTGTATTCAATTACTTCAATGTTCAAGTGCTCCCAGGTGGTGCTCCTTCAAGACAACACCTGTGTTCCCATGACATGTGTCTCTCACTGTGTCTCACCTTCCCTGTGATCTGGCATTCCTTTGAAATACAGTCAAGTTCATTTGTCTCAGTTTTCTTTCAGAGTTAGGGCCCACCTCTTCGCATTTTTACTGGCTTTATTTTAATTTGTCAAATACGTAGAATATTAACATGTTGCCAGATGTCAAACTACACAAAACATACATGCAGAGAAATGCTGCTTCCTCTTGAATCCTTTAACCTCATTTCGTCCCCGTCTTCGACCCCATCTAACTAACCAGTTACATTGTCCTCTGGTTTGCTCTTCCTTTTCTTTTTCTCTTTTTTAATATAAAGAGAAGCAGAGATTACAATTTTTCTATCTTCCCTTCTTTTTTACACAAAAGGTAATTATATGTAAGTTGCTTGGCACTTTTTCATACATGCATAGTACTTCGTTGTGTACACAAAGTATAGTTTATTTACCTAGTATCCTGTGTTCAGACATTTAGAAATTTGCAATGTTTTCAACTACAAAGAATACTGCAGTGAATAACCTTATGCCTATGTATTTTGATTTTGTTGGAGGTGTATTTTAAGGGTGAGTTTCTAGAAGGGGGATTGATGGAACAAAGTGACAATATGTGTGCAGTATTGTTAGATACTCAAAATTCCCTTTACAGAGGCTGCATTCCCATGGCAGCATTTGGGAGGGGGCATTCTTCCATAGCCATCCAGAGCTGTATCTAAAATTTAGATATTTAATTTGATTTAGTCCATGAGTTTTTCAAGAAAAAAAGCATTTTGTAATTCATCATTTCATGGGGAATTGACTTGAAAGCAGAATGTTATTCATCCATTCACTTTGTTTAATTGTGAATCCTTTCTACAATTTATTTAAATAATTTTCTAATGATAGGCATAAAGGTTGTTTTTTATTATTTGCTATTACAAACAATGTAGTGATAACAATATTTATGGATAAATCTATTAATGTATTCTTATTTTTTAGAATAAAATCCTAGACATGGAATTCCTATTTCAATTGGTTGAAATTTTAAATTTAGTAAAAATTTCTGTTCCAGTTTATAATTATCAGCAAGGTATGAAAATACAGTTTTCTGGAAAGAATAGTTATATCATTAGTATTTTAATTTTACGTTGTTTATTGAGTTAAAATTTGGGGCATATTTATATTTGTTCCTCTGTAAATTGTCATATTATGGCCTTTGCTTGACAGTTCTTGACAAGAAAACATGTCATTAAAAAAGGTAATTTCTTTCTTTATATAAGCCCCTTGAATAGAAAAAGAGCAGGTATAGCTGAAAGGAGTCTAATAAGAAAAAATATGCATGTATGTATGCAATGCACTACTTTACGTTGGGCTTTTGCTTTCTGAGATCCTCATTCTCAATTTGTCCCTCTAGGATAAATGAATTGGTCTTTTATTGTGTTCTTAAATTATAATGGTAAGCTGTAGCAAAAATAATTAATAATTACTTTCCAAAAGCCATTTATGGCTCCTTTTACCTGGACTGCCTTGAAAACCTGAAGCTTGACCCTCACAATTAGCAGTGGTCATGTGACTTGTTTTTACCCAGTGAAATTTGGGTACTCATCTCTAAGGAGACATTTCCTTCTCAAATACAAAAACACAAAGCCCTGCTAAAGAAAACCCATGCCCTTCTTCTTTCCCCCTCCTTCCACCTAATTTCTAGAAGCAGGACTTACAGTTGGCGGCACCACAGATAGGCAGTATAATTGTGGAAATGCTGAACTTTAAAAAGAGGAATTCTGAGGCTTAGTGAAGTTTTGCATCTTACCCACAGGAATTCAGTAGCAGAGCCAAGATTCAAATTCGGATTTTTTTGACTCAAAATCTGGCTCACAGCTCACACAGAATGTCATCTTTTCAATCTCAAAATTTTATGAAGAAGGATTCCAAAATCATGTACAGTAACATCCATGATAAAATCAAGACTACAAAGTGCATGAAGAAAAGAGAAAAATAAAGTCACTAAATACCATTTTATTCTCCTTAATCAAACTTCAGAATGGGTTTTAAATAATACATTAATAAGATAATTTCTTATCATTTTATATCTATGGATGCTAAAAATTTAAATAAAAATACTTCTGCAATCATTACTTTTGACTGTCAACCATATTCTGTAATTGAAAATGAAGAATTTTTAAAAAGATATGCCCAAGCATTAAATACAGGTAGAGTTTCTTCTAGAAAACACTAGAAGTGTTTTTAAGAATTTATATTTTGTTTCACACAAAAGTTAATCAAATATTAAATGTGTTACTTGAATATGAGACTGTACTTAGTATCATAAATATGCAGGATAAAAACCACCAGGACAGTTTAACAACGAGAAAATAAAATTATTATTCTTGCATTATAGTCTCAAAACTTTAAAATTTGACTATTAAAATAGTTAATAATAAAATCATGGTTGGGATATTAACATTCTGATTTATTATCACACTCCCAAATTTGTTTAACCTCAGTTTTGGCAGAATACTGATTTTAGTCAACACTGACAATTAATACTTAGACAAAATGGTATGTGGTGCACCTCCTATCCTAAGTCTTTCATGAACTTGAAAAAATTATAGATTGATCTGCTGTAGCAGTTTACCACATTCATAATCTTGAGTTCTACCAGCTGGGTCATTTTGGCAGGTACTAAGGAGAAAATAAAATGTGTGCAAGTGGAGATAGAATGAAAGGAGAAGGAAAGACAAGAGATGGTGCAGAGTGAGAGAATGGAGGGTTGAGAAGAGGCAGATAAGCAGAGAAACTGGTAAAGATGGAGGAGAAAGAAGAAAGTTAAGCAAGAAGGAGAAAATTCCTTTATGTGGTGGGGAGGGTAGATTGCTTTGATAATTCCTCTAGTGACATAGGTCATCCCTCTGTCTATTAGAGACAACCAAAGCATCCCAGACTAGGTAGTATACATTTTGTTATTAGTGGACACACACACACCCGAGCAAAAGAAATTCTACAGCTTCTGAATCTGGACTCAGGAAACTGTAGAATGTTAGAGCTGAAAGAAACCTCTGACATTATCCTGTCCATTTCCTTATTCCACAAGGACTTGCCCAAGGTCATGCTGCTGGGAGAAGTAGACTGACGGCTGGAATGCAGGTCTTTGGACGTCCAATCCAATGATCCTTCTTCCAAGATGCATGATGCCTTTCCTGCCTCTTTGACTGAAGAAATAAAATTACTTCTGCCAAGGAAAAAAAATCTCACTTCGAGTGCATAATTTCTGAAAGGACACTGTAGTAACTAGATATAGTTTCTTTTTTTAAAGGATAAAGAAATTTCAAAATTTTATTTACTGTAGTTTTTAAAAGTGAGTGGTGAGGATTTTGAAAATATCTGTTTACCAATTTCCTACTGGTAACAGAACCTCAGCAGCAATAAATAAATCACTCTTCTCTGTGAAGCCATTAAGCTGAGAAACATGCTGTTTTTGGCAATACAGAAATCAAAGTGGTAGCACAGCAGAGCAGATCTGTGTTAAAGAACAAAAATCCACAGGCTGCTTCAAATATCAACAAGGAACCCTGAAATTTTCTATCAATTTCTTTTCATGGCCTTGTGACATTTTCAACTTAAAACTATATTGCTTAACATCAAGGCACTTTGAGAGAGCTTCAGTTGGAAAAGGTAATTTTTGAGTGAGATTCAGCAGAAAAAGGTAATTTTTCAGAGAGGTTCACTGGAAAAAGGTAATTTTCAGAACCAATTGCTGCATTCTTTTGCTGTTATTTTGTCTCTTTTCTAAGTAGCCCTAATGTCATTCATGGGCACTCTATGTCAATACATCCGTTCTGGCTAAGTCGTTTGTGCAAAGTAAGTTTACAGAAACTGTAGCTTTAGGCTATGTTATTCCAGGGCTGTGAAGATCAAACAATGCAATTTCACTTGGAAGTTTCATCAATTTTGCATCAATGTTGACGCTGGAGCTGGAGGCCTGCACCCAGAATCATAATTTCAGCCACAAAAACAAAATTTTGTGTTTGATGGAGAATCTAATTTCATATGATGATCATTGTTCGGCTCCGTAATGCAGCTCCGTAAACCGCTGCTGCTGACCTGTTATTGATGGGCAAGCAATGGAGGGGCTTAAATAGCTGATATAGACAGCATCAATTTGTACTGTTTTGAGATACTAAAGGAAAAATAACTAGTTTTAGAATGCATGTTATTATATGTTATTTGTATAAGTGGATGAACAAGGATCCTAGAAAGCTGAGACCTTTCATCTGTTCGTTTTGGAGAGCTCCAGTCTTTAGAAAGGAAATGATGCAATTCATCTTTAATGGCTTGAAATGAAGACGCTGAAATTATCAGGCTTCTCGTATACTTCTCCTTTGATTATATCACCAGAGAGAAAATGAAGGGAAAAAACCTCCTTCGATGAAAGATGTGAAGGTTGAGGGGTATAAAAAGAAACATTTTAAAGCCTCTTTTTTAGTAAAGTAAAACAGCAAATCTTAATGGGCTAGCATTTTATTTTCTCCTTTAAATTATATGTATTTGCTTTCAAGGGAATATTAATGATTTCCTTTCATTAATTTTTTTTGTTTTGTAATTCAGCCTTTGTGTAACACTTTGTACTAGACAGAAGGTCACATCACGATTAAATAAACATATAGCCAACAGTACCATAGGGTACTTTTCAGTCTTCCTGTCTGCTCAGTTTCTTCAAAAGAACTTCACTCCCTGTTCCATCCAACCCCACCCTCAGCAGCACTGTGGGTTGAATACATTCAAATAATAATGACCTTTATGTTCAAAATAACCATCTTTTTGTTATAAGAAAAAAATTGGTAGTTTATCAACGCTTAACTATCTTTAAGTTGGTTTGTTATTCATACCTCTGACAAGAAAATTAAATGAATCAAATGTGATGAGTTTGTTGCCATTTATCCAAATGGAACATTTTTTTCTATCTGTAGTTGTTTATATTCCAGTTATATTTAGAAATATATACATATATTTCAAATATATTTTAATTAGTTATATTTTAGAGCAATTTTAGGTTCACAGAAAATTTGAGAGGAAGGCAGACACTTCCCACATACTCCCTGCCTCAACACATGCACAGCCTCCCCCATTATCAACAGCCCCCACCAGAGTGAGGTATTCATTGCAATCGATGAACCTATGTTGCTGCATCATTTTCACCCAGAGTCCATATTTACGTAAAGTTCACTTTTGGTGTCATATATGCTATGTGTTTTGACAAACATGTAATGATATGTATCCACCATTGTAGTGTGACTTGAAATATTTTCACTGCCCTCAACAGCCTCTGTGCTCTGCCTATTCATTCCCCCCTCCTCCAAGCCATTGATCTTTTTATTGTCTCTATTGTTTTGCCTTTTCCGTAATGTCTCACAGTTGGAAACAAACAGTATGTAGCCTATTCAGATTGGCTTCTTTTACTTAGTAATATACACTTAAAATTTCTCCATGTCTTTTCAAAGCTTGATAGCTCATTTCTTTTTAGTTGAGTAATATTCCATTGTCTAGATGTACCACAGTTTATTTATTCATTCACTAACTGAAGGGCATCTTGATTGCTTCCAAATTTTGGCAATTATGAATAGAGCTACCATAAACATCTGTGTGCCTGTTTTCATGTGGACATACATTTTCGAGACCTTTGGGTAAACACTAAGGACTGGGATTGCCAGATCATGTAAGAGTTTGCTTAGTTTTTTTAAGGAACAACCAAACTGTCTTCCAAAGTGGCTGAACCATTTTGCACTCTCAGCAGCAATAAATGGGAGTTCCTCTTATTACACATCTTCATCAGCATTTGGTGTTGTCCGTGTTTCAGATTTTGGCCATTCCAGTAGGTGTGAAGTACCTTCTCCTTGCTGTTAAAGAGTTTAACAGCACTGAGACTGAGTTCCTAGGTCTCTGTTTTAGGCATTTCTGTTACACAGATACGATTCTGATACCCCAGGTGATATTCTGTGAGAATCAGATTTGGTAAACTAGGTGGCCCTTGGCAGGCATCAGACAGGAGACTGATAGGACCATGAACATATGGGAGGGTGTTACATGATAAACGGGTGATAAACAGCAGAACAGCCTAAAGCCCTGCATAGTTAAATTATACCTTACATTGGACTTGAACTACTAATGTTTTGGTTAACAGCTGAATGTGCTGAATGGTTGTGTCACAGAGACACCTAGTTGTGTTTTTAAAGTTAAAATTGGTGATCCTTGTATCAATAGTAACTAACTGAACAATATGTTATGTTATTCCACAATACATGTTATGAAATTCATTATTAATCACCTTTTTAAAAACCTCTGCTAGCCAGGATGTTTGTAGTGTACTCCCCAAACAATTTACCTCTTCTATTTTCAATTATCTAACTTTCTGGCAAGGACTTTTTGTCATCTAGCACATAAATATTTTATTTAGTGAAATTGTGTTTATTATGTCTTTGTCAGGCTATAACATCTGATAATCCTAAAGCTGTCTTGGAAATGCAGGCTGAGAGCTAGTGCAAAAATCATTAAGACTCTTTCCCCTACTAACCTTAGTTACTTTAGTTGGCCCATGTTTCTGTTTGTGTGAACTCTGGGTTAGCCTGAGCATGGCTGACATGGTAAGGAATGGCAGACGGCAGGAAAGACTATCTGAAATGGATGAGCAATGACGTGACTCAACAGATATGGGTAGTAAAGCCTCAATCACCTGGATCTTTAGGAAGATGAGATTGAGGCAAGACATACTGCAATCTATAGCACAGAGTGGAAGGGCCAGAGTTTGGGAATCACTCAGACCAAGTGTTGAGTCCCAGATCTGCCACTCACCAGTGACATGGCCTTGGGGTTACTTTTTTATGCCAATGCTTAGGAAGGTTGTTGTGAGGTGAAATGAGACCATATATCTATGTACCCAGTCCAGAGCCCTAAAGGTAGCACACAGTGGAAGTTATCATTAAGATGCATACCAAGATGTAAAAGTATTTTACAAAAGGATATTTTGTAAGCAATGGTGGCTATTAAGGTGTGTGTCAAGATATAAAAACATTTTATGAAGGACAAATACCATATGATCTCACCTTTAACAGGAAGCTAAACAACAAAACAAACAAGCAAGAAAAATATAACCAAAGACACTGAAATAGAGAACAGGTTGACAGTGACCAGAGAAAAGAGGGGAGTGAATTTCAGAGGAAATAGGGGAGGGATTTAGAGGAACATATATAAAGGATACATGGACAACAACTGAGAAGGGTGGAAATGGGAGGGCAGGGGGAGCATGGGGGGTGAGATGAAAAATTAAAAAAACACAAGTGGATTAAAATTAAAGAACAGTCTGAATGGGTACTGCCTACAGGATGTCAGAATAAGCACAGTTTATTTAATAGCATTCCATTGTATATTGGTGATATTGCTTGCTACTCCACAGTTACTTAATTAAGTTTTGATGAAGATAAGGTGTGCTTCCTCTTGGTGGGTCACATCCTCCTGGAAGATGTGCTCTGATAATGAGCTTTGGAGGTGAGAGAGGAAAGGGCTTGCCTCTCTGGGAGAGAAGACTCCACACTCAGTGACCGAGCACAACCTGTAGAGATAAAGCAGAGCTTTGGCATTGCTTATCTTTACATCTCCAGTGGATAAATACTCTTTGCACAGAGTAGGGATTCTGTAAATGTTCACTGAGATGATAAGTGATGGGGTGGGATTTCCATACATGTGCAGCCATGTCTTTAACCTTTCCCCCCTCCGAAACCAACCTAGTCACAAATGCCTTTGAATAACTGTTTACACCCTATGCTCAATGAGGTCTGGTAACTAAATGTGCTATAATTATTAAATCACTTAAGTGTGTGGTTTATTTTTCTGTTTCAAACTTTAGGCTTTAAAATCTTCTTGTGATTAATTTGTTGAAGCTATGTCTTTAAATTCACATTCATTTTCAAACAGAAAATTATAGGAAACATTTCTATTTCCTAAAGCTGCAATGTCCTGGTTTCAGTGATGAGAGCCTTTCAAATGTTAAACACAGTGACATAATGAGTTCTTTAAAATAGCTTTCTTTTTCCTGGGCAAATTGTCAAAATGTGTGTGCTACTACTGATATGGGTGTATTTTCTCTCCTGTGTTAGCTCAACTTAGAGTTGGAAAGATCGATTAGTGGGTTTGAGTCGGCAAATAGACTCAAGGCATTTTATTTTCTGCTTGCTGTGTTCTTTTTATCTTCTCTTCAATGCAGTTTTTCTTTCCCCCTTTATGCTATGGTACTAGCTGAATGCTGATGACCCGATGGGACAACAGCCAAGTTGCATTTAATGGTAATCTGGTGGCCACAGCTGCCTGGTTACCCACCAATACTGAACCAGGCCCTGGGAGCAGAGTTTTCATTCTTGTTTACTCCTGAGAGCAAACCTTGGAACATTCATCCTTCAAGTTTTAATTCCTGCCCTGTTTCCTTAAAGTCTTCCCTAAGGAATTGAAGATGTTCCCTCTCCCCCAACAATGGTAGCTCTCTCTGTCTCTACCACACATTTACCACTTAGTATTTTCTATTGCTTCCTTAGTTGGTAATAAATGTCAGCCATGGCTTCCCTGTCTGAGGTCAATAAATAAATACTTGTTGATTAATTAGATTGCTTCTTCTAATGCAGGGTGGCCTAGCAGTAGGCTTTGTTTGTAGGATGGTAGCTTGTAACATTTGGGCAGAACCACTTTAGAAAACAGATGCAAATTGCACACCTCTGCACGAGAAAAGGTATGCAGGTCTGTCCAGAAAGTATCCAATCATGTACTATGAAAAATAGAGACCTTTACTGAAGAAGATACAAGATACAAGAAATATTGTATATAGGACAATGTGGGCTTGGTCCCCTTCAAAGTAGGCACCTTGGGACCTCACACAGTTCTCTCAGCCTCTCTCCTACTTTTCAAAACTCTGCAAAATCCTTTTTTTGGAATCTTTGTCAGCTGCCTCGTTGTATTTCTCTGAAACTCAGTGACAATCTGAAATCTCGTTCCTTTCAAAAGTGATTTTAGTTTTGGGAAAAGCCAGATGTCACAGAGCACCAAATATGGGCTGCAGTGGGGCTGAGACACCTGGGTGATTTGATATTTTGCCAAAAATCTCTGCATGCGACAGGATGCATGTGGAGGTGATTGTCATGATGAAGCTGCTAATGAATAGTTGCTCATAGCTGTGATCATTTTCATCATATTGCATCTTTCAACCAATGAGGTAGTACTCCTTATTAATTGTTTGGCCTGGAGGGGTGTACTTATGACGGACAACACTTTCCAAATCCAACAACATGGTTAACATGGCCTTGATCTTGCTGTAATTTTGCTGTTCCTTCTTCAGGTATGGAGAACAAGGAGGGCAACTTCCATTGGGACAACTGGACCTTTATTTCTGGATCATGGCTGAAGACCCATGATTCATCTCCAGTTATGACCTTTTAAAGAAATCTGGTTCATTGGTAGTGGTTTGAATCAAGTCATTAGCAACTACAGCATGATGTTCCTACTGTTCTGGTAGCAGAAGCTGTGGAACAAATTTTGCCATGACACATTGCATGCCAAGATCCTGTGTCAAAATTTTGGACACAGTAGTGTTTGGAACCCCCAGATCAGCTTGTAGTTTCCCCACTGCCAGTCACCAATCTTTGTTGATTATAGCCCATACACGTTCAACATTCTCAGGTGTTCTGCTTGTTTCAGGCCTTCCAGAACATGAATCACTTTCAACAGATTCTTGACAATCTATGAAGCATTGTTGTCACACTTTTATTTGTGCTTCACTCATTACATCAGCCCTGAAAGCCTTCTGAATCATCTGAATAATTTCCATGGAGGACTGACTGTTTAAGCTTAATGCAAAATGTGATGCAGATTTGTTGCGCTGTTCACTCAGTCATTTTGAATGAGATGGGTACACAGTACACATGCTCATTCAATGGTGTCTTCCACCCCTACTGACTAGTACAGTGAAGTTGTCATTTTTCACTCATGCACATTCCAGTCCCTCTCCTTGGCTGCCAGGTTACATGGATGTCATGTGAACTGTTCTCATGATGTTAACAATGGCTGAACTTTTTCCAGATAGACTTCATATGCATATACAAAAAACTTTGCTTATAGTTCCAAAAGATTCCTGACTCTTCCTGATGGTCATCTAAGGAAGCCTTATGCAAAGAACCTTCCTGTAACAGGGCCCGTACTGTGTGAGAGTCCTTATGAAACTCCTGGGAGTAAGGCAGAAGGTACCTACTGGCTTCTTACTCAGCAGGCAGGTAACAGCTTAATTTACAAATGTACATTTTCTAAGGCTCTGAGGTTATTCATGCACTTGTATCTGAACATTTGTATTTATAAGGTTGTGAGACAACAATATAATGGAGAAATCAATTGAACTTACACTAATTAGGTCTGAATTTGAATCCAGGTTCTGTCACTTAATGTCTATGTGAACTTAGCTAAGCCACTTAATATCTCTGGGCCTTCATTTTTTTTATCTGTCACCTATGGATGAAGCTAACATTTATCTCAGACAGAGATGCAAAAACACTTGGCTCTCTCTTGCTCATCCCGGGCAAAAGGCAGTCTTGAACACAATCCCTGGACTGAAGTTCTTAGGGTTGGTAGGCTTCACAGGTAGAACATTCCCTGAGGCCTCCCAGAAATACAGAAGGCTCAAAGGCCTTCATCATCAGGTAGAGGAAAAGGAATTGGGGTTGTAAATATTGAGTTAACCCTATAAAATCTAAGAGAGCAAAGATTTTATCTCTTTGTTTAATGCTGTATTCCTAGCACCTAGAAGGGAAGGAGTTTGGTAAGCACTTTAAACTCTTGTTAAAGGAGTAAATGAATTAATGGCTGAATCTGTGTGCACAGGTTGTACAAGTTAGTTAGGTTTGAGAAAAGTTGAATTATACATATAAACAATATTGTTTAAAAATTCTGTTTCCTGTAATGGAAGCCTCAATGTTAAGATAGAAGTTCTCCACAAATTGATCTACAAGTACAATATAAACCTAATCAAAATTCCAGCTTTTTTTTGGTCAAAATCGACAAGCAGATTTTAAAAGGTATGTGGATCTGGAAACAAATGAAAATGAACTCACAACAACTCAAAATTTATGGGACACAGCGAACGCAGTCCTGAGAAGGAAGTTCAGAGTGATATAGGCCTACCTAAAAAAGATAGAAACATTTCAAACAAACAACCTAACCCTATGCCTACAAGAACTTGAGGAACAACAACAAAGACAGCCCAGAGTAAGTAGAAGGAAGGAAATAACCAACATCAGAGCAGAATTAAATGACATAGAGACTAAAAGCACAATTCTAAGGATCAATGAATCCAGGAGCTCGTTCTTTGAAAAGATAAAGAAAATCAACAAGACTTTAAGCAGGCTCATCAAGAAAAAAAGAGAGAGGACCTAAATAAACACAATCAGAAATGAAAGAGGAGAGATTACAACTGACACCACAGAAATACAAAGCATTGTAAGAAATTACTATGAAGAACTGTATGCCAAGAAATTTGAAAACCTAGGTGAAATGAACAAATTTCTAGAAAAATATAATCTTCTAAAATTGAATGAAGAAGAAGCAGAAAGCCTGAACACACCAATAATAGCAGAAGAAATTAAAGCAGTAATCAAAAAACTCCTGACACACAACTCCTGGACCAGATGGTTTCACAGGGGAATTCTACAAAACATTTAAGGAAGAGCTAACCCCTATTCTTCACAGACTATTTGAAAAAATTCAAAATGATGGAAGACTTTCAAACTCTTTTTATGAAGTCAACATCAGCCTAATCCCAAAACCAGATAAAGACACAACAAAGAAAGAAAACTTCAGGCCAATATCGCCAAAATCCTCAACAAAATATTGGCAAATCACATACAACAATGCATTAAAAAGATCATACACCATGACCAGATGGGATTCATCCCAGGGATACAAGGATGATCCAACATTCACAAATCAGTAAATGTAACACACCACATAAACAAAAGCAAAGACAAAAATACATGATCACATCAATAGATGCAGAAAAAGCATTCGATAAGGTACAGCATCCATTTATAATACAAACACTCAGCAAAGTGGGAATAGAGGAAGCATTCCTCAACATAATAAAGGCCATATATGAGAGACCTACAGCCAACATCATATTCAATGGGCAAAAACTAAAAGCTTTTCCACTAAGATCAGGAACAAGACAAGGTTGTCCACTTTCACCACTTGTATTCAATATAGTATTGGAAGTCCTAGCCACAGCAATCAGACAAGACAAGAAAAAAAAGGCATCCCAATTGGAAAGGAGGAAACAAAACTGTCATTGTTTGCAAATGCCATGATAGTGTACATGGAAAATCCTATAGACTCCACCCCAAAACTGCTCAACCTAATAAATGCATTTGGCAAACAGTAGAATACAAAGTCAATATCCAGAAATCAAATGCATTTTTGTATACCAACAATGAAACAGCAGAAGCAGAAATCAAGAAAAAAATCCCATTCAATATGGCAAAAAGAAAAATAAAATACCTAGGAATAAATCTAATGAAAGAGGTAAAAGACCTATATGCAGGAAACTACACAACACTGAAGAAAGATATCAAGGAAGACACAAACAAATGGAAACATATACCATGTTCATAGATCGGAAGAATTAACATGATCAAAATGTCCATACTACCCAAAGTAATTTACAGATTCAATGCAATACCTATTAAAGTACCAATAGCATATTTCGCAGACATAGAACAAACACTTCAAAAATTGATATGGAACCATAAATGAGAGAAAGAAGAATAAAGTAGGAAGGATCACAATATCTGATACCAAACTGTATTACAAGGCCACTGTAATCAAAACAGCCTGGTACTGGCTTAAAAACAAACACATGGACCAGTGGAACAGAACAGAGAGCCCAGAAATAAATCCAAGTTTCTACAGTCAATTAATATTCAACAAAGGGGGCAGCAATATAAAATGGAGTAAAGATAGCCTCGTCAACAAATGGTGTTGAGAGAACTGTACAGCTACATGCAAAAAAATGAAACTTGAGCACCATACACAAAAATAAATTCAGGATCTATAAAAGACTTAAATATAACCCATAACACCATTAAAGTCCTAGAGGGGAGCATAGGCAGGAAAATCTCAGATATTTCCTGCAGCAACATTTTTACTGATATGTCCCCTAGAGCAAGGAACATAAAGGAAAGAATAAACAAATGGGATCTCATCAAAAGCTCCTGCATGGCTAAAGAAAACAGTATTAAAATAAAAAAAATACCAACTGTATGGGAAAACACTGTTGCCAATGATACCTCAGACAAGGGTTTAATCTCCAAAATATATAAAGAACTTATACAACTCCACTCTAAGACAAGCATGCCAATTAAAAAATAGGCAAAGGACTTGAACAGACACTTCTCCAAGGAGGACATACAGAGGATCCAGAGATACATGAAAAGATGCTTAATATCACTAACTATCAGAGAGATGCAAATTAACACCACAATGAGATACCAGTTTACACCAGTCAGAATGGTCATCATAAACAAAGCAACAAACAACAAATGTCGGAGGAGTTGTGGAGAAAAGGGAACCCTAGTTTGCTGTTGGTGGGATTGCAGACTGGTACAACCATTATGGAAAACAGTATGGAATCTTCTCAGAAAACTAAAAATGGATTTGCCTTTTGACCCAGTAATTCCACTGCTAGAATTATACCCTAAGAACCCTGAAACAACAATCCAAAAGAACCTATTAACCCAAATGTTCATAGCAGCACAATTTACAATAGCCAAGTGCTGGAAGCAACCTAGGTGCCCATCAGTAAATGAATGGATCAAAAAACTATGGTACACTTACACAATGATATTCTATGCAGCAGAAAAAAAAGGAGCTCCTACCCTTTGCAACAGCATGGATGGAACTGGAGAGCATTATGCTAATCAAAAAAAGCCAGGTGGTGAAAGACAAATACCACATGATCTCACCTTTAACAGGAACCTAAACAACAAAACAATCAAACAAGCAAAATATGACCAAAGACACTGAAATAGAGAACAGGCTGACAGGGACCAGAGGGGTGAAGGGAGGAAATTTCAGGGGAAAAGAGGAACGGTTTACAAGAACAAGTATAAAAGACACAGGGACAAAAACTAGGAGGGGTGAAATGGAAGGGAGAGGGGAGGGCTGGGGAGGTGGGCTGGGATGGGAGTAAAAGACAGAAAACTGTATTTGAACAACAATTAAAATAAAAAGTAAAAATAAATGAAATAAAAATAAATAAAAGGTATGTGGAAATACTATAAAGAACCTAGAAAAAGCTAAATAATTTTTTAAAAGAACAAAGATAGAGGACTTACTCTTTCGGATTTCAAGACTTATTCTAAAGCTGCACTTATCAAGAAAAATTGATATTGGCAAAAAGACAAACATAAACATCATTGAAAGAGAGAAGAAAGTTCAGAAATAAACCCCCCGGAAAATTTCTTTTTTGACAAAGCAATTTAATGAAGGAAAAGAAAGCATTTAAGCAAATGGCGTTGAGTCAGTTAGATAGGCACGTGGGATAGAAATGTTTTTGTGTGTGGTATTACTTAATTTATGTTTATTTTGCCGGTCTTTTTGTTGAATTTTGATTTACATTTTTACAAACAATTACCAGTAATATTGTAGTGAACAAGCTATACATATAGTTTTGAGGATATGGACAATATTCCTATAGATTAGAGTCTTAAAAGTGAATTGCTAAATCAAAGAATATATACAGTTTAAATTTTGATACATGTTGCCAAGTTTCTTTTAAAAAATGCTATTATAATTTATGCTTCTACAAAATCATATGAGTGTATATTTTGCCGCCACTTTTGCTACTTTGGATATTGTACTCTTCTTCTTTTTTTTGATAATCCAATGGACAAAAAGTGATATGTCATTATTTTTTTAATTATTATTTCTTGGTTGAATGAGATTTAGTATATTTTCATACACATAATGATTTGTTTCCCTTTTTGTGATTACCTTTTAAAATTATTTACCAATTTTTTATTGAATTATCTTTTTCTTATTAATTTATAAAAGCTACTTATATATTATGGATTTAAACTTTTGACTATTATTGATGATACAAGTATTATCTTCCTGTTTGCCATTTGTCTTATAACTTGACTTATGGTTACCTGGAAGTTTTGAAAGTAGTTAGCCTATCTTTTACTTTATGGGTTATAGCTTTCTTGCTTCCGAAGGCCAGCCCACACTAAAATTACTGAAATATTCTCTGAATTTTATCTAATAGTAATCAAAATCAGGAGGCTAAAATCTCCTTCAGAAATAAAAGGCCACATGTCAAACAAAATGACTTAGGTGCTTTTCTGGTTCTCCCTCCTATGTAACCTCCCTCATTGATAAACTGAGGGCCAAGAGTTATTTTCCACTTCATTTCTGTTACCTTTTGGCTCTTTCCCCCTGTGTCAGCCACTGGAGTATTTAGATATGATTTAGATATCACAGGAGAAAGAGAGAAAAGCTAGGCAAAATAGAGCTTTTGTGTTTTAAAATAGGTTCTATAGCAAATAGAAGATATAATATTTTTGAAAAAAAGGATTTTGAGTTACGATAACCTCCTCTTTTAGTTTAGTTTAGTTTCAAAGGTATACACACTAAACGTCTCAGGACATAAGCAGATCTCACTCCCTCCCTGCTCCCCGATAAAAATATGTTAAGAAGAATAGAAAAGGGCCAAGATTGTCACACTCTCTGACTTGATGGAGTTCACAGGCTTGTTTGTGTGGAGGGAGAAAGATGAGACAGGGAAAGAAGGTGGCCTGGGTTCCATGGGCCTGAGAAAAGGGGCCTTTGTCCTGTGCACTGATCACTTCCACCCCCAGTTGATTTCCAGTGGCCAAAAAGGTCTGAACAGGTGGTCCTGTGCCTTGCAGGGGAAGAAGTATCTTGTTATTTTTGACATCCAGCATGATGTGTGGCCTGACGAGGAGGGTGTCTGCATACAGGGCTGGTGGCTTCTTGAGTCAGTTACCCGTGCAGTCGCTCAGGGTCTCAAACTTCATTTAATGTTCTCCTGTTGTCCTCTTGGGATTTGTAATACTTTATGAACAAGAAACTCACATTTCATTCTGCCCCACAAATTATGTAGCTGGTCCTGTCTACACAAAGAGACCTGAAATAATTCTGAGTCCCCAGTATAAATGGGAACAATATAATGATGTCCCCCACCCTCCAAGAGAAAAGAGAAGTAGTAGGGACATAGCTGACACCCAAAGAACCTTTGTAGCAGGAACAAGGAAGAGGCAATGGCGATCTGCTGCTGACAGACATCTAAAGACCAGATGAGATGACAGACATGTCGGTGGATGCCAGCATAAACACGACATGACACTGAGGATCAGATGCTCCCAACCGAAGCACTGACATCTCACAAGTGTTCTGGAACTCACGGTCACCTAGGGAAACAAGGGGGCGGGGGCTGGAAGAGCCTGAGATTTTGTTTCCCACAACTGACCAAATGGGAGCTCAAAATAAATTTAATGAACATAATGAAAAATATGACATTTCTTGCATGCATGAATTTATAGACTAAAGATTTTACCTACTACTCCGTAAGTAAAAGTGTGATTTATTTCATGGACAGGCTTATTTAATTGTGCATGCACTGCTACCCATGTAAGTACTATGCATCTTGCATCCGTGGTGGTTTCGTTTATTTTTCAAGCTGATGGTTTTGTTGATTCTACTTCATATTATGGAGTTTCTCCTGCTGGCAATCAGTTTAGATATTGGATTGTTTTTCAAATGACTTTGAGTAACTCTCAAGTGACCTAAACTAATTTCTTGGCCTTGTAAATCTCAGACTCTTAATTTTCAACCTTCGCTTGTTAGGGTATGTCCTGGAAAGCCAACATGCATTTGTTAAACTCTGGATTAGAGAGGACAGGCAACCATCTGGAACTGGAAACATGCTGGGTTTCAGAAGAGCCCTTTGCATTGTGAAGCATCGTTCACGCACTCTCCAGTTTGCCTCGTGTTATGGAGGACTGGGAAGGCCGCCTCGGGCCTCCTCCAACACCAACCACTCAGGAGTTCACCGCAAGTAGATGGAATGTGTCACTTTGAGGGAACACCAAGTCTGAGGAAAACCAAACCATATGCAATATGACATAACATTTACCCTATGAAAACAAAATATTTTGATATCATAAACTGAGATTTATCACTATAAAAGCTGTTAAGATTGGGCTTGCTTTATCAGAGATTATGTTTCCATGTGCAGGGAGCCCACAGTTCCTTTACACAATGTACTAAGAATCCATCTTCTCTCTGTCCTTGCCAATGACCCATCCATCCTTGATAGTTTGTGTGCCTGATAGCATGCGCCACAGTGTGAGCACAATATTCAAAGAGCAAGTGTCAAGTAGGCAACAGCAAAGCAAGATATAAACAGAAAATAAGATTGGACAGGGCTTGTCGGGGTGGGGAGAAGAAATGATATAGTTCCTAGTTTACCAGATAAGGCTTATCTGAAAAAGTGTTGTCGTCCAGTTTTAAAATGATAAACACATAGGGCTGAAAGGGCCCCTGAGAAGTCATCTGATCCATCCCTCAGTCTCCAGGGAGGTTTTATCTAAACCATTTTCTCCACGAGGTGTCTGTCGTGTTCTTAAAATTCTGTAGGGAAGTGGATTTGACAGCCTTTCTAGTGTCCCATTACTATGCTTTATAACCACTAGTGCCAGGAAGCCCCTCTTTATACATATATATCCTTTTTTTCCCTCTGGCTAAAGCCCATTGTTTCTTATTTCATCCTCAGTAGAGAAATGTTCATACATCCAGTTACAGCTTGTGAATACTAATCCTTCCTATATTTAAAGAGACATTAAGTGACCCATTTCTTTCTCTTCTTGAGACTAAATCATCCCAGGAGCTTTAACCTCTTCGCACTCACCCATTTCCCCTATCCCTCTGAAGTTGTTAATGTCTCAAGCTGGGCTTATTTACTTGGCAGGAGTTTTAACTTGTGGGGGTTTCCAATGTCAAAGTCACTTTCCGTGTACTAATTCTACGTGGTTGACTTTTAAGACCCATCCACATAAACACTGTACCATGGAGTGGGAGTATGTCTTTGGATCCTGTGGATGAGTCACAGGGCAATTCCCATGCCATCGCCAGTTTCCTCCTAAATTCCATGGTCACTGGCACAGTGAAAAGCAGACCAGGAGTATGAGAGGTGCCAGCAGGATTGTGGGAGCTGGAAGTTCAGTGTGGGAAGGGAAGTTTGACTTCTGATGTCACATCTTTAAGAGCCTCCATGGCCCCAGAGACATGGCAGTCTGCAAGTTCTGGGTGCACTTTGGGCTCCTGTCAACTATTCAGAGACCAAGAATCAAGACCTAATTCTTTTTTTACCCCCAAAAGTCTCAGCTCTGGGACATTCTGGGTTCTCCTAGGGGTTGGGGCACACCCATGGCTTTTCGGAAGGAAGGCTGGGAGGAGTAGCAATAACCTTTTTCTCAACCAAGTAAAACCAACACTCAGAATTCCTTTCTTTACAGAGTCCTGCCCTGTGGACATCTGTCTGGTTCCTGAGTTCTCCCTTCAGAATTGGTTAATAACAGTTCATTGAAGTAGGGAACTAGGCTGTGCTTCCATCTGCAATATAAAAATCTCTACTTGGAGGAAATTATACCAAATTCTAGTGATTTGTCAGCCTTAGCTGCATTCAGAGCAGATAGGCCTCTTTTGCAACAGTTGAAAAAGTATGGAATCATTTCTATTACCAAGGAAATAAAAGCATAATCTATATAACCATATTTTATAAAATGTCAAGGGTAACACAGATATTCATTTTCATTGTCATTGTTGAAGTCTTATGACCTTCCTGAAAAATGACTTTTTATGAACTGTGCTCCATGTGAAGTATATATATATTCTATTAACATCTATGTTTATAATTATCCTGCAGTTTTATTTAGACTCGGGTGGATAGAAGCAAAATGTGGCAACTTTCTCACAGATCCGAGCAGCTGATGGGAAGAGGTTAATTTGTCTGTACATGGACACATTAGCTTGTCACATCTGCTATTAATTGCAAACAGATATATTAGTCTAATTAAACAGTGCAAGGAACTGACCTAAATTGTTCAATGCCTGGTGCTGTATCAACTCCACGATTAGCACACTTCAGGCTGCATGTTTATCCTTGCTATGCTGATATGAAGTAGCAGGCTTAACTGCAGCTAGTAATGATTCTTGTGGTCATCACTGCTGGTATGTTAACTATGCTTGAAACAGAAAAATAAAATTCATGTGACATAATCATGGAAATCTGCTGCTGAGCTACAGCCATTTCTACCCCATTGCCTTGACCAAGAGCATTTTCAAATGCTTATTTTCCATGGCAGCTGTCTAAGTGGGTTGCAGCCATTCTAATTTTGGAGCTCATTATTAGGACAAACAGTTGTGGTAAATCAATAGCTCATCAGAATTAATTAAATGGGGAATAGCAACTGAATGTTCATCAGCTCGTTGGCAAGACATCGGGGCAGAGGGTGTCTCTCCCGACTCACACTTGAAGCTCGTTCATTTTGTGACCTGCACTTGGGATGTGTTCAGTGATGACCAGACAGAAAATGTTTGTATGTGGCAAGTCCATAAATAGCAGATACCCAGTAATTGGATGCATCTTGGAATTAATGACTAGATTATGTGCATTTCTTTCCTTAGCTTTTATCAACATTAGATTATCTATTACAGCTGTATTGATGGATCTTTACTTCCTTGCATTAAAAAGCCTCTCCCACTAAAAACAAACAAAAAACCCTCCACACTTTTGCTTGCCGGTGTCTAGTGCTTGAGTACTCAGTAAGTACTGACTGTGTGGTTTCATCTTATGTGAGACAGGAACAATCTATTTATTTTTGTTTAAAATTCATTGTATTTTTTTATTATCATTTAGTCCCTTATACCCCCTCCCCCCAGCAATCACCACACTGATGTCCATGTCCATGAGCCAATGTATTTAAATATAAACCATCCAGTAAGAATGCAAAGGACTTTTTCAATACACTAAAAGCAAAAACTTTTTTAAATAAATAAATAGTTTTATTTAAACATTTATTGAAAACTTTTTTTAAATAAAGAGATTTGTTAAAGTCAATTTTTAAAACAATGTAAATAGATTTTCATCAGTACTTCCAAATATTTACATATCAGGCTTTGAACTTGTGATCTAAATTGTTTGAAGGTGAAGGTACACTATACATCTTGCCAAAACCTGTCCCTCTGGAAAGCAGTCTTCCTGGTCATGAGAGAGTGCCTGGTAAGAACAGGCTTGGTGACCTTGGCTGCGAGGGCTGAAGAGCTCTGTAGTCAAAGAGCAATTGCATTCGCCGTCTCCTTTCTCCTTCTTTTCTTTATTATTCAGCATACTAGTTTGGGCACCTAGAAGTAAATGTGCTTTGCATGCTTTTCCTAACAGATAGAACAGGAGGTCTTCTGAAAGACTGATGCAGGTGGCCCCCTTACACTAGAGACTCAGAGGTCACAGAATGGCTTGTGAGCACCATTCCACTGGCTTTTCTTTGTTTCTGGAGTCTGCTGTCCCTTGGCAGCATCAGGTCTCCACTGCCCTGCTCTAAGCTTACTGCCCTCACTCTTCATGGTTAAGGCAACAGGCTCTCACTTTGATCTTGATAGAAGGATGTGATCTAGGATTGTGAATTCAGGGATGGAAGCCAACATCTCTTTAAGATCTTTTCCCCCCTGTCTCTCTCAGCTACAACTCTGGGATCATAAAGACCCTTTCACTGAATTTGTGTATGACCACATCTTTCATGGTGGGAAAATTCACTCTTCTTTCATTCAACAAATACTTGGAAGGCTGGCACAAAGATGAGTTGTCAACGGTTCTTGCTCTTGAGGAAGACAATCTATAGAGATGTTGAAAAGCATATACTGACTGATGAATAATAGAAGGAAAGAATATATAAATTACAAAGGAAAAACAAAGCAGCGCGTCATTAATTCTTTCTGGGTCAGGAGAAGTCTGTCAGGAAAACTTCATGTAGAAGACAGTACATGGGTAGAGTACTTAAGAAACTCATTAGCTTTTAATCAGAAATAGTTGAGGAGTCAAGGAATATTAGCATTGTACATTTATTAATGCAATTATCCAATAATATTTATTGATGCCCACTGTATGCTTGCTTGGCACTGTTCTAGCAATGGGGATATAAATGTGAAAAGAAAGACAAAGTTTTTGTATACCTTAAGTTGTAGTTGGAGGGGATAGTTATTCAAATAAATACCTGAAATGTCAGGAAAGGACAAATGCTATAAAGAAGATGAAGTACAGTGATGATGGTAGTGGCAAGTTGTGCTATTGTAGGTGGAGAAGTCAGGGAATGCCTGACCGCGATGAGATGAGATGATGTTTGAAGAAACAGCTGCAGGAATAACATGGTGAACCACGTGGGTACCTGGGGAAGACTGTTCCAGGTAGAATCTACAATTGTGTCCAGTTTTTCAACATTAGAAAGCCTTGAGTTTCATTCTGTGGGGGGGGTCGAGGGTTCTTGAAGTAGACATCTTAATAAGAAAAATTTACACATAAGAAAATTTACACGTAAGAAAAATCCTTTCTCCAAGTCCTACAATGAGCAATCTCAAGGGCTATAGAGAACTTGAGTGACTTTTGAGGGTATCTATAAAAATTCAGGCTCAACACTTTTTTTTCAAAACTGGTACAATTTGGTGCTAGTTGGTGATTCTAAGAGGCCTGGGTGTCTGGCCTACACCTGGATTTTCCCCCCAAATAACCATTTCCAAGCCTCATTGACTCACATTTGCTTCTAATTTTTAAAGTTACATATTTTTAACATACAGATACCAAGACCTCATCTCTGGATTCTCATTCAGTAAGCCCGAGAAGGATCTGCCTGTGTACCCAGCATCTCCAGGTAGACCCTCTCTCAGTTCTTCTATATTTGAAAACCACTGTTGTAAAAGTGTTTTTCATACTTCAGTCTGCATAGAACTTGCCTGGGATTCTTGTTAAAATGCAGATTCTGATACATCAGGCCGTAGGCTGGACACACTCCTAAAAAGCCAAAGCTGCTGGTCCTTGGACCATACTCTGAGTAGCAAGGTTCCATGCAGCACTGTCAATACTGGAACTTGACTAGCTCCCTAGGATAAGAGATTGAGGAGCAACCCAAACCCCAGTATGGAGGAGGGCAAATTCATTTCACCGCTGCTCTCTATCAAGCATCCACAGATGTTCCTTAAAGCCCAAACCTCTGGCGCCTGAGAACTGCAGGATGGACTGGCTCTGAATGCTGCATGAGTAGCAGGGCTAGGGGCCATGACATAGGCATTCTTTGATCGCCCTACTTCTTCTGCTCTACACAACTGTGTCTTTCTGTTATGATCTGCTCCATTAAGTCTTTCTGTCTGCCTTCTACATAGACCTCTCCACTGAACCATCCACCTCAGTGCCTTTGATCAGGATCTCCTTTATTTTTATCTGCTTTGTGTGAATAATTTTACGCTCTCCAACAAGATCATAAGCTCTGCAAGTAGCATTACCCAGAAGAAACTGAATTCATAGTAAGAATCATAGGATATTGGCACTAGAACAGAGCTCATGAAATTCAATTCCCTCTTAGGCTGTGCTTATTTCCACAGTCTTTCACAAAGATAATTATGCAGCGCTTGCCTGAATACTCCCCAGTGTGGAAAGCCCACTTTTTCATGAACTGCTCAAATTAAAAAAATTCACAGAATTGAAATCTGGCCCTTTTGGTCTTATCACTTGATAGCTAAGAAACTGGAAATAAAGAAAAATAACTATTGTTTTTAGGTTAAAACAATAGTTAATATATGTTGGAAATTTTGTGTGTAGTTTTATTTGATCTTCACAACAATCCATCAGATTAAAGTAGGGAACTAAGGAGGCAGATACCATCATTAGCCTCCTTAGAGAGAGAGAGAGAGAGAGAGGAGCCACATAAATTTTTGAAGATGCTACAGCTAGAGAGTGGAAGAGCCAGGAGTCTGATTGTAGAGAATGTATTGTCTGAATATAACAGATTAACCCTGGAATATCAATTTGTTCTATACATTACTTGTATGAGCACAGTCAAATTTTCCCCAAAGGAAATTGTGTTCCAGAGAAATGACTTCTTTACCAAAAATGGCTCTGCTGCATGTCAGCTGTGCCTCATGTGTTGGGTGACCCAGATGACTCCCTGAATGTGGTGGTGTGGGCTGAGATGGTTCTGGAATCCCTGCGACACATGTATCAGTTATAGTGTTTACAGTTGAGAGCGGTGATAGGGAGGGGAAGTTGGAGAATTCTTTCAATTGACCCCTCAGTTTCCAAAAAATCAAAGTTCAACTGGTACTATACAATAGTCATGAGCTTTCAGTTGGCCACAACCCAGTTCAGAACCATCTAATGTTTTCCCATCAAACCTGGAATCAAATCCCAACTCCTACCATGGCCTACTCCACCCTATGTGAACCAGCCAAGGCTCTAGTTTCATTGGCCACGACTAACCCCTGACATTCGCAGGACCCAGGCAAGAGGTAAAAGGTGAGGACCACGTGCCATATATCTATTAGAATTATAGATCAAGCTAGGGAACTGTTAAATACAAGGTGTTTTATTGTCCAGTTTGGGCAAATATACCTTTCCAAAGACAAAAGCAAAAAATAGTGTGAAGCTATGATTTATGGATTTATATAACTAAAAGTCTGCCAAATATCAGACATGGGAATTTAATTACTGCATATATTTGAATGTCTAATAAAAATAAAAATTTAAAGACTAATATACTTTTCTATGTTTTCAAAAGTAAATCTAAAACAGTGAAATTATGAATATTAAAAGGCAAATATAGTAATAACCACCAACATGTTAGATGAAATTAGTATTTAATCAATATAAAATGTATTTAAGTTTGTAAAAATTGAGATGTTATTCAATATTTTTTACTATAAAATATGGGCAATTCTAGAGTTTAATGCTCATCTAGTTGTCTCAGTATCATACTTCACAACTGTTTCATCTGGATCTATGTTTCTTTAAACTTAGGAGAAAAATGTAATGTTGGATATTGCAAAATTTTCCTCAGCTTCCACATGTAACTGATGCCAATAGCACACTAGTTTGTGTGCACTGCTGGGACCAGGAAATGGAATGGGAAGAGAAGCAAGAAAATGGAGGCTTGGTGCTACTAAGAAACAACCTTCATTATGCAAGGATCAATTGTATTCACGTTTTCCAACATGGATTTGACAAATTAATTCATTTGTCTTTTTCAAAAGCCAAAATGTTCCCATGCCTCAAACCCTCAATGCATTCTGAAGCTGTGAGTCAGCTCAGCAAACTACAAACATTTGTAGTCAGACACAGTTGCCTTCTGTTTTGAGGACACAGGGCAAGAGATATGGAGAATCAATTGTTTGGGAACTGGATAGAGTCATGAGGGCAGCTGTTTAAAATTACAGATTGTGCTTACTCTCTCCACAGCCACCATGACTCCCATGAAAAAGCTTGAGATGAAAGGGGGCAAAAAAGGGAACAGGTTTTAAAGTTTACCCTTGACTGCACCCGCCCTGCTGCCCATTTTTTTAAAAATTATTTTTCAAGTACAGTTTTCTGTCTATTATTCCCATCCCATCCCACCCCCCGTGCTCCCCCCTCCCTCCCATTTTCACTCTTCTCAGTTGTTGTCCATGTATCCTTTATATAGGTTCCTCTAAATCCCTCCCCTATTTCCCCTGAAATTCCCTCCCCTCTTCCCTCTGGTCACTGTCAACCTGTTCTCTATTTCAGTGTCTTTGGTTATATTTTGCTTGCTTGTTTGTTTTGTTGTTTAGCTTCCTGTTAAAGGTGAGATCATATGGTATTTATCCTTCAACACCTGGCTTATTTCACTCAGCATAATGCTTTCCAGTTCCATCCATGATATTGCAAAAGGTAGGAGCTCCTTCTTTCTTTCTGCTGCATAGAATTCCATTGTGTATATGTACCATAGTTTTTTGATCCATTCATTTACTGATGGGCACCTAGGTTGCTTCCAACTCTTGGCTATTGTAAATTGTGCTGCTATGAACATTGGGGCGCATATGTTCTTTGGGATTGGTGTTTTAGGGTTCTTAGGATACAATCCTAGCAGAGGAATTGTTGGGTCAAAAGGCAGGTCCAATTTTAGTTTTCTGAGAAAATTCCATACTGTTTTCCATAGTGGTTGTACCAGTCTGCAATCCCACCAACAGTGGACCAGAGTCCCCTTTTCCCCACACCCTCTCCAACATTTGTTGTTTATTTCTTTGTTTGTGATAACCATTCTCACCGGTGTAAAGTGGTATCTCATTGTGGTTTTAATTTGCATCTCTCTGATAGCTAGCGATATTGAGCATCTCTTCATGTGTCTCTGGATCCTCTGTCTGTCCTCCTTGGAGAAGTGTCTGTTCAAATCCTTTCCCCACTTTTTAATTGGGTTAGTTGTCTCCTGATGCCCATTTTAAGCAGTTCCCTCAGGAGACAATCAAAGTGAACAGAACAACTGCTAACAGCAAAAAGCTACAAATTTACGAATTGCATTACTTCCAGGTAAACCAGGGTGAGGAAGAGGAGGAAAATGAGGATTAAAATTCATTTATCTGACACATTTTGTATGAGTTCTTGAGTAAAACCTAGGGACCAAAAAATAATAAAATTACATGTTGTGCTGTAACCTGAACCATCATGCGCTTCAGTGTGATGAAGGCACCTGTGTGTCTGTCATTCACGTGTGTATGTTTGTGATAGGCTTTCTGAGGCAAAGGCCAAGGACGGGGGCCCCTCTTCCATGGTGGACACTGCATTGGCCTACCCTGTTTTCAAACACGCCAAGCAATATCTTGCCTCCAGACCTTTGCACTTCATCATGAAATCTCTGTCTCTATAACAGTGTGTTGCTTGCTTCGTCACTTCATTTAGGTCTTTGTTCAAATGTCACCCCTTTACGACTCCACCTAGGCTGCTCTATCTAAAATAACACGCCTGCCCTATCATTATCACCTTCCTCACTTTGCGTTTCTTTGCACCTCTTATTAATAACTGAAATTACATTATATATCTGTCTCCCTCAGCAGCATGTTAGTTATGTCAGAAGAGGAGCCCCATCTCTCTTATTCATCTAAATGTCTCCAGTGTCCAGAGTAGTGCCTGTCACATCTCAGAAGGAAAGTAGGAAGAAGGAAGGGAGGGAGGAAGGGAGGAAGGAAAGGAGGGAGGAATGAATTTGGAATAATAACTCCTTATCACAAGGAAAAATGATTGTACCTGACTAGGAAGGGTTTTGATAAGGACTGCCCTAGGCCCTCTGGGATGGCCTGGGTTCCTAGGCAACAGCTGGAACCAAGCAAGCTTCTTTTCCCCTGCAGGCTACCTGGAGCTTTGACTTTCCCCTTTGGTCTAATGAAGAACAAAGCAGGTGTGACACTGAGCAAATTAGCAATACTTCTCTCATCCCTACCTGGGAAGCTGTGGAGCTGCCTTTCAATTATAACAGTGCTTTCTCTATTGCAAAAAGGAACAGAAACACAATATTAACGAAGGCCAAGATGATCTGCCTTCAACTAATACCAATTAACACATTCCAAGTGACAGGAATATCAAGGAAGTGGTGGGTTTTTATATTCTAGGGAACAGCTACACGAAGGTTTCATTTTCTCTCCCCGGAGGAGAGAGTCAAGCTACATGCTACACATGCAAGGTCTCTGCAGAAGGGTCTTTTCTCAGGATCCTGAATCACAAGTTTCTAATCACTTCATTGAAACACACACAGAAAATATGAGAAAGAAGAATAAGCTAGAACCCTGTCTTTGAGAAAAAGTGAGAAAGTGAAATGTTATTATAGAAATACCTATAAAAATTGGAGTTAAATCTCTTGACTGACTTTCAAATTGTAGCAATTGTCTGTAAATTAACCTGCTTCTTTCTTGTCAATGTTTTTATATCTTGATGTCACTTGGGACCTTGGGGACATTCTGTAGAAGTTGAGTCAAGGTGGCTAGACTGTCAAGCCTTCTTGGATGGGTGCCTAGTTTGTTGCCAAGTAACTGTAGAAATTTACCATGTTTCTTTTTCTGGTCCCATAGTTTTTATTATGATATTTCAGGCTCAGTATAGATGGAAAGATACTGTGTAAAACCCAACTGGGTGAAGCATTCCAGGGAATTGTTTCCAAATAACCTCCTCAGTAAATATTAATGTAGACCTGTGATCAGTGAAGCAGGACCAGAAAGGTGATTGAATACTGAGGAATGAACACATGAAGGTGCATGTTTCTGTGGGGTGTCTGGTATGCTCTCAGCCCTGTGTTAGGCACTGTGAGGGAGTACAGAGTGCTCGTGGGGTTTTGTGGTCATGGGGCATCCATTTCTTCTTCCTCACAGCATCTTGATTTCTTGGTTAAACATATTAGTTAAAGGTAATTTAAACTAATATCACAGCTTTTAAAATTGAATAACAGGACTTAGAACATGTAGGAGAATTCCATTTCTGGAAAAATGGAGTGGATTGACTTCTCCCTATTCCTTCCTTTAAGTATAATTAACAATCCTGAAAACTATGTGTAAAACAAACATAAAAAGACTCTGAAAAGTAGAGAGGTTAGATCAACTAGGAAACTTATGACCCCCAAAATAACACACTGGCAGGTTTCCTGGGGGTTCTTTTTGCTTCATATATTTCAAACTTACAACTGAAGACACCGTAAGTCACAGCAGACTCAGGCACAAGAAGCCCAATTAAAGCCTATTTTCTTTAGGCAAAGGGCCAGGAAAGGACAAGACTACCAAGACAGACAATGTTTAGGTAACCACTGTGTTAGTTAGGGTTCTTCAGAGAAACAGAATCAATATCTGACAGATAGATAGATAGATAGGTAGGTAGATAGATAGATAGATACACAGACAAATAGGTGGAAAAAATTGAAAGAAGCAAATTGAAAAGAAGGCATAAATTGGGATCCCCAACCCCCAGGCCACAGACCATACTGGTCCACGGCTTGTTAGGAACTTGCTACACAGCAGGAGGTGAGTGGTAAGTGAGAACTGGAGCTGGCAGAGCTTTGCTGCTGGCATTACTGCCTGAGCTATCTCTCCTTCCATCTCCTGTGTTCCCCAGCCCAACCCCACATCCCCACTTAGCCCGTCTGTGAAAAAATAGTCTTCCACGTAATCAGTCCCTGGTGCCAAAAATGTTTGGGACTGTTGGTGTGTCCAGAGTCTCATAGCATAACATCCAATAGACAGCTAAAAAAAAGCTCTATAAATAGAAAATAAGTAATAAAAGAAGTCTTACAACATCAGAAAAAAACCAACAACAAGTTAAAACATAAGCAAATATATTACTTTTTTTCCTCTTGAGTTTACTAAATTATATTGATTGTAATAGCAAAGATTGTAATACTATAAGAAGTGGTTCTAAATATATGAAAAATTACTTAATACAATTGTATTATAAATGGCAAAGGAATGGTAAAGGAATATAAAAGAGGGTTTCTACATTTCGCTTGAACCAGTAACATTGATGACCCCAGTAGACTGATAAATTATGTATATGTAACAAAATACCTAAAGTAACCATTTTAAAAAGCTATACAAAGAGATGCACTAAAAAACAGCATTAATAAATAAAAATAGAAATTTAAAAAATGTTCAAGTATTTTACAGGAAAAAAACAGAATTAAAAAACAACAAACAGAAAACCAAAAATGAATGTCAAACATAAGTCTTAACATATCAATAATTACATTAAATGTAAATGGTACAAAAGAACCAATTTAAAGACAGATGTTGGCAGAGTGGATTTGAAAACATTACCTAATTATATGCTATCTACAACAAGCTTGCTTCAACTGTAACAATATAGGTAGGTTAAAAGTAAAGACTGGAAAAAGACACAGTGTGCAGCATTGATAAAATGAAAGCAGGAGTATATTAACATTAGATAACATACATTTCAAAGCAAAAAAATAATTACTACCAGAGTCAGAGAGGGACATTACATAATAATAGAAGGGTTCTATACCACATGAAACATAGAATTCTAAATGTGTATGTACCAAAAAAAAGGAAAAGATAAATACAGAAAGAGCTGCAAAATATGAGAAACAGATATAAACTATAAGAAGAAATATACAAATCAAAAATTAACATAGCTGGAGAATTCAAAAGCCCTCTCCCATCAATTCATGGAGCAACTAGACAGAAAATGAGCAGTAAATAGAACAAATAAACATCATCAAACAGTGGAATTTAATCAATATTTATAAAACACCCCACCCCAAAACAAATACACATTCTATACACATTCACAAAACACTTAAACCAAGGGAGACTTATACTGAGTCATAAAACATGCCTCAACAATTTTGAAAAAATCGAAATCATACAGACTATGTTCTCTAACCACAGTGGAATCAAACTGAAAATCTATAACAGAATGATAACAAGAAACTCTTCAGTTTTTTGACAAGAAAAAAATATACTTCTAAATAATTCATGGGTCAACAGAAAATCTAAAAAGAAATGAAAATAAAAATATAACAAAAATTTGTAGGACATAACTAAAATAGTACTAAGAAGTAGCTTTATATTAGAAAAGAAGGAAAGTCTCAAATCAATAATCTAAGCTTTCACCTAAAGAAATGAGATATAGAAGAGCAAAATAAATGGAAAATGAGCAAAAGGAAGGAAATAATAAAGACATATAGAAGGGAAAATATCAATAAAATTGAAAACAGAGAAACAATAGGGAAAAATCACTGAAACAAAAAAAATTAGTTCTTTGGAAAAATCAGTAAAATTGAAATACCAGAAGGAAGACTAAGACTGACATAGAAAAAGGTTGAAAAGATATTGGACAAAAAGTTCATTTGGTGTTTTTTATATAATGGCTCTAGTAGAGCTTTGTTTTCTTTAACTTCATTAGAAATAATTTGGTTAGATTGTATTTTTTTTAAAGATTTTATTTATTTATCTTTAGAGAGGAAGGGAAGGAGAGAAGGAGAGAAATATCAATGTATGGTTGCCTCTCGTGAGTCCCCTCCTGGGAACTGGCCTGCAACCCAGGCATGTGCCCTGACTGGAAATCGAACCATGATCCTGTGGTTCCCAGGCCTGAGCTCAATCCACTGAGCTATACCAGTCAGGGCCAAGATTAGATTGTATTTTGACGGCTGTCATATTGGCATGCATTAAAAAAAACTTGCCAAAAAAGTTGTTGAATTTTTGTGTAGCCATTTAATATTGAAGATGGAAGAAAATACACAATATTTTTGGTGTGTTAGGCTTTATTATTTCAAGAAAGGCAAAAACACAACTGAACACATAAAAAGATTTGCACAGTGTGAGAAGGAGGCATTGTGACTGCTCAAACACGTCAGAAGTGGTCTGTGAAGTTTCTTGCTTGACAATGTTCTGTGTTTGGACAGACAACTTAAAGTTGATAGGGATTAAATTGAGATGTTAATTGAGAACAATCAATGTTATACCACACAAGAAATAGTTGACATACTCAAAATACCCAAATCAATAAAGCTATTGGTGGAAAAGAAAATATGTCTTTTATTTTACAGGAAAAACTAAACAGACTTTTTGGCCAACCCAGAACTGGAAATTCAAGCCATGACAGGAAGGCAAGATAATTAAATAAAATGCACATATTAGAAGGGAAGAAATAAAACGGTCCCTATTTGCAGATTTTGTGATTATTTTCACAGAAAATCCCAAGGAACCTGCAAAAACCTATAGAACTAAAAAGTGAGTTCAACACAGTCACAGGATAAAAGATAAACATACAAAGTAAACTGTATACAATGTGCATGATAAAAACTATAAAACACTGATGAAAGACATCAAAGAAGATCAAAATACATGGACAGACATATATATTCATGGATTGGAAAATTCAAGATGTCAGGTCCCCGCTAGTTGATAGCTTTAATAAAATATTTTTCTAGGTATAGGCAATATTATTCTAAAATATATGTGGAAAGCAGAAAAGCTAGAATAGGTAAAATAATTTTGAAAATGAGAAGTGGGAGAAATTAATTTCCATGATTTCAGAACTATTATATAACTATAGTAATTAAGACTGTGTGTTATTGGCAGAGGGCTAGACACAGCTCAGTGGACATAGAGCACAGAGAAACGAGAAATATCCCTTACTAATATACCTGACTAGTTTTTAACAAAGGTACAATAGCAATTTGATGGAGGAAAAGAGCTTTTCAACAACGGTGCTGGAGCCATTGAACATCCATAAGCAAAAATGTGAACTTCAACTTGACTCCTCATCCCATACAAAGATTAATTCGAAATGGATCACATACTTAATACACAATGCAAAATATACAAATGTTCAAAATAGGAGTGGATCTTAAAGCACAATTCATATAAGAAAAAATTGGTAAATTTACTTCATCAAAGTTAAGAACTTTTGTTCTGCAAGCTACCCTTTTAAGAGAATGAAAAAAAACAAAGTCCACACTGGGATAAAAATGTTTGCAAACCACATTGACTGACAAGAAACTGTAACTTGAATATGTAAAACAAATACAATTAGGAAATAAGCAAAAGATATACAAAGACATTTCACTGAGGAAGATATACAGACAGCAAATAAACATGTAAAAAGACATTAAACATCATTAGCCATTTGGGAAATGCAAATTAAAACTATAATGAGATAATTACTACACTCCTATCCAAATGGCTACAATAATAAATAGTGACAACAACAAATGCTGGTGAAAATAAGAGAAACCGAATCACTCACACATTTGTTTGCAGGCATATGAAATGGTACAGCCACACTGTAAAACATGTCCATTTCTTATGAAGCTAGAATGCAACTAACATATGACCTCAATTTAACAAGTACAGTCTTGGTCATTTATTGTAGAGAAATGAAGACTTATGTTCACACAGACACCTGTATGTGAATGTAAAATCAGCTTAATTTGTAATACACTCAAACCGAAAATTATCCAGATGTTTTTCAATGAGTGAATCGTTATACAAATTGAGTTCATTGATACCATCGAATACTGCTCAGCAACAGAAAGAAATGAAGCAGTGATGCAGGCAACAACGTGGATGAATCTCAGGTCAGTCCTAAAAGGCATGTACTGTATGATTCCATTTATATGACATACTTGAATCACAAAATTATAGAAATGGAGAATAAATAAGGGGTTGCTAAGTGTTGAAGGGGGGATTGGGACAGGAGAGATGTGGGTGTGGCAGTAATAAGGCAACACAAGGGATTTATGTGATGATGGAAATGTTTTACATCATGACTGTATTAATGTCAATATCCTGACTATGATGTTGTACTGTAGTTTTCAATAAATTACCATTGCAGGAATCAACTGCATGTGAATCTACAACTATTTCAAAGTAAAAACAGTAATTTTAGAAAAAGAATGCATGCAAATTAAATATATGAGAATAATCAACAGAATTATAAAAATAAAAGCAGTGATGTTTTACTACAGATTAAATCATACTACATAGACACTGTAATTAAAGCAATATACTGTTGACATAGAAGACCAGTGGAACAGAATGGAGTCAAGAAATAGCTCCCGATAACTGCGGAAAATTAATACATGTCAAAGGTAATATTATAACTTCATGAGGGGAAAGAATTGATTTAATAAACAATGTTGGCATAACCTGCTTTCCATCTGGTAGAAAATTAACATTGTACTCTTATCTCTCACCACATGTAAAAGTAAATCCTAAATATGTTACAAATTTAAATGTAAAATAAAAGGCAGTATAAACTTTAGAAGAAAAATTGGGAGAGGATAGGGGTGAGTGATATTTTTTGAAGGAAGACAGGACCTTGGTAGCCTTAATAGTAAAACACATGACTGAATAAAAGTTGCATTTTTTAAACTTGGCCCAAAAGACTAGAAAAAGTCAAAAAACAAAGTACAATTGAAAAAAGTATTTGGAGCACATAGTACAGGAAATGACTAGTGTCCCTAATGTTAAAAGAATGCCCTTTTCCCTTCTACCTCATGTACACCATCAATGTATGTTAGTAATCTTTTTACTCTTTTTCTTTTTCTTATTTTCCAATTTGATGAGTGGGCTATGATCTTTGTTCCTTTAATTTGCATTTCTCCGACAATCAGTGAGAGTGGTTATATGAAGTACCTTTCTATGAACTGTTAACTAATTCATTTTCTACTGTGTTGTATTTTTCAGTTTTAACCAGTAACCAGCACTGGTATTGTACATTTAAATCAAAGTATTACAACCTTTGAGCCTTACAATCTGGTAATATTTATAATAATTTAAAAATACACATGCAATTTAATATCAGCCTGCCTTGGGGGAATTTTCCTTTAGAAATAAATACGCCAGTTTAAAAAAAAACACTACAACATTATTTGTAATGACAAAATCTGAAACACCCTGAATGTTCATTAACATCAGATTTGTTGAATAAATTATAGTGAATTCATATTATTATGCAGCTATTGAAAAAAATGAGTTATGTCTATATAGGTGACTCATAAGGATTTTCTCATGAGATAGAGTAAGAAAATATTATATAATCTAATTTTTTTACTACAAATTACCCCAAAGATCATTATATATACTAAAATAGTCACATATGACTTAGCACAGAAGGCTATACACCAAAATATTAATTTTGGTTTCTGCATCAGGATGTGAAGTATAGGGGTCAGAAGAAAAGGAAGGGAGGGGTGAGTAAACAGAAAGATTGAAGATCAGGCAAAGATATTTAGAATTTTAATAAGCATGTGTAGAATGAACCCATTATATAAAATTATACATACATACATCTGTGGCTAAAATTATGTACAAAATCATAGTCATATAAACATTAATAATGAATAACTCTGGGTGGTTGAACTTAAGCAAATTTTTTACTTTGTTCATTACAAGCTTCTCAATTACTTGACTTTCTAAAAGTAAGAATGCATTATTTATATATACAGAAAAGGCAATAAGCCTATATTTTAATTTGGGGGTTCCTTAAACATGTTTTTACATGTATTTCTGGGCCATTAAGGAAAATTCCCTGGGAGATACCAGGAGAGAGACCTAGTACGTTAAAGCTGGACGCCCATCAAATGTGTATGCTGGAGCTCTCAGAGGGGGGAGGATGAGGGGCTTGTGGCCTGGGGGTGAGGAAGAGTGTGTACACTCACCCGAGATGACCTTCCTAATGCCTGGGGCAGTGTTGAGTCAGAGATTCCCTCTGGTGACAATGCATGATGGAGATGCCACTTAAACACAGATTTGGAAAAGGGAGAACCTATACTGGGGTGATGGGAGAGAGTTGTGGCAGACAGGTTTGTGAACCAGAGGTTGTGCCGAGGTTAGCATCTACATAAGGTTGGAAAAAAGCGCTTAGATTCTAGAAAGTTCTTTTTAAAAAAAAATTTATTGGTCCCTAGTTTCTCTTTTTTAATTTAATTGTTGTTTAAGTAAGTTTTCTGTCTTTTACTCCCATCCCAGCCCACCCTTGGTTGTTGTCCATGTGTCCTTTATACTAGTTCCTATAAATCCTTCCTTTTTTCCCCCTGAAATTCCCTCCCCTCTCCCTTCTGGTCCCTGTCAGCCTGTTCTCTATTTCAGTGTCTTTGGTTATATTTTGCTTGCTTATTTGTTTTTTTTAGGTTCCTGTTAAAAGTGAGATCATATGGTATTTGTTTCAACGCCTGGCTTATTTCACTCAGCATTATGTTTTCCAGTTCCATTAATGCTGTTGCAAAGGGTATGAACTCCTTCTTTCTTTCTGCTGCATAGAAATCCATTTTGTATATGTACCATAGTTTTTTGATCCATTCATTTACTGATAGGCACATAGGTTGCTTCCAACTCTTGGCTATTGTAAATTGTGCTGCTATGAACATTGAGGCACATACGTTCTTTTGGATTGGTGTTTTAGGGTTCTTAGGATATAATCCCAGCAGTGGAATTGCTGGGTCAAAAGGCAGGTCCAATTTTAGTTTTCTGAGAAAATTCCATACTATTTTCCATAGTGGTTGTACGAGTCTGCAATCCCGCCAACAATGTATTAGGGTCCCCTTTTCGCCACAACCTCTCCGACAGCTAGTGATATTGAGCATCTTTTCATGTGTCTCTGAATCGTCTGTATGTCCTCCTTAGAGAAATGTCTGGTCAAGTCCTTTGCCCACTTTTTAATTGGGTTGCTTGTCTTCTTGGAGTGGAGTCGTGTAAGTTCTTTGTATATTTTGGAGATTATACTTTGGATATATATTTGGAGATACCTTGTCTGAGGTATCATTGGCAAATACATTTTCCCATACAGTTGGTTGTCTTTTTATTTTAATACTATTTTCTTTAACCATGCAGAAGCTTTTTATTTTGATGAGATCCCATTTGTATTTTCTTTCCTTTATGTTCTTTGCTCTAAGGGACATATCAGTAAAAATGTTGCTGCATGAAAATCTGAGATTTTCTTGCCAATATTCTCCTCTAGGACTTTAATGGTGTCACAGCTTATATTTAAGTCTTTTATCCACCTTGAATTTATTTTGGTGTATGGTGTAAGTTGGTGCTCGAGTTTCATTTTTTTGCACATAGCTGTCTAGTTCTCCCAATACCATTTGTTGAAGAGGCTATTATTAGTCCATTTTATAAATTTCTAAGGTAAAGAAAATAGAATTTGTTGATGACTTCAAGATTGCATTGACCAGAAATGCATTTTCTTACATTTCAGGAGGCTAGAAGTTTGAAGTCGTGGAGCCAGCAGGGTTGGTTCCTTCTGATGCAATGAAAGAAGAATCTGTTCCAGGCCACTCTGCTTGGCTTGTAGGTGGTCATTTTCTCCCTGTGTCTTCACATCATCTTCCCTCTGTATGTGTCTGCATCCAAATTTCTCTTATAAGGACATCAGGCATATTGAATTAGGGTCCATCCTAGTGATGTTAATTTAACACAATTGCCTCTATAGAGACTCTATCTCCAAGTAGTCACATTATGAGATATTGGGGGTTTGGACTTCAACATGAGTTTTTTGAGGGGGGAGCACAGTTCAGTTCATAACACTTTAAACCTAGAGGTGATAATGGCTTCTTGCTCTTGCTGGTTCTATGAGTGTTTCATCATCTTTCAATAGTTGCCCTAACCCTGCTCACTCCTTTGTCAAGGGTCCCTTCATCAAAATTCTCTTTAGGTGCCCCTCAGTATGCTGTCTGTTACCTATAGGAACTGTGACTGGTACAATATTGAGTAGACACAGATGTTTGAAACCAGAGTTCAGAGGAGAGGCCTCAGATGACTCCAAGGTTTCAAGCCTGTTCAACTGTTCATTCACTAGCATCATTTTGTTGAATCTGGAATGAAGACAAAGAGAAATGGTTTTGAGGGGAATCTTTACAGTTCCTTTAGTAGCCTAGAAGAGAATGGATTTTAGGAGGCTAAGAAATTGAGTAGTGGAGAGATAATAGAGATAGCAGAGATGTAGATGTATTTTAAAGATGTTTTGTATTAAATAGAAGGACTTTCATAAAGATTGCATTATGACAAATTACCTTGGTTGCACAGGATACGTTTGTGTTTAGAGGAAAGGATGGAGGAACCAGGGGTAAGGGAGAGATTGAGGATGTATGAATGAGACAAAGAGCAGTGACTCTAGAATTAGGTATGTCTCCATCATAGAGCAAAAGCAATTACCAACATGGGGGAGAAAATGACTTTTGAGAGGAGGTCCCTACCTCCATTGAGGCTGTCTGAAAAATATGTAAATGTTTATAAGACAGTAGAGCCAAGAAGAAATGGAGGGGACTTTGTTTATTAATGTCTCTTATTTCTCCCTATTTCAAGTATAAGATGAAATCATACTTGCAAAAAAAGTGCTTTTAAATTCATGACTGGTTTGTTCCCTATAGTAATTACTGGGAAAGTTTAACCAGTGGCATGACACATCTATCATGCAAGGTGAATTATCAGTGAATCTCCACACACAAACATTAACACAGATCTTATTCTTTGTCACAAAAGATGTTGAAAATATCCCCCAGTTGCCTGTAGATATCATTTACAGTTTTTAGTCTTATTTGTTAAAGTACAGACAAATTTGTGGCCATTTTAAATCCAGATGAACAGAGACTTTTGGTTTATCTACATAATAATCTGGAAAAGTAATCTAGGAAAAGATTTTCAAGCTAAAGAAGAACTCTTTAATTTAGTTTACATGATGGAACTGTTAGACTTATTAGGTTAGTAATTCAAAAGAATAAAATATGATGAAATTGGTGGACTAAATATGCGTGGCTTTAAATACATTTTCACCCTGGAAGGAGTGCTGGAGGTCCTCTGAGCCATTTCGTCTCATTTTACAGATGAAACACTGTGACTCAGGAAGCTAAATAATGAATTTAAAGTCTCATAACTAGTTGGTAGAATAGAACCAGGACTCCTGACTCTATAGGCAGGGCTTTATGGTCTCTAGAGTCTCCAGTAGACTGTCTCATCCTGAAGTCAAAACAACCATGTTTTAAGAGCATTTGATTTTATTCCATATTCAGCCTGCCATGATGAAACAATTTTTTAAAAAGTGGCAGCAGGATAACTTCAAATTGAAATTAAAACCCAGAAGAATCTAGTCGTTCTGCCCAGAATGCATGGGTAAGGTTGTTCTGCCCAGAATGCCATCTGATTAGTTAGGTGAGTGATGCCATGTGATTGGTTAGGTGAATGGTGCCATCTGATTGGTTAGGTGAGTGATGCCATTTGGAGGGAAGATGACTTTATGTTCTTACCCTGTGGTTATGTGGAGGCTTGGTGGAACTGCCCTGGAGACTAAAAAAGTCAGAGCTTGTTGGGGTATAGTGGTATCTGTCTTCTGGAATTCTTACCAGGTGTTTGTGCTGTAAAAATGTTCAGTGATGGTTGTTTTTGTTTTTTGCCATTGAGGATTTGTTTTCTTGATGAGAGAGAAAGAGAGAGAGAGAGAGAGAATGGTCTCTCAGAATCCTAACAGCAATTTCTCTCTAAATTAACATTAAAAAGACTGTCACCACCTTTATCCACCTCTTCACACAGTCTTCTTTATTACTAATTTATATCTGGAGCTACTGTGTTTTTTCATTTACAGGCTTTTTTTTTTAACTAAAGGGAAAGAGAAAGAAGCAAATTTCATCTCCTGTGGCCAGATCCTGATGCTCTAGAACAGGTTGAACCCTTATTCAAGCAGTGACTCACAAGTGTAACATAGAATCCCCTCCTGGAGAATGACTACTTTAATCAGCAAGTGAATCAGAAGTAACTTTCCAGGAACAGTAGGGGAGCAGAGCTGTGGCCTTTAGCTGAGACCAAACAACCTTATTCACTGAGCTAATAAGAGATCATTTATTCATTCAGTTCAACAGATATACATGGATTATTTTCTATGTGCCAGGTGCTGGGCTTTGCTTTGGGGCTATAGCAGGGAATCCACCCTTTGGACCAATCTGGGACACAGAGTGAAGGTAGGTGTAGAACTCATGGTCAAATATGTGGCTCACCCATTGTATGAAGAAGACCCAGCATGAATTAGTTACCAGAACAAGCTTTAAACAGCCAAAAATCTTGCACTTGACACTTCTTGTTCAAGATCATACATGCTAGGGTCTCACTCTCAGGGAATTAGAAAAATATCAACAATTTATTTCACATGAACTCTTCATCTCCCATATAAACATGGACCTGTCTTTCATAACCTTGATCCCCTTTTTGTTAATGTTATACCACTATTCACTTTTAACTACCTTTTTCAATGAGAGTTTTGATTGTTTAAAATGTTTTTGCAACAGTGCTGGAAAAGGTCTTTTTATAGTTTAATAACTATTTACCACATGCCAGCACAGGGCTAATTGCTTTACATATTTTATTGTGAAGTATGTATGGGTTTCCATTTTACAGATGAGTACACTCAGAAAAATTGAGTATTTTGTCTGGAGTAAAACAGGGTTTTTGGTGGCAGATTCTGGACTTTCAGCTCCAAAGTGCACACTCTTCCTTCTGTACCAAGCCACCATGGTGCTGCAAGTCAGCCCTGGAGCCCCCAGAGGAGTCTGCATGGTGAGGCAGTGAGTCTAAGTGCTCTGCAAATACCTGCTGCCCAGTGGGGAGCAGCAGAGCCAGTCTCAAGAAAAGACATTGTGCCTTTTTACCTTAAAACCTATTTATGTTGCTAACTTTTTGCTAGGCACTGTTGAAGGTCCCAACTAATAATAGAACAGGGTTAATTATGGTGATGATAATAATAATGGCCTCTATTTATATTTTTCTATGCACCAGGTATGTATGGTTCAAAGTACTTTATCTGAAATAATTCACTTAATTCTCACAACAATCTTCTGAGGTAGGTATTTTTATTACCCTTATAGATAAGAAAATGGAAGTACAGAGGTTAGTTAATTTGCCTACACCCACACAGTTTGAAAGTGATAGAGCCAGGATTCAAATGCAGTAAAACAACCTTAGAGATATCTCCTTAACCATGCCATATTTGACTCCTCATCAACGAAATGGTGGAGTAGAGGAGATACCCAAGTGAACTGAGGGAGAAAATGTGGTAGCGTGCCCGGTGAAGAATGCAGAGAATGGATTATTAGGCCGAAGAGAGTGGCTTGTGCAGAGGTCAGACGCAACAGAGCAGGATGTATTTGTTATCTAATAATTCCATGGGGCCAGAGACCGGGGTGTCTGTTAGGGGGAACAGGAAAGGAGACTAGAAAGGTGGAGGTTGATGTTAAAGGCACTGGGATAGTAAATTAAGGAAGGCTACACTACACAGAGAAGTCCTGGAAGGTTTGAGCAGGGAAGTAACACATGGATCTGTGTGGAGGATTTTGTTGAGGAGATAAGACTGGAGGTGCTGAAATGGTTTAGAAATCAGTTGCATTAATCCAGGTGGGGGGTGGGGGCAGGAAAGAAAGCATGAACCAAAACAACATCCCTGGAGGTGGCAAGGAGATTTTTAGGAGAGTAAAGCTGGTAAAGCTTGAAGACCAATTATATGTGGAGTGAGAGACTGAGAAAAACCCAAGCTGACTTTGACTTTCTGGAGATTGGTGGATGCTGATGGTGTTCACCAACAGGGAATGAGGAGGAAGGAATTGCAGTAACAGCAACCCCACCAGCCATTAGATGCTGAACAAGCTGCCTAAGCAGCTGACTGTTATCCACTGATTTACCCCTGAAAATAGCCCTGTGGTGTAGGCACTGTTATTATCCACATTTTTTAGATGAAGGAAGGGAAACACAAATGGGGTTAAGTACTTTTCCTATTTGCATCTGCAGAGTGCTAGAGCCAGGATTTGAACTCGGACAATCTGGCACCAGATTCTGCACTCCTGGCTACTCTACTATGCTTGGAGTACAGTAATAGGTTCAATTTTGGGCATCTCAGTTTTAAGATGCCAGTAAGATCATCAAAAGACAATATCCAGTAGGGAGTTGGGTCCATAGTCCTGGAGCTCAAGGTGAAAATATGAATTCCTCGAACTCAGTGAAGTGCACAGGGATTGTCTGCAACTGGGCAACCAGGAGTGAGCACCCTGTATGCTCACTTTTGGGGTGCTCAATATTCCAAACATAAAGAAACTGTTCCTGTTCATAAACAGGAACTTTATGAATTGATTTTTTAACTATATGCTTAATGGTGTGGTTTGAAATTTTAGTGAGCACTGGTTGAAACCTTTGGGCATCAATTTAGGGAAGAGATTGTGCTTATGAAAATGATTCATCACCTTGGATTCTTCCTGGAATAAGGTGGTAGGATGATTAAATAGGTAACACATACATAGGAGTCTTACATGTCATATGACTGGATACAGTGAGGAGATAAGCCCTGATGTGGAAAGGGGCTGGCAGAATTAGTGGGAAGAAACTAGCCTCAAGGCGTAGGAAACACCAAATTAAATGAGCTGCTTGCAGGCACAAGTCTACTGTGGGCTAATTTGTTTCCTGCAAAAAGAAGAAAAAAACCCTCAACTCATTTTTGTCTTCTTAAATTTAAGCAGTCAACATGTAATTGCACTTCCCTTTTCTTAAGATTGTTGCTTGGGCAAGAGGGGAGGAGAGAGAAAGAAAGAGAAGAGAACAAGAAGGGGGAGAGAGAGCGGAGGGAGGAGAGAGAGAGAAAGGGAGGGAAGGAGGGAGGGAGGGAGGGGAGAGGAAGTGCCTTGACCTCCATCTGGATGCTCATCAGGAATGCTAATAACATCCCACCTGCCAGTTCAAGCAAGAGATGAGCATGTTTCATCTAAGCATCTTCTCTTTGAAATACCAGTGCTTGCTCTTTTTCTGAGAAACATTCCAAATTCAGTTTTCTTTCATCTCTGACTCTGTGTGAGAAGCTATAGTTTAACAACACTTGGTGGACCAATTGATTAAACATTGACCTCATTAAACATCAACCCAGATAGGATATAAAGGAAGCATGAAGCCTGTTTTGCCCAACTCCATGCTCAAGCTTTCCCCAACCCTGCAGGACATTTGTTCATCCATCAGATATTTGCAGAAGACTTATTACAGGCCAGGCACTGCGTAAGAGGCTGGGAAACAACAGGGAATAAGAGCTCATGATTCACTGAGGAGGAAAGAACCACCGACTGTAACAGTGCAGTGTGGTAAGTGCTGCCAGGAGAGAAACAGAGTGTCTGCCATGTGGTAGACACATAAGAAGCATGAACCCAAGACTTGGAGTATCCGGGCAAGCTGCCTGCAGGCAGGGGGGACAATGAAGCCGAGACCTGAATGCTCAACAGGGTTTGTTAGTCAGGTTGAGGGGGCAAGAGAAAAGGCACAGGGCCCCAGGCTGTGGGAACAGCATGTACACAAGTTCTGCGTTTAGAAAAGAGAAGGCAATTGGAGACCGACAGTTTAAAATGACAAGAGAGGGTTGGAGGATGGCAGAATGTAGGTGTAACATCCAAAGTGTATCAGTAACCTCATTGACCTAATTTGGACTGATGTAATTTCTTCCTTGACTAATTCACAGACATATAATGGCCTCTTGGATACTACTCCATATTTTTTATTAGCACACTTCTATACAGAAGTCAAATTCATGTCACAACCTGACTTAAAAACTTCTGAACACTGATCATATCCAAATAAGTCAAAATTTCTTTTTCTTACATTAAAAGAGTGCTTTTTAAATTTTATTATTTATGTTAATACAATTGTCCCACTTTTTCTCCCTTCAGCTCCTCCACCCAGCCTGGCCCCCACTTCCATAACGACCGTTGTCCATGTCCATGGGTCCTTCATGTATGTTCATTGACTATCCCTTCACCTTCTTGCAATCACTCCCCACCTCCCCGCTCCCCACTCACAGCTGTCTGTCTGCTCCACGATTCTATGCCTCGGTTCAGTTTTGCTCATTTGTTTATTTCATTAGATTCCTCCTATGAGTGAGATCATATGGTATTTATCTTTCACGAAATGGCTTATTTCATTTAGCCATAATAGTCTCTGGTTGCATGCATGTGCTATTGCAAAAGGTAGAAATTCTTTCTTTCTGATACGCAGTATTCTATTGTGTAAATATACCACACTTTTGTGGGGTTTTTTAGTCCATTCATCTACTGATGGGCCCTTAGGCTCTTTCCAAGTTTTGGTTGTTGTAAACAGTACTGCTATGAACATGGGGGTGCATAAATTGTTTTGAAGTTGTGTTTTGGGATTTTTCAGGTATATTTCCAGCAGTGGAAACACTGGGTCGAAAGGTAGTCCCATTCTTTTAACTTTTTCATGAAATTCCATAATGTTTTCTACAGTGAGTGGTTCTCTTTTTCTCCACTTCCTCTCTAGTACTTATTTACTTATTAATGTGCAGAAGCTCTTTAATTTGATGGAGTCCCATCTGTTTATATTTTCCTTTATTTCCCTTGTCCTAGGAGGCATATGAACAAAAGTACTGCTGCATGAGATATCTGAAATTTCACTGCCAGTGTTTTCCTCTAGGATTTTTATGGTGTCACAACTTATGTTTAAGTCTTTTATCCATTTTAAGTTTATTCTGGTGTGTGGTGTGAGGTGGTGGTCTAGTTTCATTTTTTTTTTGCATGTACCAGTTCACTTTTCCCAACACCATTTATTGAAGAGACTGTTTTTAATCCATTGTATGTTCTTGCCTCCTTTGTCAAACATCAATTGACCATTAAAATGGTTTATTTCTGGACTATCTATTCTGTTCCATTGATTTATGTTGCTGTTCTTGTGCCAAGACCAGACTATTTTGATTACAGTGGCCTTGTAGTATTGTTTTATATCAGGTATTGTGATCCCTCTAACTTTGTTCTTCTTTCTCAAGATTGCTGAGGCTATTTGGGGTTTTTTTTTTTTTTGGTTCCATATAAATTTTTGGAATATTTGTTCTAGATCTATCTGTGAAATATGTCATTGATATTTTAATAGGGATTGTGTTGAATCTATAGATTGCTTTGGGTAGAATGCATATTTTAATTATGTTAATTCTACCAATCCACGAACATTGTATGTGCTTCCACTTACTTGTATCTTCCTCAATTTTTTTCATTGTTTTATAGTTTTCCAAGCACAGGTCTTTTACCTCCTTGGTTAAATTTATTCCTAGGTACTTTATTTTTTTTTTGCAATAGTATTAATAAATGGGATTGTTTTCTTAGTTTCTCTTTCTGATACTTCACCACTGGTGTATAAAAATGCCATCAGTTTCTGAATATTGACTTTGTATCCTTCTCCTTTGCCAAATTCATTTATTAGGTCAAGTAGTTTTTTGGTGGAATCTATAGGGTTTTCTATGTACACTATCATGCCATCTGCAAGCAGTGATAGCTTTACTTCCTCCTTTCTAGTTTGGATACCTTTCATTTCTTCTTCTGGTTGCTGTAGCTAGGACTTCTATAACTGTGTTAAATAGAGTGGACACCCCCACCTTGTTCCTGATATTAAGGAAAATGCTTTTAGTTTTTTCCCATTGAGTATGATGTTGGCATTAGGTTTTTGTATATGGCCTTTATTATGTTTAGGTATGTTCCCTCTGCGACACTTTGGTGAATGTTTTTATTGTAAATTGATGCTGGGTTTTATCAAATGCTTTTTCTGCATCTATTGATATGATCGTGTGATTTTGTCTTTTGTTTTGTTTATGTGATGCATCATGTTTATTGATTTGCCAATATTCTACCATGGTCTCATCCCTGGAATAAATCCCACTTGATCAAGGTGTAGGATCTTTTCAATGTATTGCTGGATCTGGTTTGCTTTCATTTTGTTGAGAATTCTAGCATCTACGTTCATCAGAGACATTGAGTGTAATTTTCTTTCGTTGTTGTGTCTTTACCTAATTTTGAAATTAGGATGGCACTAGCCTTGTAAAAAGGGTTTGGGCACTTTCCCTCTTCTAAGTTTTTTTGGAATAGTTTAAGAAGGATAGGTGTTACCAGTAGTTCTTCTTTGAATATTTGGTAAGATTCACCTGTAAAGCCGTCTGGTCCAGGGTTTTTGTGTACAGAGAGTGTTTTGATTACTGTTTCAATTTCACTAGTTGTTATTGGTCTATTCACATTTTCTGCTTCTTCCTGATGCAGTTTTTGGAAGACTGTATGTTTCTAGAAATGTATTCATTCTGCCTAGGTTGTCCAAATTCTTGGTGTATAATAGTTTACAGCAATTTCTTACAACCTTTTGTATTTCTGTGATCTCAGTTGTTACTCTCTTTCATTTCTAATTTTACTCATTTGGGTTCAATCTTTTTTTCTTGATGAGTCTGCTTAATTTATCAATTGTTTATCTTTTCAAAGAATCAGCTCCTGGATTCATTGATCTCTTGAGTTGTTTTTGTAGTCTCTATGTCATTTATTTCTGTTATGATCTTGATTATTTCCTTCATTCTACTCACTCTCAGCTATGTTTGTTGTTGTTTTTCTAGATCTTTGAGGTGTAAGGTTAGTTTGCTTATTTCAGGTTTCCCCCCCTTCTTTAGGTAAGCCTGTAATGCTGTGAACTTTCCTCTCTGGACTGCTTTCACTGTGTCCAATAGGTTTTAGGCTGTTCTATGTTCAGTTTCACTTGTTTGCAGGTACTTTTCAATATCTTCCTTGATCTTGTTGTTAACCCATTCATAATTTAATAATGTTATTTAGCCTCCCTGTCTATGAATGTTTTTGAGTTTTTTCCCTGCAGTTGATTTCTATAGTTTCAAGCCATTATGATCTGAGAAAATGCTGGATATGACTTCATTTTTCTTGAACTTGTTAAGACTTATTTTGTGTCTTGCCATGTGGTCTATTTTTTAGAATGCTCCATGTGCATTTGAGAATGTATATTCTGCTTCTATAGAATGGAATGTTCTGTGAATATCAACTAAATCCATTGATTCTAGTGTGTCATTTTTCGCTGCTGTATCCTTGTTGATATTTTTGCCTGAAAGATCTGTCCATTGTTGACAATGGAGTGTTAACATTTTCTACTATTACTGCACTGATGTCAATCACTTTCTTAACATTCTCCAAGATTTTCTTTATATACCTAGGTGCTCACATATCAGATGCATATATGTTTACTAGCATTATATTCTCTTGCTGGACTGACCCCTTAAGTACTCTGTAGTGATCTTTTCTGTGTCTTGTTATGGCCTTTGTTTTGAAATCTATTTTGTGATAGAGGTATTGCTACTCTGGCTTTTCTTTCATCTCCACTTGTGTGGGATATTTTTTCCATCCCTTCATTTTCAGCCTGTGTAAATCTTTTGTTCTGAGGTGGGTCACTTATAGATAGCATTTATGTAGGTCATATTTTATTATCCATTTAGCTACCCTATATCTTTTGAGTGGAGCATTTAATCCATTTACATTTAAGGTTATTATTAATAACCTTATTATTGATAGATACTTATTCATTTTTTCCCTTTGCACCTGTGTTTCTTTCTCCATTTCCTCTTCTTCTTCTTAAAGCAGTCCCTTTAGCATTCTTGCATGCTGGTTTGGTGGAAATCTACTCCTTTAACCTTTTTTTTTTGGTGAGGGAAGCTCTTTATTTCACTTTCCATTTTATTTTTTTTTATTTTTAAATATTTTATTTATTTATCTTTAGAGGGGAAGGGAAGGAGAGAGGAAGGAAACATCAATGTATGGTTGCTTCTGGTGCATCCCCTGCAGGGAACTGACCCCTGCTGGAAACTGGCCTGCAACCCAAGCATGTGCCCTGACTGGGAATTGAACCGCGATTGTCTGGTTCGCAGGCCCGCGCTCAATCCACTGAGCTACACCAGCCAGGGCCTCACTTTCCATTTTAAATGAGATCCTTGTTGGATGGAGTAGTCTTGCTTGGAGGTCCTTGGTTTTCATTGCTTGGAATATTTCATGCCAGTCCCTTCTGGCCTGTAGTGTTTCTGATGAGAAATCAACTGACACCCTATTTGGAGAGTAACTTATAAGTAACTAATATTTTCTTATAAGTAACTAATATTATAAGTAACTAATATTTTCTCTTTTGCCACCTTTAAAATACTCTCTTCATCTTTAAACTTTGCCATTTTAATTATGATATGTCTTAGTGTAGGCCTTCTTGGATTCATCTTGGTTGAGACTCTCTGTGCTTCCTGAATCTGTATGACTCTCTCCCTCCCCATATTAGGGAAGTTTTCTGTCACTCTTTCTTCAAACATGTTTCCTATCTCTTGTTCCCTTTCCTTTCCTCCTGGAATCCATATGAATATTGTTATGTTTCATGTTCTCTCTTAGGCCATCCTCTTTCTTTTTTAAGTTTCTTCATTTTGTTGCTCTGACTGGATTTTTTTCCCACCTTCTCTTCTAAATTATGGATTTGATCTTGTCCTTGGTCTAGCCTGTTTTTAATTCCTTCTAGTGTATTCTTCATATTAGACATTGCATGCTTCATTTCCAACTGGTCCTTATTCATAGCTTGTATGTCCTTTTTCATGATGGTATAATTCTCACTGAGTTCCTTGTGTATCTTTATAATCATTACTTTGAAATCTATGTCTAATAATTTGCTTTCCTCAGTTTCACTTAGCTTTTTCTGGGGATGCCTCCTTTTCTTTCCTTTGGAGGTTGTTTCTTTGTCTCCCTATTTTAGCTGTCTCTTTTTGTTTGTTTCTATACATTAGATACATCTGCTTTGACACTTTGTATTGTGGGGTGGGCCTATGGGGTAGGAGTCCTATGGAACACAGTGGTACAGATTCCTTGATCTCCTGATCTGGATACTCAAAGAATGCACTTTTTGTGGGTTATGTGGGCTGTCCTGTTGTATTTGGGTCCTGAATTTTGTCATCTTATTCATTGGTGGAGTCTCCCCTCAGGCTGGCTGAATGAGGGGCTCAACCCCCACCATGCCTTGTATGCTTTTGTACAGGTACTGGCAGAACAAAGCAGATAACACAAAAACCAAAAACAAAACAAGCAAACCTCTGCCCACCACCAACAACAGCAATTTCAATGATAAAAGATCAGAGAATAATAAAAGTGGAGAGGAAATGGAGTAGAGGGAAAGGAGGAAATTTTTTAAAAAGGAATAAGAGGAGGCCAAGGGACAGCAAAGTGATTGTGGGAGGAGAAAAGGACATAAAACTAATACAAATAATGTATTAAAAGAGAAAAACAGGAAAAAGGGACAAAGAAAAAGAAAGAATAACAAAAGTAAGAAAATGAAAAAAGAAGGGAAGAAAGTGGTAATCAATGGTAAGAGTAAAGTAAGAGATATGAAAAAATTAAAGCAATAAAAAGGGAAGAAAAATAATTAAAATCTATGAAAAAATAACAAAATATAATGAAAATGAACAAAGTGGGATTCATCCTAGCAGAGTTCCGTGCCTGCCTCTTGGGCGCTCCCTTTGGGTATGGATCTGATATTGTCTGAGGCTGGTGTAAGCAGCCTCAGTGATCCGCAGTTTGTGGCTGATACCTCTGGGCTTGGCTGCGCCTGAGTTGGGCCAAGACACTGCCAAGCCAGGTTTTATCAGCACTGGGTTCAGGGGTGTGTCAGCAACCCACTCAAGTCACCGCAGGATCCACCTCTGCCTGTCTGCCTGCCAGCATGCTGTCAGTCTTAGACTAGTCACAGACTTGACTGTTGCTGAGAGGGCTTCTGGTGGAATTGCAGAGGGTGGGGAAGGTGGAACTTCTGAATCTCCCATGGCAGGTGCCCTTCAGATTATAGGGGAGATGATGGATGTACTCCCCTGACCCTAAGCCACTAGTCTGAGTCCGTCCAGGACTTTTTCTCTGTACTCAGCAGGGCAGGGCCTCTGGTAGGCTTATGAGTGGAGTTTCCAGAGCCCAGATTTGGGGTCTGCGGGAAACCGGAAGGATGTTTCTATGGTTCTCCCATAAGGGGGGAGCGCTGGTCTGTTTCCCTGGGAAAGTGTGTGGTATGGCTGCGCCCTAGAGCCCCTCTCAGACACCCCCTGGGTCTGAGTATGTTGCTGTCTCCTTAGCAGGGGTTAAGATGTAAGATGGGAGGAAAGAAAGAAGAAAAGGAAAAGACGTCAAACAAGACAAAACAGAACTAAACAAAACAAAAAAGATACAGGGTAGTGCAAGCAGGATATCAGAGGTTGAGGAAAGTGGTGTCCCACAGGGTAAGGTAATTGCTTTTCCCCTGGGAGGGGCTTGCTCTTCTCAAGAGAGATGGCTGCTGTGGCATCTAGTTACATCCCAGCACGTAAAACCCCCACAGCCGCTCCCCGACGTCTCTCTCCAGTGCCTCCCGCGCTAGACTCTCCTCACACCTGCAGTTTGCGCCGCCTTCTCTTCACTGGGGCCCAAGGTGAGTGGTTGTGAACACAAAACCTGCTTTTTGGCCCCTTTACAAATTAAGAAAGACAAAGGGAAAAATAGTCCGCTTTGTCTCCAGCGGATCTTGTCTCTCCCCAGCAGAGACGAACCCCGCGGCCTTTCGCCGCTGGGCACTACGTGGTCTGCTGACCCAGCCCTGACGCTCTGTGTTGGAGAGCCCGGCTAGTGCTCCTGGCTTCTCTCCTTTCAGTGGCAAGCTCCCATAGCTGTGCTGCCGCCTCCCTGGTGAATAGGCCAGCCCCTTTAAGGACCTCAGCCCTCCTACTGGTCATGGTGGGGGGTCCCCCAATCTTGGTTAAAAGTCTCCTTTGGGGGGTAGTCTTCGGTTTGTTTCAGGTGGCTAGTCCTCTCTAGTTTTATCCGGGGGGGCGGGGGCGGTGCACAATAGATCCTCCTACTCTGCCAACATCTTGCAACCCTCCCAAAATTTCTTAAGAGGTGCTTTCCGGTTAGGCCCCAAATTGTATTTTTAGTCTGTCTCTACCCCACTAGACTGTTAGCTCTACCAGGGCAGAGACTAGGCCTTACTCATCTTTGCAGACTGAATGTCTGGTGTAGCAAATAACATAGTATTCGCTCAATAAATGTGTGCTGAAACATCAGGGGTATAAATGTGGCACCTTCCCACCACACACATCTACTTCTTTTCAAGTTAAAATAATCCACGCTGCATTTTGCTGTGGGCATCATGGCTGTGGCAGAATGAACAACGTCTTTGCTGGCCCCCTGCAACCTCCTCCTCCTCCTCATCATCATTCCCAGAATTGCAGAAAACATCCAGTCGTGGAGCTCTCAGTGCTGATGATGGATGATGTACTATAGAACAGGGAAAAAAATGTAGCTCACTTTCAGAGACAAGGTGGCATTCACATCCTGGGAAGTTATAAATAAGGGTTGAAACAGGAATGAGTTTATAAGAGGGATCTGGTTTTAGTGAACAAAGACTGAAGGTGCGATATCATTGCTTTGGTGCTAAAGGTCTCCGATGGAGCTTTGTTAATTGGAACTAGATAAGACGACAAATTGATAGGGCTTCAAAGGCAAGGACCGGAACTCTCCTACATTTAGTGGGAGTCTTAGGACATTTTCAGGGAAGCACATACCTAGAAAAGATCATGACAAACATTTTGAAGATTGAAGAAAATTTGTGCTTGAGGAAGAACAGATCATATATTCTCTTTTTCTTTCTGTGTTGTGTGTGTGTGTGTGTGTGTGTGTGTGTGTGTGTGTGTGTGAGTCTGTGTAAATAGAGANATAAGACGACAAATTGATAGGGCTTCAAAGGCAAGGACCGGAACTCTCCTACATTTAGTGGGAGTCTTAGGACATTTTCAGGGAAGCACATACCTAGAAAAGATCATGACAAACATTTTGAAGATTGAAGAAAATTTGTGCTTGAGGAAGAACAGATCATATATTCTCTTTTTCTTTCTCTGTTGTGTGTGTGTGTGTGAGTCTGTGTAAATAGAGAAAAGGTCAGTGAGAGAAGTTCTGAATTGAATAGCTAGCTTTTTTCTCCAATTATAAAAGAGATAAGTGTTCATTTTAGGTATCTTGAAAAATAAATTTAAAGAAGAAAAAATCAATAGTTATCCCAACATCAGGAATAATAATTTAATATTTTGGATTACTAAATTCTGGTCTTCTGTATGTTTCTATCAATAGTATAACATACTGTTAATGACCACAATCTTTGCCATCAACTGGACATGGTTACAAGTCTTGGTTCTGCCACTTACTGCCTTCTTAGACTTGGTAAGTTACTTAAATTGTCTAAGACTTGGTTTCCTTTTCCACGAAGTATGGAAAATAATATGTTACCATAGGTTTATTTTAAAGATTAAATAAATAACATGCATGGGGTTCTTAATATGGTGCCTAGCACACATAGTAACTACACAATAAATAGTAACTACACAATAAATTTGGGGTAGTGTGTTTTTTAACAAAATGTATATAATTTTATTTAGCAAAATGGATATTATACTGTGTGTGTGTATGTATGTAGTTTTGTATCATGGTTTTTCTTTCTAATACTTTCTAATTCAAAATATTCTATCATATGGTACTTTATTTGACCATCTACTGTGGTTAGAAAGCTAGGGTTTTTTTTTTCAGTTTTTAACTGTTATAAATAATACTGCAACCAATATTCATTAGCTTAATCTGTACCATATTCATGATTATGTTCTTAAAATGAAAATGTTGAAAGTGGAATAACTTGGTCAAAGGGCATGAATATTTGGAGATTCTTGATATCTGGTGCCAAATTATCCCCCAAATAAGATATACCGATTCATTCTCCCTGTGGCCTAGTATAAGATGTTTCATTTCTCACCCTCACACACACATACCCATACAGTAGTCCCTTATCCATGGGGGATACATTCTAAGACCCCCAGTGGATGCCTGAAACCATAGATAGTACAAAACCCTAAATAGACTATGTTTTTCCTATACATACATACATATGATAGAGTTTATAAATTAGGCATAGTAAAGATTAATGACAATAATACAATAGAACAATTATAACAATATACTACAATAAAAGTTATGTGAATATGGTCTCTCTCTCCAGTTATTTTTATGTTTTTCAGTCCAAATCTATTCCTGAATCTGACCTATCCCTTACTTGCAGGAAGTGCTTGGCATCACTCATTTCTGAGACCCCTTGCTGAATGAAGTCTTTGTGTAGACTCATCGGTGTTCTCTGGTGTAACACTTGCCATCAATTGAACCACGTTTTCTGTTCACGTCTCTCACCCACAAGCTCACTGCCTTCTCCATCTAAAAATGAAGGACTTATCATACACTGTGGCCATCACATGCAATTTGACGTGCAACAGGGAGACTGGTATGACTTTCTTTTTTCCCCTCACAATTTCACAGATAAAAGATTTGTTCTTACTCTCTCAGGGGTGTCCAATCTTTCGGCATCTCTGGGCCACACTAGAAGAATAAGAGTTGTCTTGGGCCACTCATAAAATACAAAAACTAATGAGCAAAAATAAGATCTTAAGTAAATTTACGATTTTGTGTTGGGCCACATCCACAATTATCCTGGGCTGCATGTGGCCACGGGCTGTGGGTTGGACACCCCTGCTGGTAGATCTGAGTAACCTCAGCATAAGATTTTTTTTTCTGTTCCTTATTAAGTCAGGAATTTTCACCTTTTCATTTAAAATAAGCACTCTATGTCTTCTCTCTGATGTATCTGAATTGCCAAAATCACTACTCTTGTGTTTCGGGGACATTAAGAAAAATAAGGGATATTTGAACCCAAGCACTGTGACAGTCCATTTGATAACCAAGTGGGCCACTAAGTGACCGACACTTAGCGCTGCCTGCTCATGCCGGACAAAGGGATGGTTCATGTCCTGGTCAGCGCCGTGTGGGATGGTGAGAGACTTCACCATGCTACTTAGAGTGGCGAACAATTTAAAACTCAGGAGTTGTTGTTTCTGGAATTGTTCATTTAATATTTTTGAACTGCAGTGGACTATGGGAGACTGAAACTGCTTAAAGCAAAATTGTGGGTAAGGGGGACTACTGTATACATATACGTATGTATTTAGATATTTCCAGTTTAGTAAGGCAAAAACCCTCCTTATTTTAATATTTAAGTATTACAATATCATTGGAAGTCAGATTTCTATGGGACATTTAATATTAACGTCGGTGACCGCATGAATGAGAAGTGCCCCTCACATTACTATGTTAAAGAAACTGGTGTTATTCGACTGCAGATAAGATCAAAGGGGAAACTTCATTACTCTCCTCAAGGATAAAAGAGGTCTATCACTTCCCATGTTGTGTGTGCTTTAACTAAAGAGGAGGAGCTGAGCTTCAGTTAAAAGAGGACAGACATCTCTTGAATACGAGGGCAGAAAAGCAACTTTCAAAACGACGAAACACTGGGAAGTCTCCTCACAGAGATCGTGGGTCCCTGGACCTCTAAGACCAGCAGAGTCACCATCTTGCCCTGGGAGAGTGGAGATCCAACGGCTTGCACGAAAAAGGCACACCGCCTGATCTCGTTGGTCTCTCCCAACCTGCAACTTTGGACTTATTTTTATGGGGTGTTGATTTTGTGATATTTTTGGAACTAGAGAGAGATGATTTTATTCCAGTGCTCATATGAGGTGCTGTTTTTGAACAGATGAATTAAGCTCTCTTTAGAACCATCTCTCCCTTTACAAGCTCAGAAACACGCAACGCAGTCCTGCCCTCTGCCATCTTATTTCACACAGGTTAATAACTAGCACTAATGTCCACAGACTTTTAAAAATAAAAATTTCTGTATTTGTTCTTTTCATCCTTGGGCAGTATTTTATGGAAAGAGGTATTTACTGTTAAAAAATACGTTTAATGGCAGAATACATATGAAGAAATAAATAGTGCAAAAATGGTGGTGTTTTGCTACTGACCAGTCCACCCAGCTCTTCCCCCCGGATTCTTGCACACAAAGAACACATTGTTATTGGAGCCATTACTGAGCTCCTCGGCCTTGCCAGGCTCTGCGGGGCTCGAGGGAAATGGCTATAGATTGCAGCCGAAAGGTCCATCAGATGGATCGCATGTGACCCCACTGTTCCCAGGGAAGAATGCAGTGGAACACTTCAGCTGAATAGACAGATTTTCCAAATGTTTTAAATCAGTTTTGAGACGGAAAAAAAAGAAAGAGGAAGATGCTAAGAAATGGATTTGGCCTATACACATTTCACAATGCGGTGCCCATTTCTCTGAAATGCAGACGTTAGGGGCTTTCATGTGGATGGGGAAACCTTAAGGGGGAAAAAAACCCAGCCTGCAACAACAATTAAGCAGCAATTGAAGAAAAGCAGGCAAAAAAAGATGGCCCTGTGTTAGTACAATAGCTCAGGGGCTTTTCATTTTGAGGCATAAAGACAGAACAGAGAATGTTGTTTTCTTTTTAAAGCCCTTTTAAAAATGGTAACTGCATCCCGCTCTTGTGGATGTATTACTTATGACATCCCAGTTTTCATCTGTTCATGATTTTACATTAGAGTTAAATCTCTGCAGCTTGAATCTCACGGCTGAGTTAGCCAGAGCCCATAAAATATTGAAACCTTTAGAGCAGCAGCCAGCCAGGTTGAGAGAAGTTCATGTTCAAAGCTGAGCTTTAGATTCTGAGACATCCCAATTGGAGTGTAGTACAGAAAAAAGCACTGATAAAATTTTCATAAAAATGAGCTAAGGATATTGCTAGCATGCTTCCCAGCATCTATATGAAAACTTAATCTGAGCTAATGGAAAGGATATGAAAGCCTTTCTCAATTCAAACACAGTCAATGCATGATTCATAAATTATTGTCAGAGAAGTGAATCAGCTCCCAGATTTATTCTCTTTTGGGTAGCAGCAACCAGAGGAAAACTGGGTCTTTTTGACCTTTAATGCCAGCAAATTTTACAGTAGAGCTGTCAATATAACCAAGTAAACTGGTCATTTCTCCAAACAGCAACAAAATAGCCTCATATACCCAGTGCAAGCTAATATTAACTTGGCCCACTGGGTTACTGACTGTACATTCAGGGCAGCAAATACCAAACACCTGAGCTTGTCTGGCGGCCCAGCACTGTGTGGCCATGTCCACATCGCCAACATCGGTGTGGGCTCCCCCGTGTCCCCTGACCTTCATACCCTTTGGGTGATGACGATGCACTCTCATTACCCTATAACGAAGGTGGCATTGTTATTATTATTATTGGTGGTGTTGCTATTAAGGGCTCAATTCCATAGATGGGGAAAATAAGCTCAGTCAGGTTTCTGCATTGGATTATGAAAGCAATAGTGTTTTCTGGAAATAAGAACGTGGTTCAGATCCATGTAAAATAAGTTGAAGTAGGACAGTAGGATGGAAACAAACAGTCTTGCACATTGGGAAGCCTGTAGAAAGTGTGCTTTTAATTTTATATTTCTTCATCCATCAGATATCTTAGGTCCCCCAGGATATGTCCCCCAATACATTGTGGAAAATATGGAGATAAAAATACAAGCCCTGTCTCTAATGAGTTAATAACCTTATGCAACAGAGCCATAGAATTTCAAACTTGAAAGTGTTCTTAAAGATTATTTAGTCTGGTCCTCCTATTTAGAGCTTTAATATTTTCTATGAAATTCTCACTGAGTGGCCAGCCACCCCAGGCTTCACAGGCTTGGTGAGAATCCCTGCCCTCAGTTAACCGTGTCTTTCTCTTAGCTAACCATTCTCATTAGAAAGCTAGTATCAATTTGGATTCTTAGTCTCTCAAACCTCTGCACACAGGATCACCATATGATGCACCATATGGTGCATCACCATATCTACCAGTGTTTCTCAAAAACCGTTTTGGCTTCCTAGCTGTGTTGCCACAACGTCTGTTTGGGCTTAATTCTCTCTCTCTAAGTTTACCCTATACCCTGTCACCAGCGTTCTTTCTAAGATAGATCTAATCATGTTACTTGTGTGTTTTCAAATGATTTTTGATACCCCCTTTTTATTACAGAAGTAATTCAAAGCTCATTAGCATGTTATTCAAGGCTCTCACGATGTGACTCTGATATGCTTTTCCAGACTCATCTCCCTGCAACTGTGCTCTACTCCACGGCAAGAGTTCTCACCTCTGGCTGCCTTTGAGACCCACTTGTAGGTGGAGTTTTAGCAAATACCAAACTTGAGCCCAGTATGAAATCAACTAGGAAATTTTTGCCACAGAACACAGACAGAAGTATATATATATTTTTAATTCCCCAGGTGAGTCCAATTTACATCCAGGGATAGAATTACTGCTATAAAAGTATTGGGTCACTTACTTTTCTTTTAACACCCATGAGCTTTTGTACCCCTGTGTCTTTGGTTAATGTTACCGTGGCCTGAAATCTGAGTCACCTTATCTCAGCCTAGAACAAAGGCAAACATTTGTATTTAGAGTAATGTTTATAGAGCAGTCAGGATGTTAAGGGGACTTCAAGGAACTCAAGAAGCTTACCCGGAAGAGAGACACTGGGGAAAACATTTACTGAGCATCACACCATATTCCGGAGACTATTCTATGGTGTGGGGATACAGCAAAACTGTTTGGACCATAGAATGTAAGCTCCATGAGAGTGAAATCATATGTGTCTTGTTACATGTTGTAGTTCTAGCCCATAGAACAGTCCCCAGGATATAGTATATGCTCACTAAATGTTTGCTAAAAGAATGAATGTAAATTTGAGGTGCCTCTGAGATATTAAGCAATGCTGTCTCAGAATTTTTGGCTATGCCACTAGTTCATTTCAGCACTCTATTGACTAAGGTTTTTTGAATTATGAATCTGTCATTTAAAGTATGAGAGTTGTCCTGGTGTCTGTTACTTGCACATATATGTGTTAATCACCAGAGCAGAGGTTGAACATATTTTTATTTATGTGAATGTGATGTGTGAAGTGCCCACAGATCCACCAGTGATTTGTGAAGTGCATTCTGTGTGCCCATAATAGGTAAAGTATGATTAAAAGTGAGAATTCAAGAGCACTCTATGATTTAGTCCTCCCTTGAAAGATTTTATAATCAATCTAGTTGGGGGCTAAATATTTAGAGAAAAAAATAGAAGAAGGCAAAAGGCAATCTATCATCACACCGATAACTATGTCACGTGGGGTACAACCCAGAAATTTAGTAATAGAGACATCCCTCCCCTGATGGATAAAAAGCAGTCTGTCTCTCACTCTTTCTGAGTGTGAGTGGTCAAAGGACAGGCATGATCTAAGTCTTGAGACAGAGAGCCACCCCCAGACGTTATGTTAGAATCCTGTCTCTTCTTGGCCATTGTTGAGCCTTGTCGTTGTCCTTTGTGGTATTTGACTCAAAAGAAGCCTGATGATCCTGTATTTCAGGGTCGTTTGGGGGTGGGGGTGGTTTGGAGATATCTGTGCAATCGGAGTCAAGTTTAGAGTAGGTGCTATCTGTATCTTCAAATTGAAGAAATGTATCTTCCAAGTCAAGGTCTATGAAGAAAATATAAGTAATTAGGTCAACTTGTAGTCTCCCTTGCTGCATCCCCTTCAGCAGCTGACACAGGACAACACGTACTGACCACCTCCCTCCACACTAACGCCTCCGTGGAGCCGCTTACAGCACGCTGAGGAGGCCTCGGGGTGGGAAGGGCTCTGGGGCTGTTGCCAGCTTCAAGGCTAGCAGCCGAGCTATAGCAATAAAGCCAGGGCATCGTGTAAGTCACCTCTGATTTCAAGAGCAGTTTCTCTCCTTAAGGGATTGTCTTACACGCCAAGATGTATAGGATACGTACAGCAGAAACCAAGCCGAGGGACATGGAATAAGAACCAGTGTGTTATTTAAATCACACCTAAAGGAAGCAAGAAGTTTCTTCTAATGAGCTTTTCAAAATCACTGTGCTCACAAGGCTGGGATCAGAAAATAGGAGGCGGTATTGCTGTATACCTGTGTGCGGAGCATTTTAAAAGCACTTATTGTAATTGTGTGCCATTGATGGGGCTATTTTAAGAGCTTCTGGAGATAAAATTCTACTTTGTGGTTAAATGTTGGTCTTTGTACTAGAAGATTAAAGACAACCTCTCGTTTATGTCCTTTTTTCCATATGGGACACGTAATTGTATTAGCAGCATTAACCAACTCCTTAAAAGATGTACCTTATTTAGGTTGATTAAAGGAAAAAAACCTGAAATCAGCTTCTCATCTGAAAAAAATAAATATATAAGTAAAAGCCCTGGGAAGCAGAGATGTTTCCTTGCTCACAGTTTACTTACACCGTAACAGCATCCAAGGCTATGTGGTCTCAGAGTGTCTGTCCCCTATAGAGTCAGATTTTACGAGCGCTGACCTCATTTGCTTCCTTTGTTTTTAATTGGCTGAGCAGCAGAGAAAAAGGAGGCAAAGAATGCCATTACTACTCGGCGAGTTAACATACATAAATGGCACTGTTATGTGGGGAGACCGTAATAAGTCATGTGACAGAGAGCAAAGGCAGCCCAGCGTGCAAAGGGAGCAATTTTCTGCCCCGCAAACAGCACTTCAGGTGCTGTCGTTCATCTTCCTGTGACTTGTTCTGTCAAAGTCCGCCCAGAGCAGAGGTGTTCAGGGACCCAACAGGCCATAAGTGTCCAGCTGAAAAACCTGGGAGATATCCCCAGGCCCTGGGAGTTCACTTCTTCCGTTGCACTGATTTACTTCAGAATGCTCCTTCAGGGAATTTCTGCCTTCCATTGCTTTACTTTCCCATTTCCTTTCTTGTCATCTTTAAAAATCCATTAAAGATCACGCATGCAGTTTCTGCAGACTCAAATTTCTGAGAGTTTCTGTAGCTTAATAAAATGCACCCTTTCAGTAGGCCGAGGTCTCTTTTATACTGTTAGGGCCCAGATACTATTAAGGCTTTTAATTAGAGGTTGTGATCACAGATTCAGACAGCAAAAGATGGCTGAAATCCTCAGGGGAGGCAATATTTCCCCATCCGGGGATCTAAAATGGCCACTTGGCTCGCATATCCACGACAGAAACACTAAGGATTATCAACACAGGAGCCAAAATTAAAATGAAGTTCACATTCCCCATTTTCCCCTAATTATTTGTTTCAAAGGCTTCCAATTGCCAAGGTTAAGTGATTATTGTCAACACCCACTGAAGGCTGCTTTAAAAAAAGAAGTTTGGCTTTTAATTTGTTTACAAATCCAATTTCCAAGTGTACTCTTTACCCAGCAAAGCACAGATATCTCCTGAAATCTTTCCTCCCGCTGAGTCTTCTGTCTACAGCCGTCCACACGACTCCTTCACTGTATAATACCCATGCAGCCTTTTCCACAATAAAGGAAGATTACATTCAAATGCCACCTTGCTGATCGTATTCAGATTTGTCTATCATTTTGTGTGGTTGCTGCTTTGCCTTAGGTATTAGAATAACAATAACTCACCTGTCATATTCCACTAGCACTGCCTCACCTAGAAAATTGCTCTAATACTGCCTCGGATCTCACAGACCTTTTTTATTAAAAAAATTTTTTTGCACAAGCTTACCTATTACAGCATAATGATTGAACTTTTATGGGAAGCCCACACATATATTTTTACTCTATATTTTTTCTAGTCCAGCAGTTGTTACATGTTGATTCTACAGCAGCTTGAGTGATTCAAAGCCAGTCTTCTTTCGCTCATCTGTAAAATGTCTAGTTCCCTTTTCAAACTACTGCCCGTCTCTATCTGGGTACCTTTAGTAAGTCATATTTCCAACTAGATAAGCAGCTATTCAAAGTGTTATTTATTTGGAGGTTTTAATATCAGACAATATTTTTTTCTTTTCCTACTAGCAATAATCGCGGCTCAGATAAACCTCATTGGCTACAATGCTGCCACTGCACAAAGCTAATATTAGGCAATATTATATGACTGTATGAAAGATATCTGGAAGTTTGGGGTTGAAAATCTGAGCTTAGTATTTCATTTCTTCTGACAAAAATTTAAATATACATGTTTAAAAACAAAATATAGTTCCTTTGAAACTGGTTTTTCAGAGAAATCCAAAGTGTGGCAAATAACAAATAGAGATTTCTTTTCAAAATAAATGGAGAAAATGGAGACATTTGTATTAGTGTCAACAATTAAATAAATAGATTTTTGCACCGATGCACTTTTTTTTCATTGTGAAACCTGTTTAAGTAATTTTCAAGTAGCCACAGCTACAGGTAATTTGGTGTTAAGGCCCACGAGAGCTCTGGCCGTGTTAACATGGCAAGCCGCATGTGAAGAAGGGTACCTTTTAAGTGCTACATAATGAAAACAAATGGTACATTTAAAGCCTGCCACTGCCTTGTGATGTGCGCCATGTTCCAGAGATGAGTAAGTTCCTGAGAACAAATACCATCTCATTGGCTAAAACACCCGGCACCAGTGTTTTTTCACATAATTAAACTGGACATGTTTGAGAAAAATGAAATGACAAAGATACACTGTTAAGCTGCAAATAGTATTCAATGACATTATCAAATGCAGAGATTCTGAAGTTTGCATATTAATCGAGGGAAGGTGCTAATTTGAGTGCTTTAAGCTTCACTCACAAGGCTGTTTACATGCTTTGTTCCACCTGGACCTGTTTGGAGGTTGTCAGAAACCTAACCAGCAGAAAAATATTGTATTTGAAAATACACATGCATGTTTAATTAAGCCAGGGCCACTGAACATTCCTCAATATATTTAGCTGGTGAGGTTTAAGCTCCATCAGAGCATCAGGCATTATCACCTTTTGAAGTATTGCTGAATCTTTAATATTTAAAGCACAAAGCAGACTGTAATAAAAAATTCCAGCAGACCCTAGAAGATTAAAGATGCTTTGTAAATGTGACAGTTTGTAAATGGAACACCAGGATTAAAGGATCCCTCTGATATTTCACAGCATATTTTTCAGGTGTATGCTAAATTATGAATACAATTAAATAGCTGTAATTATTCTCCAGAAGTGGACAGCAAATTTAAATGCCTAAGAAATTTGCAATTGGCTCCAGAATAGGGATTTATAGCATAGTGGCCTGAGTGGGCACGGTAAATCTTTCTAGCCGGTATCAACCAAAGCTCTTTGACGCCCAGTGAGAACTTCACTCACCCTACCTGACACGTGCCCTTTAGGAGTTTGGAGCCAATGATTGTCCTGAATAAGGGCACAACTGCAAACATGTGTTGGGGAAGAATGAACTAGGGCTGTGATGCCAGAGGTGTGTGTCTTAGGAGCCACATTTGTAACCACCATTAAGCAAAAAGGCTCTGTGATTTGTGTGTCCTTTGGCACATCGATCTGACCAGACACAAGCAGTGTCTGGCATAGAGTGGGCTCTAAGCAAATATTTGTGGGATGAATGAATGAATAATACATATAAAATGTGCTTATTCTACTATTTTAATATTTTTATTAAATGAATTTTCCTGGAAATTAAGTTTAGTGTGATTTAGTCAAAACAATGAAAAAGCAGGGACAATAGTGGTATGTTTTACACTTGGAGCAAAAACACATTTTATGGCTTTTCTTAGTTATCAAGTATTTCTCTGGGTGGTGAGATAGTGTGGGCCTCACGACAACAGTACTGCTCTGGTCCTAGTCACCTATGGGAGCTTGGCCCAGCCACTGACACTCAATCAGCCTCAGTCTCCTCATCTATAAAATGGGGATCCTAATCCCTTTTGAAAGATTAAATGAGACAATGAATGACAAGACCTTTGCTGTGTGCGAACACATATGAATTGCTTAATAAATAATAGCCTGTCATTGAGAAAGTCAGCCCAGGTTAGTAGTTACAAGCACGGGTTCTGGCCCAGACTGACTGGCTTTGGGTCCTGGCTCCGCCACTCCACTAGTTGACCTTGGGCACATTATTTGAACTGCCCATGCCTCAGTTTTCCCATCTCTAAAATGGAGACAATAACTGAACGTATTCCATAAAGTTACTTTGAAGACTGAATGAGTTGATATTTATAAAATGGTTGGAATTAGGCTTGGCACTTAGTAAGCAAATGGGGTTTTGTGAAATAAAACGAGCATTGCCTGTCATACAGGGGGCTTTTCTGAAAAGGGGTGCCGAAACTGTTACAACCCTCGGTGAGACCAATGAACTGCAGTTCAGAAACAACCCAGAAGTTTCTGTCATTACTCTTTGCAGCCTCCGAGGTGTCTGTGATAGGAGGTGAAGAACTGCGGCAGCTGTTTCTGGCTCAGGCCTCAAAGCTCAGCATGGGTTCTCCAAAACCCTGACAAATAACGCAGCTGTTAGGAAACTTGTCTCAATATTGAGGAAAAGAGGAGCCTCGCATCCATCTAGCTCAGCAGGAAAGGCTGATATTAGGTCTCAACTGCCCTGCTGAGACCCTGGGCCCTTACCAGTTCCCAGTTCGATGACTGAGGACATTAGCTCTTCTGTATTGAGAACCTACACATGGCAAGTGCTCTACAAACATCTTGTTACTCCCCAGAACAACTTTAGGGGGAAGACACTGTTATTATCACCATTTTATGAATGAGGGAACTAGGGCACAGAGCGGTTACTTAATGTGCCCCAGGCCACAGAATCAGTAAAGGGCAGAGCTGAGACAGCTCTGGCAGTCTGACTCTGGAGCCCAGGTTACTAACCACTAAGCATACTGTCCTCTTGGAGGTGAATGCGTGTGACTGCTCAGAAAATGCAAACTGAATTTTGCGTGAGTTCTAGTGAGTCTCAGTGTTGGGGCAGAATCATGCCCACTGGTCATATTCATGTTTCTATTATTAGAGTGTGGGCATTTTGGGTGTGGGCATGTGCATATGTATTGGGGGATATATGTGTGTCTCAATTTACTTCAAGGCACCGATGAAGCAGAATTTAAACTCTTTTTGCAGGAGAAGCAATGACTAAGAGTGAAGAATCAATCAGTGGTCAGGAAAACTTGCATAGGGACCTTTTTTTTTCCTCCTAGAAAGAAAGAAATTAAAATCCAGGCCTTTTTCTTTTTGAGGTTCAGCATTATTACAACTCTTCTGACAGACTAAGATGACCCAGGCTTAAAGCTTTCTGTTGGAAAAATATACTCAAGATTCGTAGAGAGTATTCTCTCCATGAAAAAAAGTCTATATAAATGACGTTGTTTGAAGCCAAGCCCTTTATACTGGCACAGGGCAGGAGGGAAAGAAAAGGGCTAGTTTCTACGAAATGCATGACTACAATGAGAAACTTCATTTAACTCAGCTCCTCACCCAGCAGTCATTCTTCGGAAACAATGCCCGATCAGTGAGTGTACAGTGACACTGTATAGTTCCAGGGAAGTATGTGTTGTAGATTGTAGTGGTAATGGCCCCCCACTTTGTTCATGCGTTCTCGTATCCACGCCTCCAGTTATCCCCTCTTATACCGCTACTGGGTTTAGCCACGTGACTCTGACTTGCTTTGGCCAGTGGGAAATAGAAAATATAAAATAAGCGGAAACTTAAATATAACTTGCACATTAGGGTTTGTCCTCTCATTTTCTTAGGTCCGTAAGAGCTGAGTGGCACAGCTGCCCATCGAGAAACCTGCCAGCGGTCAGACGTGGGGAGGCAGCCGTCCTAGATCACCCAGCTGCCCGCGGCCCTGCCAACTCATTGCAGATACTAGAGGAGGCCCAGCAGAGATCAGCCGCTCCAGGCCAGAAATGCTACCCAGGCCTCCTAAGACTCGTGAACTATATACATGTTCTAAGCACTAAGTTTGGGGGGTTTGTTACATAACACAAACAAACTGATACTGGTTCTGAGGAGGGAGGACTTTCCATAACAAACACTAAAAATGGGCAGCATTAGTTTTGAAATTCAGCGGTGGGTAGAGGCTGGAAAAATGGCAAGAAAACTGCAGTAGCCACCTGGAAAAAATGGCAACCTAAGTCATAAAACAGAAAAACAATTGGCATAGCTGTCTTCTGGCCTGCGGTAACTTGGAAGATAGATAAGGTACTTGTTGACCTGGTAAGTTGATTTTCAGGCAGAATGTGGACAGTGTGAGTAAGTTTTCATTTTCTATTTTGTTTTGTTCTGAGGCCTATGATAAGGTAGGGCAAGAGAGAGAGAGAGAGAGGCAGTAGTGTAAGAAAGAATTTCTTGGTCTGTAAGCACAATTAAAAGTGAGTATAGAGCAGCCTCAACCTGCTGCATTGGAAAATGAAAGTTTTTCTCTTCCTCAATCACCCCAATAATTTAAGATCTCTCAAAAAGAGGCTTAAAGCCCCAAATCAAATCAAAGATGTAGCTATAACCCCCCTCCCCTTTTAAGACCTCTGAAAGATTTAAACTGGCACATGGTACACCCTTCAATTAGAGAAGAGAGTCTCTAAGAATCTTAAGAACATGGTCTCATTGGAAGTTTATCCAAAATATGAAAGAAATCTGAAGAAAGGGGCCTATCTAGAAAAGAACTGTGACTGTAGCATTTTGGACTATAATCTAGCACATAAAAAGTACATAAAGTTTTCAAAGAAATTGTACCACCATAAAGGCCTTCAGCTGAGACTCAAAGGGATAGAGATTGTTTAAACCACTAAAAGTCCTCTGAGTCTCCACTTTCTACAGGCAGGAATTAGGCTGAGAAATCCACACGGCCGCAAATGGTAGCGAACCCCAGTGTGTGAGTCAGCCCACCAGTGCAAACTCACCCAGAGAAATGCAGGAGCAGGAGCTGGCAATGAAAAAAGGAAGTATTTTATTGTAGGATTGGCTACTCAGGAATGTAGGTGGCTCTGCCCCTGAAAGACCTGACTCCCCCGTAGCACGTAGGGTACAGATGATAGAGGGCAAAATCACAAGACACTGTAGGTTCAGAGTCATGTTAGGAGCTGATTGGTTGGAAATGAGGTAAGGGCAATAATTCATTTATTAGGGTCTTAAGGAAAGCTCTGATATCTACTCTGGCATCCCTCTCTCTGGTTTCATAGAAAAGTAGCCAAGGAGTTCACCTTAGAGCTCAGGAGCTGAAACATAACTTAGGTCAAGATGTTATCTTCAGCCTGCCTGGGGTCCAGACCTTGTGACCATCAGTCAGGTCCTGGCTGTTGTCTTTTGCTGCCTCAGGATTACTGATTATTAATGGGAAAGGCTGGGTCTATGAAATGGGTGGGATAATGGGGGAAAATGATTTCTAAAGCCATAGTCACAAATGAAATCAAAATCATGCGGACCCTCTATTTGAAAAAGGGAAAGCTTTCGAAAGGAGTAGCAAAGGGCTGAGAGTGGAGCCAAGAGCCATGCGAGTGAAAGAGACCCAAGTTTTGCCACCCTGAAACTGCCTCTTGGGACATTGATTTTAAGCTGGTTGTTAAGAAACAAAAGACTAAGATGGAGGTGTAGGTGAAAATACTGCACCTCCTCGCACAACCAAATTTAAGGACAACAAAGATTTAGAAACAAAAGTACACCAAAACAGACAGAAAATTGAACTGTACCGAAGTCCTACAACAATGAACCATTCATCCAGACTGGTAAGAGGTGTGGGGTCCAAGGCCGGAGGAGAGGAGTCCTGGCAGGAAAAGGCGGTGGTTAGTGGACCTGGGTGGGTGCAGGGACGAAAACCCAGTAAGGCAGCTGTCTGACCACAGATGCACATCTGCACACAGATAAACCAGGCAGGTTTAAAAATGGTCAGTGAGACAGACCATGCAACCCAGGGCCCCAGAGACAGGAAATAAAGCCTAAAAGCACTGATTGGAAAAATACTTTCAAGGGTTGAAGTACCAGGAGAGGTTCCCAGCCTCACAGGAGAGTTTGTTGGAAAGACCCACAGGGTCCTAGAATGTACACAAGCCCACCCACCTGGAAACCAGCACCAGAAGGACCCAATTTGCTTGTGGCAAGTGGCAGAGGGGACGAAAGAGCAGAACAAATGCCATTGCTCCCTCTCTGACCCTGCCCCCAGTCATAACCTAGCGACTGGGTTGACCTGCTCTGGTGAACACCTAAGCCTCCATCCCTCAAATGTAACAGGTCCCAACAGACCAAAACATTATGGTTCAAGCTAAAGAACAGCTCTAAGCCCAAGAGCCAATACTTCTAAGTGACAAAGAGGTAGCCAGCCTATCAGATGCCAGTTCAAAATAGTGGCGATCAGGGTGCTCACAGAATTGGTGGATTATGATCACAAATTAGAGGAAAAAATGAAGTTTATGAAAAGTGAAATGAAGGAAAATGCACAGGGAACCAATAGTGAAGGGAAGGAAACTGAGGCTCAAATCATGGAGTGGACTAGAAGGAAGAAAGAAACAATCAATCAGAAAAGAATGAAGAAACAAAAATTCAAAAAATTGAGGAGAGACTTAGGAACCTCCAGGACATCTTTAAATGTTCCAACATCTGAATTATATGGGTACCAGAAGCAGAAGAAGAGCAACAAGTAGAAAACTTATTTGAACAAATAATAAAGCAGAACTTCCCCAGTCTGGCAAAGGAAATAGACTTCCAGGAAGTCCAGGAAGCTCAGAGTCCCAAAGAAGTTGGACTTAAGAAAGAACACACCAAGGCACATCATAATTACATTACCCAAGATTAAAATGAAGGAGAGAATTCTAGAAGAGGCGAGAGATAAGGGGACAGTCACCTACAAAGGAGTTCCCATCAGATTGTCAGCGGATTTCTCAAAAGAGACCTTACAAGCAAGAAGGGGCTGGAAAGAAGTATTCCAACTCATGAATGGCAAGGACCTACATCCAAGATTGTTCTATCCAGCAAAGCTTTCATTTAGAATGGAAGGGCAGATAAAATGCTTCTCAGATAAGGTCAAGTCCAAGGAGTTCATCATCACCAAGCCCTTATTATATGAAATGTTAAAGGGACTTATCTAAGAAAAGGAAGATAAAAATATGAACAGTGAAAGGAGAGCAAACTCACAGTTATTAACAACCACACCTAAAACAAAAGCAAACCAAGAGGACAGCTAGATCAGGAGTGGAACCATAGAAATGAAGATCACGTCGCAGGTTAGCAACAGGGGAGTGGGAGGAGGAGGAAGGGGAGAAGGTACAGAGAATAAGTAGCATAGACAGTAGGTAGAAAATAGACAGGGAGAGGGCAAGAATAGTATGGGAAATATAGAATCTAAAGAACTTGAGACACGTGGTATAAACTGAAGGGGGAATGGTAGAGGAGGGGGTGTGCAGGGTGGAGGGGAATGAAGGGGGGAAATGGGACAACTGTATTGACGTAATCAATAAAATATATATTTTTAAAAGCATATGACAAATAAAAAGTTAATATAATGTAAAAAAAAGAAACAAAAGACTTACAAAGAACTTTTGATCCTCCCCCTTTCCTACTTAAGAGACTCACTTGAAAAACTTGCCTTGTGAAAGGAGCCTTAGCCTAATTTGAATTAAGTGTGGTAGATTGGAGGGCTTCAGGCAGGGACCTGGTAGCTACATTACCCACTGTGCCCCATTAAAGCAAGAATGTGCCTGTCACTTTGTTCAGCTCTTCCTCAGCTACCTGTAAACTGCCCATTTTCACTTTTGAAGTCTGAGACCCTATTTCCCCCTTTTCTCCTTTGTCCAAAGTGTCACATACACCCAATTTTACCTCGCTGTCTTTGGAATTTTCATGTTTATATGAATTCCCCACACACATAATAAAATTGGATTTTCTCCTGTTACTCTGCTGTATGTCGTTTGAATAATGGGCTCAGGCAGAAGAAAGGTGGGAGGGAATGTACTTTTTTAGCCCTCACAGGAGCCAAGCACTGGCAAGCCACTCCCAGGAAGCAGAACCAGGACTTCAGGAGTATTCTGCTCCCTTAGGGTACTTGATGGGGAGGGGCGGGGCCTGTGCTGGGTAAAGTTTAGAATTGTTATGGATGGGTGACTACTCCGTGCTTCCCATTCTTTCCTTTTAGGAAAAGCAGCAGTTAGCACAGATATCCTATCTTGCACTAGGCAAAAACACTTGGCCTTTTAGTGTAGAGTTGTCTGGATCAAGAAAAGCTTCACCCAGGAAGACAAGATTGTAGATCACAAGACCCTGGACTTAGAGCCTGTTGCCATGATTAGATTAGACTTTTGCAGGGGTTTGAGAGGGAGTGTGTTTTACGTGTGGAAGGGACAGGAAATGGTTATGACTGAAGAAAAGGATGCAGTTAATTATTAAATAATGGTTTGTAATTTGTTCTTGCCTCTTTTTATCTAAACTGTTGGGTAACCCCTCACACTGCCTTTGGGTTTCACTGTGTGGACTGTTTTAGCCAATGATGGAATAGCGAATGTCATACAAGTAGTCTTGAAAACTGCTCAGGCACTGGGGCTTTACCTCGCTTGTTGCTTTTGGATCTTGGCTGCTGAGTGAAGAAAACGGCCTGTTGGCTGGCCTGTTGGGTGATGTGAGACATTTTGTTGCCCAGTTACTTGGATTGGCAGGCTGTCAACCCCTGAACTTGTGAGCGAAGTGATGCTAGATCACCCAGCCTCCAGTTCATCCTTGGTCCACGTCCTGCATACCCACAGACATTTGAGAACACCTAGTGGAAGGTGGCCCAGAAAAGAACTGTTCAACTGACCTGCAGAATCCTGAGTTACATCCACAGTTATTTGTTTTAAGTTACTAAGTTTTGAAGTGGTTTATTATGCATCAATGCCTGATATAACAAGTGAATTTTGACAAGGAATATCTAAGGCTAAATAAAACATTGAATGGGTAACACAGCTTATTCTAAAGAGCAAGTAAGGCTTCTGCAGCAACCTGTAGTAATTTAGGGGGCATTTCTTGACCATTACTCAGCTTAACACTATATAATAAACCTCATTTTCCTATTCCTACCCCCATACCTTAGTTACTATTGCTAGAGCAGCAATGAAATCATTATTGCAGTGGTCAAGGATTCATTCCTTCATTTAAGTATTCATTTATCAATTCAACAAATATTTTTTGTTTCTTTTTTTCTAGGTCTTGGACATAGAATAGTGAAAAGACAGGCACTATTTTTAGGAAACTGATTTGGAGGGATATACATACAGGTAAGAGGGATAGTAAACACACTTGTTAGATAATGCAGGTCATGTGTTTTACAGGTAAGGACATTTGATAATAATTAATGAGGGGGCAGCTTAGGGGAGAGATAATGAGTGAGTTTCTGAGAACTGCACAATATATAATATTGGAAAATAATTTAAATATTTTTAAAATAAACGTTAATAGCACAAGTGGTAAAGCAGGTCAGATCAGAGAGGGAACTAGAGGTTGGCTGTGTTCAGAGCAGAGAGACAAAGGTTGACTATGTTTACTAAATTGAAGCCATATGGTAAATACTTTTTGGTATCCTACTGTTGTTACTAAGTAATATATTTTCCTGTTTGACTAAATATTATAAGGATTTTTAACTAACACATTATTGTTTATAATGTAAATATGCTGTGTTTTTAAATTTTTAATATTATAAGTAATATTAAAATAAACATCTTACATGAGATCCTTTTTCTTATTATTTTCTTAAAGTTTTCTGAATTTACACTTATTTTTAAATCATTAAATGTCCATTGCAAAATTGTCCTCCAAAAAATTATGCCAATCTATACTTCCAACATCATTTTGTAAGATTCTGGGACCTAGTTTCTTCAGTGGAATTCATTTTGTTTCTTTGTTATAAAAACATTGCTATGTTCTGCTGAGAAGAATTTACTGCACACAATAGATGTTGTCAATTAAGTCTCAATAGAATGTATTTCAGTGAAAACCTACTGTGTGCTTGCCATGTGCAAGACATTGACTCTTATTATATCATAGTTAAACAGGGGTAGGGAAACACAGAAAAATGATAAAAGTGACTCAGATTCCACAGAATATATCCCCCACAGATAGCTCCTGAGGAAAGTACTAATGGTACTAAAAAAGTGTTTGCATAAAGAGTCAGGAATCATCTTAATTTGACTTTTAGTTGTGTCGCTGATCAATTGTAGTTTTCAATAATAACTAATATTTATTGGCGTTATTGCAATATGCCAATTAATTAACTGTTTTAGAACCTACCATCTCATTTAAATTTCACACCTATCCTAAGTATCATTATTATTTCAGTTTTACAAATGAGAATGTTGCTACTCCAAGAAGGGATGTCATTCACACAAAGTCTTGGACTAAAAAGTCTTGGGGCTGTGATTAAAGTCTAGTTCTGTATCACTTGGCCAGGGCTTCTATCTACTGAGCTGCACTGCTAGCTGAGCAAATCACTTGCTATTTTTAGAGTCCTGTTTAATCACACTTAAAACAAGGAATTCAAGCTAGATGATTTCTGTATTCCTTCCACTCTAATGTTTTGTGATTTAGGCATTCCATGTTATGCATAATATCTGCTTAGTAAAGAGAGCTTGAAAAATCTTGACCACACATTGCAATAGGTTTGGAACTCTTCCCTCAGATAGCAACTCTCCAACTATAAATCCCTAACATCATGTAAGTATAAGGTAGCTGTGTTCTGACTTTCAAATCGCAGATCCAGTATTTTCCTTTACTTATTTCCTTTCTCTCTTTCTGCCCCTCTGATTTTAAAAGAAAAAAAAAAACCTTTTAAAGAGAGAAGAGACTTGAAAATACACTACTTCTAATTCTTCTGCAGCAGGCATTGTAAACTTAAACACCTACTGGGACATTTCTTTTTAAAATACCTATATCTTAGCTGTGTTTAGGAACACTGTAAGAGATGTAAAAGAACACTGTCTTGCTCAGCTGCCTGTGCTACCATGGCAAATGCCTACCTAGTTACACTAGTTACCTAGTGATGTTGGGCATCTTTTCATATGTCTATTAGCCATCTGCATGTCCTCTTTGGAGAACCATCTATTCAGGTCCTTTGCCCATTTTTTAATTGGGCTCTTTGTTTTTTTGGTGTTGAGTTTTACATGTTTGGCCCAGACGTAAGAGAACACTGCCTGTGCTACCATGGATAATGCCTACCTAGGTACACTGTTTTATGTAAGATAATGTAGAGGACTTGTAGGTGACAAGGTAAATCAATCACACTCACTTATCTCCTCTCTATTCAAAAACTCAATAAAATGACAACAGAAGCAAATATAAGCCACAAGGGTAAAAAGAATGGGAACAGATATATCTAAAAGAAAGAGAAATTTCAACACATTTTTTTTGTGAAAGTGAAAATTGATGTACTAGTGGAAACTCCACTAGCAGAGTAGAGGAAGTGATAGCCTAAAGTGCCCACAGGAGAAGAAAACCATGAGAAGTAAACTGAATCACTTTGCAAAAACTCTAGAAAGGCTAAGATTTGGAAATTCCAGATATCACAAAAGTGTGTGTGTGTGTGTTTGTGTCTGTGGTGTGAGAGGAGGGGCAGTGTTTGGCTGGTGGTTCTGACATCAGGGAAACTAGTTGAACTTCCTTAAAGAGCGATATTGAGCCCCTAGGTTCTCTCCTCACCTACCCAGAGAACTTCCTTCTATGCAGGAGATCAAAGGGATGTTTTCCAGATAAATTATACCAGAAAAACTCTAAATTTTTGCAATGTATGGGGAAAAAGTCCAGTAAAGAAAAATGCTGAGGTACATACTGGTCTAAAAGGTTAGGGCTGAGTGTTTCTCTTCTGGCTCTTGCTGATTGCCTTGTCTCACTGAGAACAGCTGGAAGAGCTGCATAGGTATTTTAAAAGGTCTATTTGAAAATATAATAGAACTACTAAGGCAATCACGATTTAAGGGACAAAGAAGCACAACAGAAATGCAAATGCAGAGTGGTAAGACTAACATGCAACATTGCTTTTCTCTTTAATACATAAGGGACAACCAAGAGACTATATTAATAGTTTTATGGGGCTGAAGAAATAAAACTTCTAGTGTCTGCCAAGATCTAGGGCTTCGTATTACACACAAGGCCCCTCAAACCTCTACCCTGGGAATAAGGACAAACCTGAAACAGATTCGTCTGGTAAAGACTGCAGCCCAGCTTTAAATTATTGACTGTATTAAGGAGATTTTTTTCCAAATTGCCTGTCAAAAGCAAATGTACATGAATTCTGGTAGGTAATAACATCTGAGGGCCTGAAATTTTCTGTTTCAAACACAATGTTTGGGACTTAACTTTTTTTCACATTTTTTTTATTGTTGAAGTACAGTTGTCTTCATTTTTTCCCAAAAACTAATGACTCAGAGGAAAATAAAAGGGAAAATCAAAGTACCCACAAGACATCAGGTATTGAAGTTATTAGAAAAGTACTCTGAAATAACTATCATTAATATCATTAATATGTTGTAGAAAGTAAAAAATGAAAAATCCAGCAGATAAATAGCATCTATGGAAATAAGTTAAATGAATATTTTATATCTGAAAAATACAAAATCTGAAATTAAGATAGCAATGTATGGGCTTAAGAGATAATTAAAGATAGATGAAGAAAAGATTGGTGAGCCAAAAGAAAAAGTCAGTTAATAAAACTAAAATACAGAGAAAATAAAGTTGAAAATTACATAAAAAGACATGGGATTCATGAGAAGATATATCAGCTGTATAATTAGTATCCCAGTAGAAGAAGATATAGAATAGAACCAATATTAAAAGAAATAATTGCCAAATTTTATAAAATTGATAAAAGATATCATGACAGAGATTCAAGAATCTCTACAAACCCCAAACACAACGCATACATAAAACCATACCTAGACATATTATGGTAAAACTGTTAACCAAAAAAAAAATGGTAGTACCCTTGTCGACACACAATGAGGCTCACACATCACATAACAACAGAAAAATGAAAGTAAAGCCAAAAGAAAATAGGGCATCTTTGATGCCTTCAAAAAAATAACTGTCTCTTTAATATTCTGTACCCAGCAAAAATGTAGTTCAAAAATGAAGACAAAATAACTATATGGCTAGGAAAACAAAAATCAGATAACTAGTCATCAGGATATCTGTATGAAAAGAAATTCTACTAGGATGCTTTCAGTAGAAGGAAATACATAACACTATACAGAAGGCACGAAATGATGCAAGAAATGAAAAATATAAGTATCAAAGAGATTAAATGAATATTTGCTGTGTAAAAGTATTAAATAATGCCTTGTGGGGTTTAAACTACGTCATTTAAATATTGAAATATACGACATTTATTTATTTATTTATTTATCTAAATGTAATCTGTATTGTATTTTTTCCCATTACCATTTAAGTCCCCCAGCAATCACCACACTGTTGTCTGTGTCCATGAGTTCTTTTTTCCTTTTGCTCAATACCTCCCCTTCCAAACCCCCTCCACCTCCACCACTAGCTGTCATCTGCTCTCCACCTATGAGTCTGTCTCTGTTTTGCTTGTTCTGTTTGTTCATTAGATTCCACATGAGTGAAATCATATTGCATTTGTCTTTCTCTGACTGACTTATTTTACTTAGCATAATGTTCTCCAGGCCCATCCATACTGTTGCAAAGGGTAAAATTTTCTTTTTTTTTTTTTATAACCAAGTAGAATTCTACTGTGTAAATGTCCCATAGAATTCTACTGTGTAAATGTCCCAATGTCCCATTGTTTCATCCACTCTATTAACGGACACTTGGGCTGCTTTCATATCTTAGCCATTGTAAATTGTGTTGGAATGAACACTGGGGTGCTTACATTCTTTTGTATTCGTGTTTTTGGTTCCTTCAAATATGTTCCCAGAAGTGGGATTTCTGGGTCAAAACGCAGATCCATTTTTAATTTTTTGAGATGTCTCCGTACTGCTTTCCACAGTGGCTGCAGCAGTCTGCATTCCCACCAACAGTGCAAAAGGGTCCTCCTTTCTCCACATCCTCACCAGCACTTGTTGTTTGTTGATTTATTGATGAAAGCCACTCTGACAGGTATGAGATGGTATCTCATTGTAGTTTTAATTTGCATTTCTCTGATGATTAGTGGTGTTGGGCATCTTTTCATATGTCTATTAGCCATCTGCATGTCTTCTTTGGAGAACCATCTATTCAGGTCCTTTGCCCATTTTTTAATTGGGTTGTTTGTTTTTTTGGTGTTGAGTTTTACATGACAATTTTTTTTTAATGCAGAAGGTAATAAAATTAAATGGAAAATGTCATAATTACTAAGAGCGTATCTAGCTAGCAAGTTAATATGATGACGTAAATGAATAATGAAAATACTTCTTTAATCCAAAATAAAAGAGAAATAAGAAACATAAAACAGGGTAGATCAAATAGAGTACAAAGAATAAGGATATACACTTGAAAAGAAATGAATAAGTAATTAAATTAAATGTCAAAAGATAAAATACTCAAACAACAAAGATTGTCTAGGTAAAAAAAGTATATGTAACCTCTAAGAAACATGTTAAATCTAAGAATAAGGAAAAATGGAAAAAAGTAATAGCATAGAAAATGTTGTGTAGACACTAACTATAAAAAGGTGCTGTAGTTACACTAATTATAGTGTATGTTATGATAAGAATCATTACTAAAGATAAAGTGGGGCATTTTATAAGTGATATATTGGGTTTATCTACAAGAAATATATAATTGTTATAGATTAATACAAACCAAATAATGCAACATCAAAATATCAATAAATATAGCAAAATTAATTGGACTAAGGCAGAAATAAACATATCTATAATCATAGTGAGAGAGTTTAACACACTTATTTCAATATTTGTTAGAGAAAGCAGACGAAGCATCAGTAAAGACATAAAAATTTTGAATTCAACTTCTCATCAATAAATACAAAAAATTGTTCCCAGAACTGAGAAATGCATGTTCTTTTCAAATAGACATATTGCATTTACCAAAATTACCTTTTCCAGGCCATAAAGCAAGTTTCATGATATACAAAGGATTAATACAATTCAGACTATATTCTCTTACCACAAAAGAGTTAACCAGAGATCAGTAACATAAAGAAAACTAATAAGATCCCCCAGAGTTTGGAAATTAAGAAAAATACACTTTAGTGAGCTAAGGATCTAACCCAATGAAGAAATCACAATTAGCAAATAATATCAAATAAATATTAAAAATATATCAAACTGTGTAGGATACAGCTAAAACTGTGACTATATGGAAATACACGATTAAAGTATCCATCTCATGAAATTATAAATAAACAGAAAATTAAACCCAAAGAAAGTAAGAGGAATGGAATAATGAAAATAAAAACATGATTAAATAGAAAAAATATTCAATAGGAAGAGTTCACGAAGGTAAAAGTTGAGTCCTTGAAAGATAAAATCCCAAGCATCTGAAAAAAACTGTTCAAGAAAATAACAGAGAAGCCTAGATAGCTTCATTTGTAATTTTTTTCTAAAACATATTTAAGAGATAAAAATACACCAGTCTTGGCTTTGGCCAGATAGGTCAGTTGTTTAGAGTTTCATCCCAGTACCCCAAGGTTGTAGGTTTGATCCCTGGTCAGGGCACATACAAGAATCAACCAATAAATGCATAAATAATGAGTGGAACAACAAGTCGATGTATGTCTCTCTCCTTTCTTATCTCTCTCTAAAATCAGTAAAAAATGTATGTGTATATAGCAATCTTATCCAAATTCTTCCAGAGAACAAAAAATTAAAGAATGCTTTTCAGTTCATCTTATGAGACTAACATAATCCTGAAAATGAAATCTGACAAAGACAGAAGAAAGCAAAAGTATAGATAATATTATGAATATAGAAGCAAAAATTCCTGACTAAATGTTAGACCCTAGCCATATATGAAAAGGTGATATATCATGACCAAGTGGGATTTATCAAAAGATATTTATTATCTATTATATTTATTTTGTTAAAATATTTAACAAAAGATATGCAAACTATGAAGAAAAAATACAACATGTTGCTGAGGGAAATCAAAGATCTTTTTTTAAAAAAGGAAATATTTACCACATTTATGGATTGGAAATGTTAATAATAAAACATTCAAATCTCCCCTAATTAAGCTAAAAATTCAGTGTAATACCACATAGTCTCTGTAGTTCTTTTTCTAAAATTTATATGGAAATGCAATGGATCAAGAAGCATTAAGACCAGAGGTCAGCAAACAGGTTTTTTTTTTTGTAAAGGGTCAGAGAGCGATTATCTTAGGCTTTGTGGACCAGCCTGTCTCTCTGGCAACTAACCAACCCTGGCGTAGTAGCCAAGGAGCAGTCACAAACAATATGATAATGAGAAGGAATGATGACTGCTTTCCAATATAGCTTTATTTATAAAATTAGTTGTTGATTCCATTGGACACAGTTTGCAAACTCCTGGGCAAGATGGTCTTGAAAAAGAACAAAATTGAGGATTTAAACTGCAGCATATCAAGACATACAGCGGGGGCAAAAGTAGAGTTGTTTGTTTGGAAAACAATATAATTAATAAGAATAATAACAATAATAATAATACAAGAATAAACTATGTGTTTCATGTACTCACAACTGTAAACCTGCTTTTGCCCCACCCTGTATAAAATCACCATATGGAGATAGTGTGGTATTAATGCAAAGTAAACCAAAGAAATAAAAGTCCACACAAAAGAATCCACACATATAGACACCTGGTTTATGGCAAAGCTAACATTGCAGAGTCTATAGACAGCCTTTTTTTTCCCCTTAATTAATCCAGTCCAAATGAGTAAAATATTTTAATATGTTGCCTCAAGTCTGGCTGACCTATTATAGCGTTTGAAGAGTGAAGGCCTATGGCAGCTGTGTGATCGAAGGTGTGGCTTCTGTGATTAGCCCAGTAAGCAGTAAAACCTGGAAATGATTAACTATAATCTCCCAAGAGAAAAATTACTAGAGCTCTTCTGAGCAGCCAAATCATAGTTATGGTTAAAGAGCAGCCACATTTTGTAGTGATACGATTTTTCATGTCCACGTGAAATGAAAGACTTGCTTGCCTTACAGGTACACGTTCAAATGTTAAGGACTTTGTTCAAGTCACTTGTGCATTGCCTGGCATATAAATGATGTATAATTTAGGATATTGGTTCAGCTAGTTTAGCAATCTAACTGAAGAATGACCTAAACAAAATACAGCACTTATTTCTCACACATGAGGATCTGAGCTGGGACATGTTCCGAGGGTAGGGTGGCTCTACGGGGACTTCCAGGTATCCAGGTTCCTCCCATCTGCTTCTTCGGTCGTTCTCCAGGGCATGCACCACAAACATTAATGTGCTTCTGGGATTCCTGTTCAAATGTGGATTTCGAATCAGAGGGTCTGGAAATGGGGCCTGAGCTGCTACATTTCTAACAAGCTCTCCAGTGATGCCAATATGCTGCTTTAGAGAAAACGCTGGAAATTATCAAGGCCCACACACCAAAACTATATTCCGCCTGGAAACTGTTATTACTATGGCTGCTATAACACAGAACCACAAACTTTTTGGCTTAAAATAACATTTATTCTCTCATAGCTCTGTAAATAAGAAGTCCAAAATCAATATCTCAGGGCTGGAATCAAGGTGTCTGCAGGGCCATGTTCCCTCCCTCCAGAAATTTGAAGGGAGAATCCATTTCTCGCTTCTTCCAGCTTCTGCTGGCAGCTTGTATTCTGTGGTACAGAAGCAAACAGCCCTGCTGACACCTTGATTTAAGATCTATAAGACTTATTTTGGACTGCTGACCTCCGGAACTGTAAGAGAATAAATCTGTGCTCCTTTAAGCCCATGAGTTCATGGTAACTTGCTACAGTGGCAATAGAAAACTAATACAGCAGTAGACCCCAGCTACCAGGTTGCGATTTATGGACAGACTGGCTCACAAAGGGAATTCAGGAGGGAATAAGTCCAGTCCAATGGCCATCACAGTGCTGGGGAATCTAGGGGAGTCAGACTGGTGTCAGACTAAGGGGAGGAAAGATTTGAGAACTGTTAAAGCAGTTCTTGTCTCAAAGTTGGTCTGGCATTCGAGATAGGTCTGAGCCTGGAGATGAAACTAGCTAAGAAAGGCAGCCTGTCATGTAAGACAGGTGCTGATTGGCTGTTGTAAGAGTTTGGGTGCGTTGTTGCAACAACTTTAAACAAGTTAAGATATACTATTTTCCATCAATCTCTGGGATGAGAATTTATGTATTGTGGGGAGATCATTTTCCTTAACTTGAAGGAACTGTGGTTTTTTTATCTTGATTCTAAATTTGAAATTTAGAGAATGGATTATGCCTAAAATTCTTGAGAAAATATGATAAAGGGTGGTAATATGTTGACCCTTGAATGATAACATAATTGTAAAGTCCTGAAAGAAAAGGTCTGTGTGTCCTTTAAATTCTTCTTCCTTAGCATACAGTAACAGCTCTATCATCATCACCACCACCACCACCACCACCATGTATTGAATCTTGGTCCAGTGCAAGTTTTGTTCTAAGAGTTTTAATTTTATTAATTTATTTAATTTGCACAAAAAACATAGAGAAGATATTATCTACATTTTTCACATGAAGACCAAGATTTAGAGAAATTAGTGATTTATCCAAATTACACAGCTACTAATGGGTCTAAGTGACTCCAAAGGAACTTTTTAACTATGGGGATATATAACCTCCTTTTTAAAAGCATCTCGACCATTTTTAAGTGCACACTTCAGAAGTGTTGAGCACATTCACGCTGTGGTGCAACTGACCCCTAAAACTCCAGACCTCTTTTCATCTTGCCAAACTGACTCTGCGCATTAAACAACAACTGCCCGTTCTTCCTACCTGAAAGCCCCTGCAGCCAGCCACCCTTCTACCTTCTGTCTGTGAATTTGACTACTGTGGGTAACTCCTATAAGTGGAATCACATAGCATTTTTCTTTTTTGACTGCCTTTTTTTCACTTAACATAATGCCCTTAAGGTCCATCTATGTTGCTACATGTGTCAGATTTTCTTTCCTTTTTAAGACTGATATTCCATTCTAAGTATCTGCACTATACTAGGTTTATCCATTCATCTTGGATTCCTTCCACTTTTGGCTGTTGTGAGTAATGTTATTATAAACATGGATGTCCAAAATATCTCTTTTTTGTAATATGTTTTATTGATTATGCTATTATAGTTGTCCCATTTTTTATCCCTTTTATTCACCTCCACCCTGCACCCCCCTCCCACCAACATTCCCCCACCAGTTCATGTCCATGGGTCATACACATAAGTTATTTGGCTTCTATATTTCCTATATTATTCTAAACCTCCCCTTGTCTATTTTGTACCTTCTATTTATGTTTCTTATTCCCTGTGCCTTTTCTCCCATTCTCCCCCTCCCGCTCCCCNATCTCTTTTTTGTAATATGTTTTATTGATTATGCTATTATAGTTGTCCCATTTTTTATCCCTTTTATTCACCTCCACCCTGCACCCCCCTCCCACCAACATTCCCCCACCAGTTCATGTCCATGGGTCATACACATAAGTTATTTGGCTTCTATATTTCCTATACTATTCTAAACCTCCCCTTGTCTATTTTGTACCTTCCATTTATGTTTCTTATTCCCTGCGCCTTTTCTCCCATTCTCCCCCTCCCACTCCCCACTAATAACCCTCCATGTGATCTCTATTTCTGTGGATCTGTTTCTGTTCTAGTTGTTTGCTTAGTTTGTTTTTGTTTTTGTTTTAGGTTCAGTTGTTGATAGTTGTGAGTTTGTTGTCATTTTATTGTTTGTATTTTTTATCTTCTTTTTCTTAGATAAATCCCTTTAACATTTCATATAATAAGGGCTTGGTGATGATGAACTCTTTCAACTTGTCCTTATCTGAGAATCACTCTATCTGCCCTTCAATTCTAGATGATAGCTTTGCTGGGGAGAGTAACCTTGGATGTAGTTGATTTGAGTCATGATTTCCTTCCCTTCACTGTTGGTTCCCTGTATATTTTCCTTTATTTCACTTTGCATAGCCTTCTCTTTTTCTTCTATTTTGAGACCATACTCAATTATTTTTGTGAGCACCCTGATTCTTAGTGTTTTGAACTCTGCATCTGATAAGTTGGCTATCTCTTCAAAGCTTAGTTGTATTTTTCTAGAGCCTTGATCTGTTCTTTCACTTGGGCCATATCTTTACACCTTGGTGCACCGAGGTGCACCTGTTACATAGTGAAGGGCAGAGCCTTAGGTAATTGCCACTGCAGGGCAACACACTTAGCTGCGTTGTGGCACTGTCAGTGGGGAAGGGGTCTGAGAGGGGACAATGCAGCTTGCTCAGCTCTTGGCTGGCTTTCAGTCACTTCCCCCACTACCCACAAGCAAACTGGGCCCTTCTGGTGTTGATTCTCAAGTGGATGGGTTTGTATAAATTCTCGGACCCTGTGGATCTCTCCAACTAACTCTCCTATGAGGCCGGGGGTTTCTCCTGGCACTGCAACCCCCACAGGTTTTTTCAATCAGGAGTTTTGGGGCCTTATTTCCCTGTGCTGGAACCCTGGGTTGGGCTGTCTATCTCATTCCCCAGTTGTTCCTTTCAGTTTATCCACACTAAATGTGAGACCACACAGTCCTCCAGCAACCTCCTTGCCGTGAGTCCTCTCCACCTCGGCTGCCTATTTCCACCTCTCCCACTGGTCTGGATGAATATTTCTTCTTTTAACTCCTTGGTTGTCAGACTTCTATACAGTTCAATTTTCTGGCAATTCTGGTTATTTTTGTTTTTAAATTGTTTGTTGTCCTTTTTTTGGTTGTGCAAGGAGGCAAAGTGTATCTCTCTATGCCTCCATCTTGGCTGGAAGTCCTCCAGATGTACAAAATATCTCTTTGAGCACCTTTTCAATGAGCTGGGTGGTTATTTGTTTACTTGTGGAAAAATTTTTATTCAAGTCCTTTGCACATTCTTAAAAAATTAATAAACTATTTTTAGATTAGCTTCAGGTTCATGGAGAACTTGAGTGGAAGGTACAAGGAGTTTCTACTTCCTGTCCCCACACACGCACAGCCTCTCCTGTTATCAGCCTCCCTCGCCAGAATGGTATATTTCTTATAATCAATGAAACTACATTGATGTATCATGTTTGCCCAAAAGTCCATAGATGACTTTAAAGTTCACTCTTGGTGTTATACATTCTATGGGTTTTGACAAATGTATAATGACATGTCCCCATCATTTTGGTATCATACAGAGTATTTTCACTGCCCTAAAATCTTCTGATCTCCACCTATTCATCCCTCTCTCCTCCCTTAAGCCCTGGAGACCACTAATTTTATTACCGTCTCCATAGTTTGCCAAAGTATCAGTTTTTGAGTAATTAGAGTAAAATGATTACACAATTCCATCACCACTTTTTGGGAGCCCCTCTAAGGTTAATAAGATGAGATTGGAGGTCTGTAGTCCTGAAAGAGAGGTGATTTCACTGGTCTGTGCAAGCATCAGAGACATCCTCTCAACTCCATTAGTAAACTTTTCTAGCTCAGAAGCTTCCACAACTGACCATCATAATTTCCTAGACAAAAATTTTAATATATACATTCTTAAGACCAACTCCCAAAAATTTAGTTGGCCTAGAGTGACACTTAGGAGTCTTTTTTTCCCCTTAACTCATCCATGCAGATAATTTGGTAAACTCTCTTCTAACAAACTCAACTAAGTGTTAATTTTGGTTTTGAACAAGTAAAAGACATCTGCTAATCGAAGACCTAGCTTTCCCCTGAGGAAATACCCAAAAAAGTCATCTCTTCTCTGACCTTCTAAAAGGACTTGAAAACTGGTGGAAACAGTGGAAACATTGGCAGTCGCTGAAGAATTGCTCAGAAATAGGCTGTAACCAGCTGCTGGTTTAGTGGCTCTCCGGTAATATTTGTGAAAGAAATACTCAACCCTTTCTATCAAGAACAAATGTCACTCACTATTGGTGGATAGATTTCTGACCATGATATCGTTGGTCTTATATAAGAAGACCACTGGCCCTTCCTCCAGAATTGGTTTTCTAACACCTTTCACACCTCATTTCCACTCCTTGTCTTCAGGCTCTTTCGGGTCACTTTGAATATTCTGATTAAGTAATTTGGCTTCACCAAAGTACTGTGGCCAAATCAACAAATAAAATGTGAATGTGGTGAAGTACAAAAAGCAAGAACATCAGATTGTATATCAGGAGACCCAAGTTTTCTAGTGCCAGCTTTGTGACCTGTCCCTTCTGTAACCTCTGTCTCGAAGCTTCAGTTCCCTCATTAGTGGAATGAACAGTACTTTGTCTGACCTATTTCCCAGACTCATAGCAAGGCCCAAAGGGAATAGCACAGGCCCAAAATATTTACAGTCCCTCTAAGGAGCTGTGTATGCCCTCTCCTCCAGTCTTTGCAAATGTGGCTTCTTTACCTGGGTAACTCCGTTTCCTTCTTTAGGTCTCAGCACTCCCTCCAGAATGCCTTTTGTGATTTCAGATTAAGTTCATTGTGCCTCCCATGTGCTCACATAGCACCCCAGTGGAGTCATTCACACTATGTTGAAATACATCACTTATTGCTCTGCCTCCCTCCTTAGATCAAAAACTCCATGAGGGCAGAAGCTTGTGTTGTTGTTTAATCACTCTTCCATCCCAGGTTCATGCCATATAGTAAGTACTTGATAAATATTTGTAGAAGGAATTACTGAAGCACCATGAAAAAGTAATAGTATTAATAATAGGCACAACGTGGCCTTCTCTGTATTGTTCTGGACATTTATTTGTTGTTGTTTTATAAATAAATCCTTGGTAATAATTACTCTGAAGCATGACTATATGGATTTGCACATGTAAAAATCACTTGCACCAGAAATTAGTTCTTTTATTTGAAACATTTTTCCTTTGACTTTTAATTTGGGTACTGTGGACATAGTACCTTAATTTGTATGACATATACTTTCCAGTTGGGATGTAGGCCTGCCTTCCACTGGTACCCAATTCCCCTCTTCTGGCTTGCAAAAAGAACTTAAGCGTATGCCACGTAGTCAATATTTAAATAAGGCCATTCTATGTTGGTGACATGAAGTTATTTTTGAAACTTTTGACTAGATGATGAGTTTAGACTGCTTGTCTTACATCCAACATGTTTTACCCCATTAACTCTGTAGGAAGGGTGGCATTGTCTGACAGACGGCACCATATTTGTTCCACCTGATGACAAAAGGGAGAACAGAACGCACTGGTTACTAAATGACTTAAAACAGAGATGGGTATTGATCCTGAGAAAGCCATAATGTGACATAGGACATTGGCATTTATATGGAGGGCCCTGGCCATGCATTTATTAGCATGAAGACTTAGGCATGGAGGTATTTTCATTACAAAATTAAACTTTAATTTATCCAGTAGCTAGCAACAGAAGTCTGAAATTAACTAGTAATACATTCAGATAAGGTTGCTGGCAGAAATTGTTTATGTTATACAAAATAACTCTTCAAAGGATTTTTATTTTATACCAGGGTGTCTCCTATATTAAGGTGAATGATAGTATTTAAATCTACCTTCACCTTGTTATTGATAGTGGCCAGACCAATTGTATTCTTGTAGTATCTTTTGAGCTCTTTTTTGCTAAGCAAATAGTGTAATTAAACAATGTTGAGGAGTTTCCTGTATACCTAAACATCAAGAATTTTGGCAAAAATTAAGCAAATTTTATTAAATTAGAAAGTTCTAAAATTATTTTAAATAACTGCTATAGTTATTTTTATTGTGATGATTGAACTTATTTGATAATTTTTCTATTATTTTATTGTGGAGAATAACTTGTGAATAATTAAAAGTGCTAGTCCTCAGTATCCATTTTAAAATATAAGACTAAGAAACTCCTTGTAACATTGTTCTGCTAAGATTCCTCATACTCTTTATTAACGGAATGTTTAGTTTCCTCATAGTCTTCAGAAGGGAATTGTGTTGCTGCTGGGCTGATTTTTATCCAGCTCTAACTAAGATATTTTCTATGAGTAATAATTAGGGTAACCTGGATATTCTTCTTAAAGGTTATAGGTTTGAAGTCTGTTTCCAAGGCAACAATTCATATGGAAGGCTGAATTTTGTGCTAGGGTGTTAAAACAAAATTCTGATGAGATTAGAAACCACAATCCAAATGTAACTTGTCCAGAATTTGGTCTTTTGCACTTTATGGTAACTGACTAGACTAGCCAAATATTTCCCAAGGTGTGGTTTTCAGACCGCTAGCTATTTTAAATGCTCCTTGATAAAAGGGATTGTATGGTCAAACACATTTAAGAAATGCTATGGTCTATTTTCTCCTTTTACTGAGTTTTACTATGGAAATATAGTAAAGAGTTTTACTATATTTCATTTACTATATTTAGTTTCTCTAACATGTTGTTACACATGTTTACACATGTTAGAGAAACATGTGTAACAACATGAAATTCGATGTTTCCAAAATTACTGACCTAAAGCAAATAATTTCTTGATATCCCACAGAGGCAATATGCCACAGAACAAGTACATGTGTCTAAGTGTATGTGTTGAGAACTTACTCTGATTAATTGATTTACAAAACCAAAACTTTTTACTTCATGGTAAACAGATTATCTGAAAGTAATGACAATTTTTATGGTGACTTTTTCTCCCCTTACCCCCAGAATTGCTGAGGTAAAATTGACATACAATTAGCTGCACATATTTAAAGTACAATTTGATGTATTTTGACACATTTTGACATATTTATGTATTCCCATGAAATCATCACCAGAATCAAGGCAATCAACATGTCCATCACTCTTAAAAGTTTTCTCATGCTTCTTTGTCACTCCTACCTCCCATATAATGTTGAATACAGATGGAAGAGTGGATAACCTAGTCTTGTTCCTCACATCAGGAAGAAAGTGTTTATTTACATTCAGTCTTTTGTCATTCATTATGATGTTAGCTGTAGGAATTGTTTTGTTTTATTTTTGTAGATGTTTCATCAAGTTGAGGAAGTTTCTTTCTACTATTGTACAAAGCTTTTGTCAGAACAAATGTTGAATATTTGTTAAATGTATTTTCTTCATCTATTTGGTTGATCTGCTAATATGGTAAATTACATTGGCAAATGTTCTAATGTTAAACCAACCTTGCATTCCTAGAGTGAACTGCCACTTTGTCATAATATCATTTTTATGTATGGTATTTAATTCAATTTTCTAATATTTTGTTAAGAAGGTTTGCATATTCAGGCCCTGGCTGGCATAGCTCAGTGGATTGAGCATGGGCCTGCGAACCACACGATTGCGGTTCAATTCCCAGTCAGGGCACATGCCTGGGTTGCAGACCCGTTCCTGGCAGGGGACACACAATACATTGTGTGTCCTCGGCAGAGGCAACCATACATTGATATTTCTCTCCCTCTCTCCTTCCCTTCCCCTCTAAAGATAAATAAATAAAATATTTTTAAAAAAGAAGGTTTGCATATTCATGAAGGTACTGTCTTTGTCTGGTTTTGGCATCAGAGTCATGGTGATTTTCTAGAATGAGTTGGATTGCATTCTTTCCTCTGATTTTCTGGAAGAATTTGCATAGAAATGATATTACTTCTATCTTAGTTCTTTAGTAGAATTCAACAGTAAAGCATTTGTGGGATTGTGTTTTACTATTTATAGATACAAGAATAGTCAAGTTTTCTACTTCTTCCTGTGAGTTTGCATTTATTTGGTAGTTTTTGTCTTTCAAGGAATTTGTCCACTTTTTTCCTAAGTTGTAGAATCTATTGGCAAAGTGTTGTTCATAATATTATTATTTAATATCTGTAGAATATGTAGTGGTGTTACCTCTCTTATTCTTGATACTTCAATTTGTGTCTTTTTTTGTCTGATAAGCTGAGATAAAAATCTGTTGATTTTATTAATCTCAAAGAACAAGCTTGTGATTTTATTGTTTTCTGTTTCTTGTTTCACTGATTTCTATTCTGATAATTATTATTTTTTTCTTCTGCTTGCTTTGGGGGTTCACTTTCCTAATATTTTTTAGTTTCATAAGGTGAAAGCTGGGGTCATTATATATTTTTATTTTATACTATAAACATTTTGTGCTATTATTCCTTTAGCTGCATCCCACAAATTAGGATATTTTGTATTTTCATTCTCATTTAATATGAAATGTTTCCTAATTTCCCTTTTGATTTTTTTTGACCAATAGGTTATTTAGAAGTGTGTTGTTTTATTCCCAAATATTTTCCAAATATTTTTGTTACTGATTATTAATTTTATTTCAGTCAGAACATAACTATATTACTTGAATGATTTTAAATTTACTAAGACATTTTATGAGTCAAAATCTGGTCTATCTTGGTGAATATTATATGTGCATTTGAAAAGAAAATGTAGTTTAGTGGAGTGTTCTATAAATATTGGTGAAGTAAAATATGTTGTAGAAGTCTTCTGTATCCTTGCTAATTTTTTGTCTACTGGTTCTGGTGATTATGGAAAGAGGGGTGTTGAAATAGGCAACTCTATTTGTGGGTCTTTTTCAGGTATGTAAATATTTAGAATTATTATGAATGCTTCATGAATTGACCCTCTTTCTATGACTAAGAAAAACTCTCTTCATCCCTGGTAATATATTTTTGCTCCGTAATCTACTTTGTCTGCTGTTAAACACTCCAGCTTTCTTTTGGTAATATTACAGCATTTTTTCCCTCTATCCTTTTACTTTTAACCTATTTGTGCCTTTATATTTAAAATGATTTTTTCCCATCAGTATAGAGTTAGGCCTTGCTTCTTTTATTCAAGCTGAAGAATCTCTGCACATTGATAGAGGTGTTTAGATCATTTACATTTAATATAAATTATTGTTATAATGTGCTTCGAATTACCATTTTTTTTTAAAGATTTTTTTTTATTTATTTATCTTTAGAGGGTAAGGAGAGAGGGAGAGAAACACCATGTATGGTTGCTTTTCATGCGTCCCCTGCTGGGAGTGGGCCTGCAGGGAACCAGCCTGCAACCCAGGCATGTGCCCTGACTGGGAATCGAACCGCGATCCTCTGGTTCGCAGGCCCGCGCTCAATCCACTGAGCTACACCAGCCAGGGCTCGAATTACCATTTTTTAAATATTTTATTTGTTTATTTTTAGAGAGAGGGGAAGGGAAGGAGAAAGAGTGGTAGAGAAACATCAATGTGTGGTTGCCTCTCATTTGTCTCCCACTGGGGACCTAGTCTGCAACCCAGGCTTGTGCCCTGACTGGGAATCGAACCAGCAACCCTTTGCTTCACAGGCCCATGCTCAATCCACTGAGCTACACCAGCCAGGGCAGAACTACCATTTCTATATTTGTCCTCTGTGCCTTGTTTTATATTCTTTGTACTTTTTCTCCTTTCTTTTAGATTAATGATTTTTTATGAATCTATTTTATCTCCTTTTTTGGAAAACCAGATGTAAGTTTTTGTTGGGTTATTTTAATGGGCATTTTTATGTTTATTTTATACAATAAACTTTTTAACTTTTCACAGTTTATCTTCAAGTCATATTACACCACTTCACATATAATTAAGAACTGTACAACATTATACTTATCTTTCTCCCCTCAGATCTTTATGCTACTGCTTGTTTATGTTTTACTTTTACATGTTATAAACAACACAATGGATTGTTCTCATCTTTGTTTTAAACAGTTGATCCTATTTCAGAGAGACTTAATAATGAGGCTTTATATTCGCCCACATAATACGTCTTCTGATGATCACCATTCCTTAGTTTAGGTAAAAATTTACATCAGGCATCGCTGTTGTTTGATTGAAGGACTTCCTTTAACAATTATTTTAGTTGAGTCTACTGGGGTTTTTTTGTTTGTTTGTTTCTTTTTTAAATTTACTTAATTATTTTTCAAGTACAGTTTTCTGTCTATCACTCCCATCCCAACCCACCTCCCTGTACTCCCCACTCCCTCCCATTTCCACCCCCCTTAATTGTTGTCCATGTATCCTTTGTATTTGTTCCTCTAAATCCCTCCCCTATTTCCCTGAAATTCCCTCCCCTCTCCCATCTGGTCATTGTTTCCCTGTTTTCTATTTCAGTGTCTTTGGTTATATTTTGCTTGCTTGTTTGTTTTGTTGTTTAGCTTCCTGTTAAAGGTGAGATCATATGGTATTTGTCCTTCAGCACCTGGCTTATTTCACTCAGCATAATGCTTTCCAGTTCCATCCATGCTGTTGCAAAAGGTGGGAGCTCCTTCTTTCTTTCTGCTGCATAGAATTCCATTGTGTATAGTTTTTTGATCCATTCATTTACTGACGGGCACTTAGGTTGCTTCCAACTCTTGGCTATTGTAAATTGTGCTGCTATGAACATTGGGGTACATATGTTCTTTGGGGTTGGTGTTTTAGGGTCCTTAGGATATAATCCCAGCAGTGGAATTGCTGGGTCAAAAGGCCAGTCCAATTTTAGTTTTCTGAGAAAATTCCATACTGTTTTCCATAGTGGTTGTACCAGCCTGCAATCCCACCAACAGTGGACTAGAGTCCCCCTTTTCCCCACACCCTCTCCAACATTTGTTGTTTATTGCTTTGTTTATGATGGCCATTCTGACCGGTGTAAAGTGGTATCTCGTTGTGGTTTTAATTTGCATCTCTCTGATAGCTAGCGATATTGAGCATCTTTTCATGTGTCTCTGGATCCTCTGTATGTCCTCCTTGGAGAAGTGTCTGTTTGAGTCCTTTCCCCATTTTTTAATTGGGTTAGTTGTCTTCTTAGAGTGAAGTCATGTGAGTTCTTTGTATATTTTTGTCTACTTGTGATAGATTCTTGTGTTTTTGAATATCTCAAAATGTCTTTTTTTCACATTAATTTCTTTCTCTACAAAATTTTGATTATTCATTGTTCAGGCCTGTACAATTCTGATTTCTAGAAACACTAACAACTTTCACATTCACTTTTAAAGATATTTTTAGTGAGTAAAGACTTGAAGGTTGAGGTTTTATCTATTTTCATCACTTTAAAGATGCTCCACCACCATCCTCTCTTTTGAATTGTTTCTGATGAAAAATGTTCTGTCAACTTTACTTTTATATTACATACATAATGTCTTTTTTCTCTGGTTGTGAGTAAGGTTTTCTCTTTGTCAATTGTTTCAAACAATTTGGTTATGATGTGCCTTTTTGTGGGTTTTCTATGATTTTTGTGCTGAAGATTCATTGAACTTCGAATAGTGGTTTTATAATTTTCACCATATTTGGAAGATTTTTGGCTGTTTTCCTTCAATTATTTTTTCTGTCCCTCTTCTCATCACCCTTTAGCGACTCAGATAAAAAGGACTTACCACAGTTCACCAATGTTTTGCTTATCTTTTATAGTGCTTAATTTGCATTTCATTTTGGACAGTTTCTATTGCTATGCATTAAAGTTCCTTAGTCTTATGCAACATCTAATCTATTGTCAATTTCACCCAATATATTTTTCATGTTAGCCATGGTAGTCTTAACCACAAATTTGGTATAATACTTTTTGTGTCTCCCACATTTTTACTTATTATGTTTAATTATTCTCTAGCTTCTTGAACATATGATATATATAGTAATCATTTTAATCTCCTGCTTACTAATTTTTTTCATTTGTGTCATTTCAGAGTCAATTTTAATTTATTGCTTTTTCTTATTATGTGTCTTATTTTTCTGATTTTTGCATGCCTGGTAATGTTTGATTGGATATCAGACATTGTGAATTTTATCTTTTTGGGCACTGAATATATCATATTCCTATAAATCTTCTTGAATGATTTTTAAAATATTAAGAACTGTACAACATTGTACATATACTCCCATTTCTTAAGTTACTTGAAGACCATTTGATCCTTTCAGGTCTTGCTTTTAAGCCCTATTAAGTGTGACCAGTTTAGGGTTGGTTTTTTTCCCACTACCTAAGCAAAACCTGTCTTATTATTCTATCTAGTACCCCCAAAAGATGAGGTTTTTCATTCAGATTCTTGGTAGTAGGCACTATTTCTACATCTGTATGAACTACAGTTATTGTTCATTCTAATATTTTCTGGTGTCTTTTCCCTGATAGTTTTCTGACTTGCATGCATTGGCATTTCTCAGCTGAATACTCAAGAAAGAGCATCTAAGATCCCTGGGCTTGCATTCTGTGCAGCTCTCTTCTCTTTGGTGCTCTGCGCTGTAAGTGACAGCTTTCACGGCCCCTATGGACTGACAGTGTCCCTGCCCCCTCCCCAGCTTTGTATTTTCGTCTCAGGAAGACTATCAGACTCCACCGGGGATTTTTCTTTCTCCATCCACTATAGCCAGGAAACTCCTCTGTACCCAGATCTGGTCAGTTATAAGGCTCATCTCACTTGTTTCCCATCCCTCAAGTATCACTCTCCTTCACTGGTTGGTGTCCAGTATCTTGTTGTCTTATTTTTCTTAGAATTTTTTTAGTTGATTCAGGCAGGAAAGTAAAGCAAGATTCTGTTACTCCTCTGGCTACTGAAGAAATATTACTGGTCTGTCTGAGTCTCTTTATGTGCAAGACTCATGGTTACAGATTGGGTACAGACTATCAATTAGGTAAAAAGAAATTTTTTAAACTCTTCAATCTGTAGATTGTGCTTCCTTCATTTTCTAAGAAAGTCATGTAAGATAAATAATGCCTAGCCATGCCTTTTATCCTGCGAATGTTCAAGCCCATCTTGGTTTGATGTCGATTTATTTGCTTGTGACACATCAAAGTAAATTTGAGCCTTGAAACATGGGTTAAACTGATTTTCTTGAGCTGGGTAATGTTTTGCCCTGCGTCTCCCTGAATTTCTAGGTTCCTATTTTCCTATTGCACAGGGCAGATCTCTGTAGGCGAGCTTGGAATAAGGATTCTGCATTTTTTGCCGTGCTAGGGCACAAAAGCTGACACCAAAGGAATATATTGGATTGGAGAAGAGGCCTATAAGAAATGTAAAATAGCTTGGCTTCTCCTTAGAAAGCCAAAGCCACAGGTTAAAAAGCAGTTTAAATTTGGGAGAACTAGGGTGTTTATACACCTAGCTTTAGCAATATGTAACTTCTAGTGATGCCATTTGTTTTTAAATTTTTCTTTTAATTTAAATCAATGTGTCATAGAGATATGTCCAAACCATTCTGGGTTTACCTTTCCCCCTCTCCTCTGTCTTCACCCCTGATATGTTTCCTAGATAAGCACATGCTTAGATTTTTCAAGCATAGTGATAATTTCTCCTGACCAGCTGTGCCAATCATTATTTATTAGACTTTGCTTTCACTCCTTCCACTCTCCTAGCTGGCTAGAAAGTTATCCCAAGGAACTCCTTCCATTGGTCTCTTTCCTCATTATAATAGTAAAAATTTTAACTGTGACATTCTCTCCCTGCATGTGTGCGTGTATGGGTGCATGTACATATATATGTATGTGTGTGTATTCACAAATATATATATATACACACACATTGGTTGGAAGCACACTGTAGGGGCTAATAGCGAGTAATTTAACTGTGGCTTTCTCACACGTTTTACTCCCTTTCTTTCTCTAGAGTGACTACAGAAGTGCAAGTGTGCTCACGTATCATTTCACATTATAAGCCGAGCTTGTGGGTTTATGTGTCATCTCACTGTTTCTGCTGGGTTGTTTTCTGGGTAGATGTGATATCATTTCATCCATTGTCAGGGGGCTGCCCCAGATACCTGGGATGCTCAAGAGATGCAACACTTACTTGTCATGTGATAGCAAAGGCTTCTGTTTATTTCTGTGGCTGCCCCTCCCGCAACCCTCTGTGGGATCCCTGATATTCAAACTGACGGGGAAGCTGAAAACCACACAGCCTTACTGAGGCTTTAAGAATTTTTTCTTATGGGTATTTTTAAGTAAGCAACAGGCAACCCTGAACTATGATTTGCAAGAGCTCCTTTCTTTTTTTACAAGTGTCCTAATAAGTGTCTTCTGGGTCAGAGTTTTGTAGTTCCATGAGCTTTTAACTAACAGTATTGTTAGTACTACACAGCTTAATTCTGGAAGGGTGACTAATAGTTGCTTAAGTAGACAAAAGCAGAGGCTGTGTGTCATAACTTCCCCTGAATCCTCAACAACATCTAGCGTGGTGCTGGGCACCCTGTAGGTAGTTGTTGACTGAATGGTTAGTTTAGGACACAATAGTCTATTTTCTTAGGATAGATTTTTTTTTTATTCAGGCTAAATACATGAGGCTGTCTCTTCTAGAATGGCCTGCCTGCTTGCACAGTTAAGAGATTTAGATGGTGGTAATGGGAAAAAATGTTAGTTCAAGAGGGTCTGCAAATGCTCCAATTTCACTATTAGTTTCAATTAAGAAGATAACTCGATGTCTAACCCATGTTGCAGGTAAAAAAAAAAAAGATAAAATGGGAGGAATATAAAAAGTAGTTCTTGTTTTGTGTGTGTGTGTTTTATTTTAGAGACAACTATTCTCTGTATACCATTGGACCTGAAGAGGTACATACTGGGTTTGGAAAGAGTTGCTGTCAGTAATGAACAAAGCAAAGGGATGTGGGATTCATTCAGCTTTGGGAAGAAACGCATTACATTTTCCATTGTGCCTTAAAGTGCTCTATTTAATTGACTATCTGACTATCTAATTTTCTAAGGTTTTCAAGATGTTTTAACAAGACTTTCTATAATTAGGTCCAAGTAGCATAAAATAGTAACTGGTAAAGAAGCTGCAGTTATTTTATATTTGTATCTCATTAATGAGCCTTCAGGTTAACATCACCAATTCATTACACGGAGATGTCTCCATGGAAAATAAAGTCCTTGTTTCCAGCTCCTCAGGCAAAGCGTGTGTAACCCTTAACCTAAAGCAATGTCTTCCATGGGAGGCATGTGTGAATACCAGGCCTGTCTTTAGCTGGCCTTGTGTCTATAAGTGGCAAGTAAACCTTTGTACAACCAATTCCAAGGGACATGATTGTACATCTCAAGGAGCAGGGAACACGTAGCCACTCAAATGAGAATTTTCTGTCCATCTCCCCCATATTCCAGCTACTCTGGGGAAGTCATGTCACCCCACGATGTGTGATGCTGCTTCAAACTATTTGCAAGAGATAATCTAAATGTCAAATCCCGGGGATCATGGGGCACTGCACATGTTGAGACAAACCAGAGTGTGAGGAAACTTCGAGTGAAATCGGTTTTGAAGATTGTGCAAGAAGAAACTCTAGTCATTAGACACCCATAATGTGCAGAGCTGAAAGAACCCTTGCTTCAGTCATTTCACAATTCAGTCCATCAAGAACAGAGCCATTACTGTTGGTGTTTATATATTTCTTCACAGCAATTGGATGCATTTATTCAACAAGCATTTCCTCGAGGTCTCCTAGTACCCAACACTGTTCTAGATACTAGGGATGTAGCAGTGAACAGAACAAGGCTCCGGCTCCCATGGAGCCCATCTTCTTCGGGGAACAACATGCAGACTAAACATTATCTCCCCTCAGGTGATGATAGGTACTAGGAGGAAAAATAAAGTGAGGAATGGGGATAAAAAGTGAAGAAGAGAACCCTGATCCAGTGGCTCAGCTGACTGAGCATCTTCCCATACACCAAAAGTTTGCAGGTTTGATCCCCTGTCAGGGTACATGCAGGAAGCAACTGATCACCTGATCAATGTTTCTCTCTCACGTGAATGTATTTCTCTCTCTCTCTCTCTCCCTCTCTCCCTCTTTCTCTTCTTTCCTCTCTTTCAAAAATCAATAAACATATCTTCAGGTGAGGATATTTTAAAAAAGAAGGAGGCAGTGTGCTGTTTCATACAGGGGGGTGGGGGAGGCTTCTGCAAAGGAGACTTTGAAGAGTATGAGATCCTTCAGCTCCAATTCTCATTTCTCCCCAACTGTGATAGCATTTTTCTTGGATAATCACCTTTGTCTTTACCTGCACAATCAGAGCTGTGACAATTTGGACATTTCTGTCAAATTCATAATTGACTATGAAACCAAGGATCAGTCTAGCCCAAATTCTCAAGACCCAAACTGGAAGTTAGTTATATGGGGTCCTCTCCTGCCTGCTTTGCTCTCTAGGCTACGAAGAACAGCCCATAGTTTACTCAAATGAACCAGGAACCAAGAAAGAAAAAGAATTCTATTGTCTTGAAGGGATGTTATGGGAGGAAGTTTTAGTGAAAGAAAAGACCTGGAGAGACATAGCAGCCAGCTTTAAATTTTCATCTTGGCATCTCTACTTACCAGCTGGGTAATTTTGAACAGACTTCTTCACTTCTCTACATGTCAAGTGTCCTCAGCTGCAGAGGATAATAGTAGTAGGTGCCTCAGTGGGGTCTAAGAATTAGGTGAGAACTTTGTGTATATCTGCATAGTTTCTAGGACGTGACATGCACTCTGTATTTGAAGTGATGATCATCATCACTGTTGTTAGCACTATCATTCAGTGACACAGTTATCTTCCAGTATAGCCAGAGGCTCTCTGAGTACCTGTAAAGATTTCTGGCCAACATTACTCTTCACCTTATTTCATTAATTCATTCATTGAACCATTCATGCATTTAAGAAATAGCTATTCTATGATTGGAGTGTTGCTGAGCACCGTGCTAGATTCTAGGGGGTGTAAAGGATACACGTGATTTTTGACTGGTACAGAAGACCGAGGCATCAAAGAGGACTTGTTCCAGATGACTTGTAAAGTCCCTTGCAAGTTGTATGGCCTGTGATTCTAAGGCACTTACTTCCCATCCAATAGATAGATAAGTGGAATTTCTAGAAGTGCTGAGATTGGTACAGCAACCCAAGGACTCCAGCATAAACCAGAATGTCTCCTGGGAACTCAGCCAAGTGCAGAAATAATAACTGGTTTATAGGATTCTCCATTCCCTCTCAATTCCTCACTTATTAAAATGATAATATGAGTCTTTTACATTTGCACACTGTTTTAGAGTTTGTCAGGCATTGTATATACATAATTTCAAATGATCCTTTTACTACAACTGGATAAAACAAGTGTCTTTATACCTGTCTCACAATGAGAAAACTGAGGCTCACAGACTTTAAGTGAATCATCCAAGATCTCATAGTGGCGGAGCCAGGCTTCCTACAAATAGAGCCTAAGAGCTGGGTTAGGAGTTCTAGTGTTTTAGGACCAATGGATATCACAGTGGTCCTCATTGGTTAGGAAAGTCCTCCCTTTATGCTCAGCTTACCTCATTGTGGAGGGCTGTTACTGATGAGAGTACAGATGGGGCATTTACTCACTGACCACTTGAGGCAAACCAACCCTGATGCTCTAGTGTAGAGAAAACCAAGCCTTCTATTCAGGTTCCATATTCTTTGCCCCACGTACCATGCTTCCCACAAGAATAGGGAAAACCCAGATGGTTTTCCTTTGAAGCCATCAGGGACAGATGCCCAGAGACCGAGCCACCCACTCCCTTCTCTCTAACCTGCTCTCCCCTGGGCCTGTGTGAGTAGCTGGCACAGGCTATAAAGGTGCCTGATCACCTGGGTAATAATGCACACCTATCCACTCAGACGTCAGAGACCGCCATTGCCCCAAGGGAAGGAGGACGAGTAAACAAAGCCCTTGCCCTCCTGCATTTGGGGATGGCTCTCTGAATCGTAGTGGCAGCACTCTGAGCTAGGAAAGAGGTTGACTGGCTCCAGAAGCTTGGGGGCATGCTCCCCCACCTTCCTGATGACCACTGGGATAATTCAAAGAGAAAGAGTAAAAACTCACCCTAAGATATGGACGGGGAGGGCATTTTGTACTGCAGGAGGTCTATGCGTGTGTTCTGCAATATGACAAACTTCCTATGTCCACTCCTTCACCAGTTTGTCTGCAGCTCCTCACGTGACCCCAGAAGGACCAGGCCTTCCTTCCTGAAGGGGCTTTGCCTGGCAGCTCACACAGGAGCCTCTTCTGTTATCATGTCACGAGATGGCACGCCACAGTTTGTCCCACTGTATCTTGCAAGAAGCTGATATTCCAATGATGTTATTAAAAAGTGGCACCTTTTTGCCACACTGTGAGAAAATCTTTCTGGTGGGGGCAAAGAGACCGTGATACATTTTCCCCAAGGAACTCACTTCTGCCACAGCATTTGATGTATGGTGACATCTTCCCACACCCTGATACACACACACACACACACACACACACACACATTTCCTAGCTGAGAGGGCTAAGGAAGTTAAGGGACTTGTTCAAGTTCACACAGGGGGACAAGGGGGTCAAGTCATTTACACAGGGGCAGAAAGCACTCAGCCCAGTGCTTTTTGGCTCTTAGTCCTTCTCCCTGACCTCTGATCATCCACCACCTCACCTCCTTTTCAGCTGAATAAATGTGTAATGCACACTAGAAATGCCATCACAATTCAGTATATCACTTATGAACAGTGGCTTTTAGCTAACAAGAAGGCTGTTAACTCTTACTCCCTATGGGTATTTCTCAATTCAGTTGTGTGTTTTTATTTTTGCTTTCTTGCAACTCAAATCCATGTTCAGCTCTGCATCATATCCAGGTCTGCGTGCTGAGGAAAACCTTGCGTGAAGAAGCATCAGTTCCTCATTCTTGTCCCCATGCTCCTCCTGACTGGCCCAGGGCTTGGAGGTCGGTGCCCAGCCTCTCAGAGGCCCAGCCTCATGGGAAGCAGAATGGAAACGATACCTTACCTGCCAACCACACAAGGATAGCATGAAAAACAAATGCAATTATAAGCTTGAATAGTTTCCTTATTACTAGACAAAAAAGGGACTTCTTCTGTCTAGAGGGATCATGAGGTAGTGAGAATCTAGTTGGCTGAGTTCAAATCCCGTTCCTGTCCTATGCTCTTGGGAAGATTATTTACTCTCTGAGTATGTATCAGATGGGGAGGGAAAACCCATTTGGCAGAATTGTGGGGGAGGATTACATGAGAGAGTCTGTTTAAAGCTCCCAGCAGAGCACCTGGCCTGAGGAAGGTGACTGCTGGATGTCATTTCCTTCCTTTCCCCTTGTACCCCATGACCCCTGCTTGCGGCTCACAGACTCTGAGATCCTTGCAGGGAGCTAGCTCTATGTTTCTACTTATTCTTGAATTCCCAGTACCTGTAGCTGGGTTTTCCATATTAAAGGAGCTCAATATTTATGGCTATGAATTAACATATAGAGCAGGGATGAGAATTCTACATGTTTAGTTTTGAGAATGTACTGTGATGTTTGATGCTGTCAGTGGACAGGTCATCCTAATTGGGAACCTGGTGGAGTCTGTCAGTGGTAGTCATATTGGAACAATTTGGTAGTAATTTGTGCACTTAACTCATAGATTGGCTTACAATGGTCCAAATCTAGCAACAGTTTTCTTCGTACAAAACAAATCTGATTTATTATCTGGCCCAACACAACACTGCAGCAACTAGTTTCTCAGCAGAAATTCACACAGACAAGTAAACACTTGGGGGAGATTCCCTCGGAAGGAACCACATGCCTCGTCAGGATTGTTTCGTAATTTAAGAGCCAATTTTTAAGATAACTGTCAAATTCAGCTAGCTAATTGCCCTGGTTTCCATCCAGTGGATCACAGGTGGAGGGGTGAGGGGGTGAGGGGGACAGATCTCAAAGGTAAAAGGAAGATATGAATAAAAGAGGCCCAACAGTGCTCCCGATGAAATTGTGTTTGGCAACATGGATGACAGTATGTTTTTAGACCCCATTTTTACATTGCTTTCCCTGGCATTTTTGGAAAGTGGTTTTGGATGGATTTGTTTTTCAGGGGTATTTGATTATACGTGCAGCATTATTTTTAATATAACTCATAAAGTTGTCAAATGCAATTCTGTCCATTAGATTCACCCCTAAATTAGCTTCAAATAATCTCATATTTTAAAAAAACTAAAAACACCATACCAGTTAAGACTGGAGCCAAAGGGTAAGATACAGACTGTAGGAAAAGGCAAAGGGAGAAAATATCCTAAAGCTTTGAGAACTCACCCTTGAATATCTTCTTTTTCCTGCTCCCCAAGAAATTAATGAACAGACAACCCTGAAACTTCAAAGCCGCAATGCACTGCTTTGGGGATTGTAACCTCCATCTTGGATGTTTAAAAATGAGCACACATGGAGATGATGCATCAACATATCTTTTCAAGTTTTTTTCTGTTGAAAATGAATCAACAACCCTCCAGTTATTTACGGCTTAGTGAATATATGAGGAAAATTAGATCTGTCTATTAAAAAAACAAAATATATTTCATCACAGCAGTAAAACATGGCCATGGTCAAAATGATAACTAAAAATAGATATAAGGTGAAAGGCTACCTGTATAATCCCCACCCAGCACTGCTTTGAGAAGTAAGAGCTTTTTGCTTTTCCTTCCTGAGAACATGCATGCCTATATAAGATTATGTGTGTACAATCTTCCTACCCCTTGCACGTACGGGATATAGTCACCTGTGAGTGCCTGCCTCTGAGTTTCCCTCCCTTTTCATCACTTTGTGTATCAGAGTGTCCGTGTGTGATGGTAACAGGATCAGACGGCAGCCAGGCTGCCCAGGTTTGTAAGCTGTACAACCCTGAGTAAATTACCCAGCTTAGTTATGTTACCTGTAAAGTGGAGTGATAATACCGCCTACCTTATATGCTAGTTGTGAGGATTGAGTTGATACAGCAAAGTGTCCAAACAGTGCCTGATTCAGAGTTTTTCCTCAATAAATGGTAGCTGTGATCACAGCCAGATCTGCGTGCTCCAGAGCTCTGAAATATTGCCTTTATGCTGATCACATATATTCTCAGCTTTACATCTCCTCCAATTCCGCATACATATATATTTTAATATGGTGAAAGAAGTAAGGTTATACATTTTCTCCTTAGCTGCTCTTTCCTCCAAAGCGCCAATACTTCAAAGGCTATACCCGCCCTTTGTGAAAGCTCTCAAACATGCGGCAAATTCAATCACTTTCTCATTTGGCATCGTTCATATGCTCCAGATGTATACTGCCCATTTCTGACTGATGAGCTTATATCTGAGCTACACTGCATTTTAGAAATCTTCCAGGACAAAAAGAAAGACTTGGCTTCAGGAGGGATCACGACAGGCCAGTTGATCTGTTAAATAATATGCCAAATACTGAGGAAATAACGAGGAGGAGAAAATTACATTCACACTTCTTTATTGGTGCCATTAACAGTGTTTTGTAATCCAGCTGGTGAAGCAATGCCATCTCTCCAAAAGCATAACACCACAAGACTACATGAGCCTGTCCAACCCTTCACCCCTGGGTCCCAGCAGCCGCCTAGGCTGCCAGGTTGCAGCAGGCAAGGGAGGACCAGAGGTGACTGTGTGAGGATGTAGTAGTTTAGAGGAAGCCAAAGGACTGGGCCACGTTCCATAAGAGTCCGCTTATGTGTGAAAGCCATTTCCATATTGGTATCATCAGACCAGTAGTGAGTACCCACCCACTCCCACCCACTGCTTCGGAGGTCAGTGGGCCCCTCTTGGAGCTGGGCTGCAGCTCGGCCCACTCAGTCACCTGCCTTTCATTGTGCCTGCTACCCGACTGCTGAGACTTTAACAAGAACAGCCCTTGCCTCTCTCTGTCCTTTTCCCATGCCAGTAAAACAGATGCCTCCTTTCTAGTATTGGATGAAGTGAGGGGCAACAGCTCTCTTCTCTCATCTCTCATCCGCCTCCCAATGATTTTTTCTAGTCTGAAACTCATCTTTATCTCTCCCTTTCTATCCCCTCCCTTTGTCCACCCTTCCTCGGAATCTCTCTAAGATCTCATTTTGTTTCAACAGCAGGTAGTTGTTTAGATGGAGAATATCTCACCCCCCAGAATATGATAGGAGACGTTTATAAAGTATAAGTTGAACTAAGTGACCTCCCTATTTAAAACACATCACATTCAGGATTGAAATTCAAAGTCTTACTGAGCCTTTCAGCTGATGCATCTATGTTCCAGTCTCATTTCTTTCACTCTCTGTCTAGCTCACGATATTTCAGCCATAGTGGTCTTCTTTCCTTTAATAATAACTGTCACGAGCCAAGCACATTGTGTTTTCACTACAATCCTACAAGATCAGAGATGTTATTTCTGTTATTACACATGAGGAAACTGAGGCACAAAGAGATAAGTAAGATGTGGCTAGGAAGGGATAGACCTGGGATGTCAATCTTGGATGCCCAGCTCCGGGTCCTCCACTCTTGATACTACATGGTTCTCACCAGCATCTCAAGCATGGCAAGCTCTTCCATGCCACCTGCACATGCTACTCCCCTGTCTGTCACAACCCTTCTACTGGACCCTACTACTGGACAATTTCTTTTGGGGGGGGGTTGAGCTAATTTCCTTTTGGGGGGGTTGTCCAGAGATGCCAACACCACCACCATTGGTATAAATCACTCTCCATTTTATTCTCCATCACAAACCACCGTTCTTCTACCCATAGCCTTTTTTATTAACACAGATTTTTCTTTCTAAGTATTGGTATATTTACGTTACTTGTTCAAAAATATTTGCTGTCCTCTCTACCAGTCTCCTCTCTGTTGAGGGGATTCAACATCCCCATCACAATGACGTCAAGTTTGGCCATGTGACTTGCTTTGAGCAAGGAAATGTGCTCTGAGAAAAAAATGCTAGAGTCATTGTGTGCCATCATGCTCTTCTCAGCCACAGGGGATAAGCAATAAACCTTTGTTGTAGTGAGTCACTAGGATTGGAAATTATTTGTCACCGTAGCATGACAACCCAGGTTGACCCATACATGTGATACATGATGTTTATCTCCTCACTGTACCGCCCATTTCATGAAATCAGAGTCTGTATCTATTCCATTTTATCCTCTTTACTCAACATCTAGAAAAGGGCCTGGCGCATTTAAGGAATCCACAAATATTTGTTGAATGAGTAAGCATGTAATGAATAGACACAAAGAGCATTTGAAGGTTAGCTTTTGGTGTGTGTTGTTTATCAAGCTGAGCAAGTAGCTCTGGAAAGCTGATCACCTCTCACTTTCCCCTCTGTTGTACATTACCCCAGACACCCTCCACACCTCTTCCCTTACTCCATCTCCCAGAAGACACATAATTTTGACACTGCTTTTAATATGTATGCAGTTGCTATGTGAGGTTTAATTCCTAGGAGAAAAGTCCCTTGATAACTATTTAGTTTCCATAGAAAAGAGAATTCCCTTAAACATCTTCTTTCCAATAAAGAATAGCTTGTTTCTAGATGGTCAAGAAACTTAAAAGGACCTACTACAGCTTTGAGTGTATTTGCTTGTCATTCAGACAAGCTGAAATAAAATACAGATATTGTGGAAAGATATCACTGAACGTATTTTGAAAATATAAGGAAATGCACTGCCTTTCTCTGAGGCAGAGTTTTTTCTATGTTTAAACAGTCTTTAACTTCTATGTTTTTCCCTACAAAGGATTTTGCTAAACATTGTAGTAGAAGGCATTGGACAAAAGAATAAGTTCTCCCCTGAAAGTAGTCTGGGCAATCTGCCCTTTTCACCACGTGTGGAAGCCAGTTGCACACAAGGAAGCTTCCAGCCTAATCCTTGTCTCTGGAGATGGGGCTATGTCCTGTTTATGTTCGTGTCCCTAGCACCCAGCCTCGTGGCTGCACGTAATAGAGGATCCATAAGTGTTCAGGCATGAATGGTTGTGTTGAAATAAACGATAATCTGGAAGTGCCAGGAAGACCTGGGCCCTTTCTCATTTACATTTATTCCAGAGAACTTGGAGTCCAATGAGTGGGACAGGGGGTCCATAAACTTACAGTCCACCCTCCCTCCTCAAAACCCTCCTTTGTGGACAGGGCCTGGCTTCTACCTTCCATCTGTGCCACTCTTTGCAATGATTTGGATCCTGTCAGTCAAACACAGGGTGGCTATCAGTCAAACAGCAGTGGGCTGAGAGACAGGAAGGCATTACATTCCAGTGCTGCCCTGCCATCAGCCTTCTGTGAGTGGGAGCCTCATTTACAAAATGAGCCCGTGGCCCAACTGGTCCATAAGGTTGCTTCCATCTGACATTCTGCGCCCTCCCTGTGAAACACCCCAGACTTGGGAGGATACTGTCTCTTACCATTGTTTCTTAACACCAGTCTTCAGAGCTATATATGAACCAGACCAATTAGCTGGGTAATTGTTACCGAGTACAAGCTTATTCCTAATTAGACAGTGACTGGGTTCACACTACAGCAATTAACCCCCAAATGGAATAATTGCTCTAGAATGAACACAGTGTAATTGTTTTGAAGCTCATCCTTCCCTTTCACCAACTCCCTTCGGGTTGCAATAAGAGATGAACTGTCTGCTGTGAGTTGGCCACTTTCTCCTTGACCTCTGCCCGGTCTTTGCCATGTGGTCTTCCATTCATTTTTACAACTGGCTCCTAGCTTCTTGGTGTTATTGCATCCTGCTGTGAGGCCACTCCCTTGACCTATGACATTGCAGCTTCAATGGATCCAATGACAGTCTCCCCTCTGCACCTGCAGGCCTCCTGTCAATCACTCAGACCAAAAATCGTGAGCAAAAGTACCACTCCAAAAACAAGTAGAAAANGTTGGCCACTTTCTCCTTGACCTCTGCCCGGTCTTTGCCATGTGGTCTTCCATTCATTTTTACAACTGGCTCCTAGCTTCTTGGTGTTATTGCATCCTGCTGTGAGGCCACTCCCTTGACTTATGACATTGCAGCTTCAATGGATCCAATGACAGTCTCCCCTCTGCACCTGCAGGCCTCCTGTCAATCACTCAGACCAAAATCGTGAGCAAAAGTACCACTCCAAAAACAAGTAGAAAAGGGGACCAGGAAATTAGGTAGTTTATTTTCAGTCTTCATAAGATAGCAGCATTTAGGTTACACAAACTTAACTGCCTTTGTCTATCTGCAGATCTTAAGAGTACATGGGCAAGAGAGGGAAAGGACTACTAACACAGCCCACGGTTAGTCAAAACGTGCTTCCCCAACAAGCTGCATTTAATACAGCACAAATGGAACAAGCAGTGAAAATTTTCTGTTACTAAATTTGTTAAAGTGATTTGTAGGTATTTAAGCTTGAGTACTTTGTTTACAGTTTGAGGTAATTGGCCCATTTTAAATAACTGGCAACACACATGCACTGTAGTTTTTTCCTTTCCTTCTTCCCTGCTAAGTGTTTCCTGGCATGCTGACAGCTTCCATGGCACTCAGTGTTGGGATGGTATACAATAGGTCAGACGTAACAGGACCAGAGCCTTGCTGTTTGGAATAGGAAATTTGGGCTAGCAGCAGGAAAAAGGACCTAAACCTGTGTTGCTGACTTGGCTACCAATCGGGGGTGAGTACAAGGTTTGTCAGGCAGTGGGGGAAGCACTGGCAGCAGAACAGAGTGGCTGAGTGCTCCACCTCAGAGGCAGGCCCATTTCACCCTAACTCCTGCTCATTCAGTACTTAGTAGCTGTGCCCCTCATTCCATTAAGCCCTAGTTCCTCCATCTGTTAAATGAGCATATACTTATCTCATGTTCTGTGAAAAAATGCAATAAAATAAGTAAGACATCTCACATAGTCCCTGGCACACAGTAAGCACACAATAAACGTTGACCATCATAAGGAGTAAGATTATGAACAGCCTCCCATATGAGTATGTTCAGTCCTGTCATCAACTAAATGTGCAAATTTGGAAAAAATGTGCTCATTGTTTAAAACAATTTAATTTTGCTAAAAATCATATTAAACACAAATCTATATATTAAACATATTAAACAATCATCCTTAATGGCGCCCCCTACAGCTGGGTAGTGCACAAGTGCACCATCTATATGCTTGGAAACAGTATCCTTGAATAGGTTTTTAGCAATAACCACATGATCCTATTATATTATGTTTACTACATGTTATTCTAAACCAGTCCTACAGAACTATATAATAGGAATTGACACCAGATATGGGTTGAATTATGTTTTTTCTAAATCTATACATTGAAAATGGGCCTGCCTTTTGACCCAGAAATTCCACTCTATGATTATAACCTAAGAACCCTGAAACACCAATCCAAAAGAACCTATGAACCCCAATGTTCACAGCAGCACAATTTACAATACCCAAGTGCTGGAAGCAGCCTTGGTGCCCATCAGTAAATGACTGGATCAAAAAACAATGGTACATTTACACAATGGAATTCTTTTTTTTAAATAATTTTTTAATTTAATTCTTGGTCAAGTACAGCTTTCTGTCCTATATTCCCAACCCTGCCCGCCCCCTGCCCCATGATTCCTGCCTCCCTCCCATTTCCTCCCCCCACCCTAAGTTATTGTCCATGTGGCCTTTATACTTGTTCATGTGAGTCCATCCCCTTTTCCCCTATGATTCTCCACCCTCTCCCCTCTGGACCCTGTCAGCCTGTTCTGTATTTGAATGTCATTGGTCATATTTTGCTTGCTTGTTTGTTTTGTTTAGATCCCTGTTAACGGTGATATCATATGGTATTTGTCTTTCACCTCCTGGCTCATTTCACTCAGCATAATGCTTTCCAGTTCCATCCATGATGTTGCAAAGGGTAGTAGTTCCTCTTTCCTTTCTGCAGCATAGAATACCATTGTGTAAATGTACCATCGTTTTTTGATCCAGTCATTGACCGATGGGCATCTAGGTTGCTTCCAACTCTTGGCTATCGTGAATTGTGCTGCTATGAACATTGGGGTGCATAGGTTCTTTGGGATTGGTGTTTCAGGGTTCTTAGGATATACTCCTAACAGTGAAATTGCTGGGTCAAAAGGCACGTTCATTTTTCGTTTTCTTACAAAGAGCCATACTGGTTTCCATAGTGGTTGTACCTGTCTGCAATCCCACCAACAGTGAACTAGGGTCCCCTTTTCCCCACAACCTCTCCAGCACTTGTTGTTTGTTTCTTTGTTTATGATAGCCATTCTGACTGGTGTGAAGTGGTATCTCATTGTGGTTTTAATTTGCATCTCTCTGATAGCTAGCAATATCGAGCATGTTTTCATGTGTCTCTGATCCTCTGTATGTCCTCCTTGGAGAAGTGTCTGTTCAAGTCCTTTGCCCATTTTTTAATCGGGTTGCTTGTCTTCTTTGAGTGGAGTCGAGTGAGTTCTTTGTATATTTTGGAGATTAAACCTTTGTCTGAGGTATCATTGGCAAATATGTTTTCCCAAACAGTTGCTTCTCTTTTTATCTTGATACTGTTTTCCTTAGCCATGCAGAAGCTTCTAATTTTGATGAGATCCCATTTGTTTATTCTTTCCTTTATGTCCCTTGCTCTAGGGGACATATCAGTAAAAATATTGCTGTGCGGAATATCTGAGATTTTCCTGCCAATGTTCTCCTCTAGGGCTTTAATGGTTTCACGGCTTATATTTAAGTCTTTTATCCACCTTGAATTAATTTTGGTGTATGGTGTAAGTTGGTGCTCGAGTTTCATTTTTTTGCATGTAGCTGTCCAGTTCTCCCAACATCATTTGTTGAAAAGACTATCTTTACTAAATCCTTTTTGCCATTTTGTGAAAAATAAGTTGTCAATTGTGCGTGGGTTTATTTCTGATCTTCCCATTCTGCTCCATTTAACTGTTAGTCTAGATTTGTATCATCCTGTCTTGATTATTGTAGCTTTATGAATCTTGAAATTGGGTAATATAAGTCCTATAATTTTTTTCAAAGATGACGGTTATTTTGGGGTGGGGAGGTGGGATTGCATTACAGTATGAATTTCAGAATCAGTTTGTAAATTTCGATAACAAAAGCCTTCTGGGATTTTAGTTGAGATTCATCAGATCTAAAGATTGGGGAGGAATGGTGTTGCAACTATAATGAGTCTCCAGACCCATGAACACAGTTTCTATTTATTTGCATCTTAATTTTTCTTTTAATAATGTTTACAGTGTGAGTTGAACATTTTTGTTAGGCTTATCCTTAAGTATGTCATATATTTTATGCTATTGTAATTTATATTTTTAAATTTTTTAATATGTGATTGTTCATTGCTAGTATATAGAAATACAATTCATTTTATATGTTGTGTGTGTCTTCTGCAACCTTGCCAAACTCACTTATTAATTCTAAAAGCTTTTTAGTAGATTTCATTGGCATTTCTACAGATCATATGGTTTATAGGTTCAATTTCTTTCTTTCCAATCTGGATGCTTATGTATGTATGTATATATGTATGTATGTATGTATGTATTGCCTGATTGCACTGGTTAGGACCTTAAAGGCAATGTTGAATAGGTGTGTTGAGAGTGGTCATCTTTGTCTTGTTCCTGATCTTAAGAGGAAAGCATTCAGTCTTTTATCATTATGATGTTAGCTACACATTTTTGTAAATGACTTAATTTTTTTTACTCCTCATATGAGGATATGTTTATTGATTTTAGAAAGAGAGAGAGAGAAACATTGATGTGAGAGAGAAACATCCATCAGTCAGTTTCCTCCCATATGCATCCAAACTGGGATTGAACCCACAACCCAGGTATGTACCCTGAATGGGACTTGAACCTATAACCTTTTGGTGTATAGGACAATGCTCCAATCAACTGAGCCATCCAGCCAAGCCTAAATGACTTTTATAAAGTTAAGGAAAATCCTTTCTATTCCTAGTTTGCTGAGAGTTTATATGAGGAATAGATAGCGAATTTTGTTAAATTTTTTTCCTGCATTTATTGAGATTTTATAGTTGTTTTGTTTTTCATTTTGTTTATATAGTGAAATACATTGATAGATTTTTTTCAGATGTTAAACCAATCTCATTTTTGTTATCTGTTTAGAATTTAGCATCTTATATTCATGAGGGATGGATAACGAGCTGTGGTTTTCTTTTGTTGTAATGTCTTTGTCTGGTCTTAGTCTCAGAATAATGATGGCCTTATAGAATGAATTAGGAAGTACTTTCCTCATCTTCAATGTTTGAGGGAAGGATTTCTGTAGGATTAGTATTATCTCTCTCTTAAATTTGGGTAGAATTTGTGAGCAAAGCTATCTGGACTGAAGTTTCATTTATTGGACCATGTTTAACTTCAAGTTCTTTTTTTTTTAAATATATTTTATTGATTATACCATTACAGTTGTTCTATTCCCCCCCTTCATTCCCCTCCACCCACACCCTCCCTCCCCCACCATTCTCCCCCCCTTAGTTTATAACCATGTGTCTCAAGTTCTTTAGATTCTATATTTCCCCCACTATTCT